>NC_056588.1:18199593-18522437 GCF_018340385.1 Cyprinus carpio
TCCCCTGGTTACACATAAGAGCTTATGCAATAACTAAACCTTTCGGACAATGTGCAGTTCATTTCTTAACATAGAAGTAGATTTTATATTTTCTGTGAGTGAACACATGTGAGTAGTGCTTGCTTGTGCAAAGACATTCATATGTGGTTGGTAAGGTGTTCTGAGTGTAATGTGTTGCTCTGCAGTTGCCAGGGTGTTATGGGGTGGTTGATAACTGGCTTAAGTCACCTAGAGTTGCGTATGCAGAGTAAATCTGCTAAGTTGCCATGGCAGGTGTGAATACAGTACACAACCAAAATGGAGACAAAATATTAAATTTTATTTGAAGAACAATCTAAATGAAAAATTTGAAACATTGTCTTGTTGCCTCACTGAAATAGAAGTACTACAATTATGAAGTGAAATTAGATTAAATTAAAACTATTAAGTACTTTAAAACAAAAACTAGTGACAAAAGCCCTTAACTAATAATAAAATAAAAAATAAAATAAATAGAACTATCATAACTAATACTGAATGTAAATAGTTTATAAATAATTCTAATAATGAGAAGCTATGGGATTTTTTCCCAACGTCAAAAATTGTAATGCCACCAAATCAGATAATCACATCATAAAAAGTGTGGCAAAGTCCAATAGTTATGGTTGAGAAATAGTTCAGATGCCTAACCCCCAGTATGAGCAGGGCTCCAGACAAAAAAAAAATACAAAATAAAAAAAAATTCTCTTAAGAAATGATTTTTTTTTTTCCCTATAAGAAACTAAATTAGCCGCCAATTTTTTTTTACACTTAATATTTCAGTCATACTGTCATGTGTTTATATATCCTCTCCTTTTACAGCATCAGCATTTGTTGATATCCTGGGAACTAAGGTTCTCCTAAAGTGGGAACTACACATCTTTTCCAGCTTGAGAACTATATACAGTCACAAAGAATTTATTTTATGTGTTTATTACACAGAATCTGTGCCAATATCACGGATCATAACTATGTCACCATCACTTGGCCCTTGAGTGTAGTTTGGGCTCCTCCTCAATGCAGCCTATAAATGTTGTCATATTTCTTGCACACATCAAGTCTGTTTTTCTTCGTTAGTAACATGCAGTTATATAGGAGGTGTTGAATTTTATCTTTAGATTCTTGCTTTAGATTCTTTCTTTAAATATGTAAAATAGTGCATATAAAATGCTCTTCTTTAAAGTTATCTTTTTTTTTTTTTTTTAGCTGACTAATGAGCTCATGGACGCCAAATGGTTATTCTGAGGTAAATGATTGTTACATGCCATTGTTTATAATTATCGAGATATAACAGGAAAAATGTTAAATGTTCAACATAATGTTCGACATAATGTTTATGTTCCAAAAACGGAACTAAACAGTGCGACTATGGAAGCCAGTTTCTGCCACTGAATAAAACATTTAAAAAGGTAATTGTGACTTTTTATCTCACAATTCTGACTTTTTTTCTCATAATTGTGTGATACAAATATGCAATTCTGACTTCTGAGAAACGAAGTCAGAATTGCGAGAAATATATTCACAATTCTGACTTTTTTTTCTCAGAATTTAAATCTCGAAATTGTGATTTTTTTTCTCAGAATTGTGAGTTTATATCTCACAATTCTGACTTAATAACACACAATTGAGAGTTATTAAGTCATAATGGTGAGATATAAACTCGCAATTCTGAGAACATATCAGTCTTTTTTTTTTTATTAAAAAATTTTGATTTTTATTAAGTCTTTTTTTTTGAAAAAAGTCAGAATTGTGAGAAAACAAGTCAGAATTGCAAGTTTTTATCTTTATTTTTGCTAGCTATTAAGTCAGAATTCTGAGATAAAAAGTTGCAATAACTTTTTAAAATGTATTTATTTTATTTTTTTAAAATTCTTTTTAAAATTGGATTGGCTGATTGCTGTGACCGTTTTAAGCACAGTCTGGAGTCCAGGAGAAATTGTAATAATTATGCCTGTCTTTGCAACCACTGCAAATTATATCGACCTGCCATAAATTATCTTGCCACTGACCAAATTGCCTCACACTATATTAAAGTCTGTTCTGCTCTTGACAAGCTCTCTCAATAATTATGGAGAAGACTGAAGCTGCTTTTCAACAGGGTTTTGCACCTGGTCAATGACCAAAAGATGCAATATCAGGCTAATGATTTTGTTGTAATGATAAAAATTTGTATCACCAAAGGAAGATGTCTGAATATTACGTAAATCATCTACTGAGAAAAAAAAACATTTGTTGTCTGTTCGGTAGATTCCTGTTGCTGTTTCCTATGGGACCACATGGAAGCAGCTGCATTTTTTATGTAAATGCAGTGACCAAACCTATATTTAATGTTCAAGTCACACATACACACAAAATGTGCAGAGAAGAGCCCAGGAGAATTATCAGCATCTCTTCTGCTGTGATCTCGCCTATTGAATTTACCTTTACAATCTGCTGCGACTCTCAGTTGTCACAAACCTTCATGTCAAGAGCAAACCGGTCACACGTGACGAAAGCACTGCACTATGGGAATTCATTTTGCTTCTGGCTGGGGCTACTCTCTGCTTTAATGTCCTATATTTCTTCAATGCTCTGCTTGTTCAATGAAATCCAATCCCATATTGAACACTTCCTCAAATAAAGACATACAGATGTCAACATACATAAAAAAGTTCTTGCTGATGAGGCCATGGTTTTGAACCAGCAGTTTTAAACTTTAAAAAACTTCCAATAACTCATAATGAAGTCAGCATAAGTGTAATATGTACTACTTTAAATGATTGGTTCACACAATAATGAAACTTCTGTCATTATTTTCCTGCAGATGTGAAATGATCAATGTGTTTGGCAGATTGTAATGCTGTGCTGAATTGGTGATTACAGAGAGGGCAGGCGGAACATGCCATAATGTTCATTCGGAATTAATGATTATTAACAATCATTATCAGTTTCTCAGAAGACAACAGCACTCTGCCTGAAAGAAACCGTGCTGATATGTTCCTCGTGGTACTTGAGGTGATGGTTCAGGATGTGATCACCCACTTAAACCAGCTGGACAGCTCAGCTGTGGACTCCTAATCATTTCAGAGGAGAAGCACGTCTTTCTGACTAGCAGATCCAGCGCAACAGAAATGTTATACAGTGCACTCCAAGTCTCAACTTTTGATGGCATGCCTACTCAAAAAGGCAAGAGCTGACAAAACTCATAATTTTCGGATTGGATTGGCTGATTGCTGCTTCACAGATGCACAAGTTTTTATTAGTTCACCTGGAAACAAAGTTGTGTTTACAAGTTGTCTGGCTGCTACAGTGAGTGGTATAATTCTGATATTCTTTTTTTTTGTCTATTAAATTAATAGCAGAAATTCTGACTGCACAGTGTAAGCACATTTTATGCACACTCATTTATAAAAAACAAGAAGAGCTATTTGTGTGTAAAATGATATAAACAAAAAGTACGGATTTACTATTTCCATAGAAATTTGCTGTTTATATACTAATTTAACTTGTTTTCTGTTGATTTTACAGTTTAAAATATTAACACTTTACAATAAGGTTCAATTTTAGATGATACACAAGCAGAGTGAATTTCTGTGCTGTTCGTAAAACCATTCTTACATAAATTATTGCAGTGCACCAATAGTTTTACAAATGGTTTTATGAATTAAAAGAACAAATTTCCTATGCACTGAAATTTGTTGTGTTTGTTTATCATAATTGAGGTCTATTTTCTTCTGTTTACTATAAACTTCACAATGTAAATTTTCAACACTTTACAGTAATACCTTCTGTAAACTTTACATCGTAAATTGTCAATACAATATATATATTTTTTGCAATTTATGTGTAAAATTTTCATAAAACCATTCAAACCAATTGTAGTGCATCAATAATTTTCATGACACACACACACACACACAAAATGGAACTACTTTTGCAACAGAAATTTGTAATGCTTAATTATGATAACTGATGCCTATTTTCTTCTGTTTTCTATAAACTTCACATTGTAAATGTCCAACTCTTTACAATAAGGCTAAATTTAAAATCAAGTTTGCGAACGTTAGTTACATTTGAATTATTTATTTATTAATGTTAATTTATACATTAACTAATACATTTTTTAACATTCTTAACACGTTTAATGAATGAACATGAATAAAGAATAAAAGTATTTATAAATTAACATTAACCTAGATTAATAAATACTGCATACAGTAAATTCATTGAACCTTACTGTAAAGCTAAAACTAAAATTGCTGTGTCATTATTGTGAAAGAACTTCCACATTGTTGCACTAGTATCAGACTAATATTTTGGTAACACTGATTTCAGATTTACTCCTCAAACATCATCTCAAAAATGAAAGAAACAAACAAACTGATTGTTCAGTTTACAGATGGATGGTCAGATGGCCAAGTGGGCGGTTTTTGGCCAGAACAAGCAGAGTGGACCAGATTTTAGGCCAATACTCAAAAGTCCGGCTCTGTCAGACTAGACCTTTCCAAATTTTAGGCCTGGGCTTTCATCCATTGTCTCATCTGAAGTTCACCCCCCACTTGTGATGGTGCATCTGAAGGTATGGGGTGCAATTGGCCACGTACCCTTTCAACCTGTCTCTGTGTGTATTACAGCTTCAGCCGTTAGCGTTGACGGGCACTGACGTCCCACATAAATCCACCCACTTCCTGTCAAATACGCATTATAAATTAAGGACACTGGTGGAAGAACGTAGGAAAGGTTTCATTTTTCCATTTGCGTTCTTTCTGCTGGCAGGGCAGATGGGAGGGTGATGGATGTGTACATATGAGGTCTGGGCTGGTTAGGAGCGAATGCAAGAGCATGCCAAGCCAGCGTGTACCGCTCCATGTCGTCAAAAACCCACCAGCCACACAGCATGCATACATCAACGGGAACCGACATGGCGGAAAGAAGGAGTGAGCTGACAAGCAGATAAGCGTGGCACTGACAGGTCTATCTATCATATGTTTTTATTCGTCATGTTAAAGGGGTCATATGATGCAACTAAAAAGAACATTATTTTGTGTATTTGGTGTAATGAAATGTGTTTATGCGGTTTAAGGTTAAAAAAAAACACATTATTTTCCACATAATGTACATTATTGTTTCTCCTTCTGAAATGCGTCGATTTTCACAAGGCTCATCTCTCTGAAAAGCGAGGTTGTGTTGTTGTTGGGCATTTTTAAATGGTTTTGTTTTTGGAAGGATGATTCAAGCGTGAGACGGAAATTTTACGCCTCTTAACATATTGTGAAGCCTTGTCCGTCCAGAGCGACGAGACATAAACATAAAACCCATTATAAACATGATATAAACATGATTTGTGGTTGTTTTTTTTTAGTCGTGTTTTCTTTTGGAAGGCAAAAACAAATTAGTTTCGCTTTCTCAACAGAACAACGTCACACACCGCAGCCTTGAGTGAGCAGAGGCCGGAGGCGTAGAGTAAGCCGCGTTCTAGAGTGAGCCGCAGCTGGCTTGAATGTGCAGAGGTAGGCGGCTTGAGAACGGTGCGGCAGGCGGATTCTACGAAGCAGCGTACCTTGGTCTTGCAGGAACCACATGTGACGACCCTGGGCTGGACGCCGCTTCATCCACGCAGAAAGCTGACTCTGTGATCCACAGTGCAAAGCTGATGTATTTCCTCAGCGACCAACATGGATCAGCTCCAGGCATGGAGATTCCTCTCTTGGAAGGCCAAACAAAGTAGTTTAGCTTTAACAGTGAAACACACAGCGTCTATACGTCATGGCGGAGGCGGCGGCAACAACAATACTACAACGAGAATAAAAGGTACACCTTTCTTTGCGTGAACATCTGGGCTGCGATATGCAAATCTTTCCACATACTGATGTAGATATGTGGGGGCGTGTTAGAATGAGCCGTTTCAGGGGGGCTCGTACAAGTGTTAACTTTTATAAAGAATATCTCTTTGGATTTGAGACTTTGGATTTTGCAACTTCACAGATCTTCTTTATTCACCAAGAGCTTGTAACACTCCAAAGAGAAAGGAAAATTTGAAATCGCATCATATGACCCCTTTAAGGTTTGTTTTTTCAAACGACTGGACATCTGTGCATTCATATTGTAGAGGACAAGATGTTCAGTGAAAAATTATTTTATTTAGTTTGTTAGTTGGTTTTATCGTACAACTTCAGAAACGTATTCAGAATATTGTCCAGAAGTCATATTGACTACTTTTAAGAAACTTTTATGGTGTTGTTTTTGGTTGCCAAAATAAAAGCTCAATGGTTTAATGTTTAAAAATAAAGATATTAAAACAGCCATAAATATTAGTAGTCATTTTACTGTTGTACTGTGGAATTATTTTTATTTTTATTATTAGAAGTGAGAAGTCAGAAAGAGCTTTATTGCCAAGTATGTTTACACAAACAAGGAATTTGTCTTGGTGACATGAGTGCAGAACAAAGTACAGACGTAGTGCTTACATACATGATAGTGCAGACATACATAGGAATTACACAGTAGAGATGAAATATAACACTAATATAAGAAAAATAGCAAATTAAATAATTCAATATAAAGAAGGAGAAAAATAGAGAAAAAACATATTATTGTTTTAATGAATGTACAGATGTGTTATTTACAAGTGTGCACTGTGCAGTTTATGTAAATGTACAATTTTCAGATGCTATGTAAAAATGTGTCAGTTATAATGAACAATGTACAGTTATGAAAGTTTTAATTGTTCAGGCTGAATATAGCCTACGAGAAAAAACTGTTCTTGTGCCTGGCTGTTTTGGTGGTTGGTGTTCTGTAGCGCCAACCATAGGGCAACAGTTGAAAGAGAGTGTGAGTGTGAGGGGTCCAAAGTAATTTTTTTCCCCTTGTCCTCACTCTAAAGGTGTAAAGATCTTGGAGGTTGGGCAGGGGGGAAGCAATAATCTTCCCAGCAGTCCTGACTGTTGTAGTTTCTTGATGTCTGATTTGGTAGCTGAACCAATCCATACAGTTATGGATGTACACAGGACAGACTCAGTGATGGCAGAGTAGAACCATTTCAGCAGCTCCAGTGGCAGGTTGAATTTCCTCAGTTGGCGAGGGAAGTACAGCCTCTGCTGGGCCTTTTTTAGCAATGGAGTCAATGTGAGTGTCCCACTTCAGGTCCTGAGAGATGGGGGTGCCCAGGAACCTGAATGACTGTACTGCAGCCACAGTGCTGCTCATGATGGTGAGCTCTACTGTTTTGGGTGCGTTGAGCTCCGGGTGGTTGTGACTGCACCAGACAGCCAGCTCTTTAACCTCCTGTCTGTAATCCGACTAGTCTCCATTGTCTATGAGGCCAGTGATGGTAGTGTCATCTGCAAATTTCAGGAGCTTGTCAGAGGGTTCTTTTGCAGTGCATTCGTTTGTACACACAGGGAGAAGAGCAGTGGGGAGAGAACACATCCCTGAGGGGTGCCAGTGCTGATTGTGAGAGTCCTGGATGTGAGTTTCCTCAACCTCACTAGCTGCCGTCTGTCTGACAGGAAGCTGGTGATCCACTGACAGATGAAGGTGGGTACAGAGAGCTGGGTCAGTTTGTCTGAAAGAAGGTCAGTTATGATTGTATTGAAGGCCGAACTGAAGTCTACAAACAAGATCCTTGCATAAGTCCCAGGTCTATCGATTTGTTGCAGAATATAATGCAGTCCCATGTTGACTGCATCATCCACAGACCTGTTTGTTCTGTGCGCAAACTAAAGAGGATCCAGCAAGGTCCAGTGATGTCTTTCAGCCAATACCAGTCAACACCAGTTTAAATGATTATAACTATTATTACTGATAAACAAACAACAACAACGAATGAAAAAAAAACAAAAAAAAAACAAACAAATTAATGAATGAATATATACATATAATTGCAAAAATTTAAAAAAATTCTCCATTTGTGTTCTACAGAAGAAAGAACGTCATGTGGTTTGGAATGAGATGAAGGTGAGTAAATAATGACCAAATCTTTGCGTGAACTATTTCTTAAAATGGAGACCCATTGGAAAAATTCTAGATTCTGAGTAGATAAATAAATAAACAGACACCTCAACTGTCATATTGAAAGACACAACATTCACCTGTTAAACACAAAGCCTTTTGACATTTTCTCTCTGTGATAAAAGCGATAAAATGAAACAGAGAATTACATTTGACATTTCAATTCAAAATATCTGATGTGTTTCTTTTGTGCCTTAATCTGGTGCAAAGGAATGGCAGCCATTTTGCATTTCCCTTGGAGACCACTTGTTAAGTGGAGGGATAAGGATCACAAAAAGGCCTCTCACTATTCAAAATAACATCTCCAGGATAAATGAGACTCTCAGAGTGCTCGTATTTCACCTGTTACGAGGAGTGTTTGAGATGGATAGTATGCCAGCTGAAAAAAAAGTGTCTCTCAGCAGTCGATCTCATTAATGTACAAGCTTTTCACAGACAGATAAATCTGTAGTTAGCTATGTGGCATTTCTAGCATTCGTGCCTGTCTCGTGGTGAATCAATATTGTTGACCTTTACTGATGGCAGTCATATTGAAAGCCAAGCCATCATTTGCCTGAAAACACACAGACAGAAGTATTGGAATATTGAAAGAGACAAGGAGACTATTTTCCCTCAGGGTTTATATACAGTGGTTTGGAACATTACTAGGGCTTTAGGGAGCCAGTGGCTCTTTTCCAAACTCTAGAACGGTCTTAAATTCAATACAGTTGTCAATCACTGGCTGCTTCAATTGTATGGGTTGGGGGTGAGCGGTATACCAGTTTGACACCATAAACCGTTCTACATTTTTGAATATGATTTCTGTGATGTTTATTCCAAATCCTGAGTTGCTGGGACCAACAATTAACACATTGGATGCAAGAATGGTTACTTTTTTCGTTGGGATAAAAAAAAAAGGAAAAAGCAGAGGGATGCTAAATATTATATATATTTTTTTAATTTTTTTTTTTTTAATTGCAATTTATGTAACTGACAAAATTATATATATATATATATATATATATATATATATATATATATATATATATATATATATATATATAATCATAAAAAAAATTATAGAAGTTTTGAATCTATTTTCAATACAAGAAAAATGTGCGCAATGTGTCAATATCGCTATTGATTTTAAATTCCTTATTTAAACATACATTTATATCATTTGATTGAGTCCAGTCTTGCTTGATAATGGGATGGAGGGTTCTGTGGAGTGAAGATCACACTTCCCTGTTCTTAATACCGTCACCAGTCCTCCCGACAGCAGGACATTCTCTCATACGCCTACAGTGACATTCCTTCATCTAACTGTTCAGGCTTTCTAGACTCAAGTGTAGCCTCAAGTCCAATACTAATATACAGCGAGGGGTGTGTGTCTGTGTGTTTAGAGGCAATGAGCCAAGAGAGGACAGAGAGAGAGTTGAATTGAGGCACTGAGAGAGAGAGGAGATGATGAAAAGGAGCTCAATTAAAGAAGCTGTGGCATGTTGCACATTCCAAACGATAAGTCGCAACACGCTCTCCAGGATAAATCCACAACAAATATTCACTTACAAAAACTTACATAACCATTAGACTGCTAATGTTGTCTTCTGACAAGAAGATTGTGAAGACCAATGTGGTAATTAATTTTTTTTAATAATTAGGAAAACCACTTTTTAAGAACAAATTCACCTAAAAGTAATATTATATTATTTATTTCTGATCATGTCATTCCAAACCTGTATGACTTTCTTTCTTATGTGGAACACAGAAGAAACACAGCAAGTACTTCTTGTTCTTTACCATAGGACATAGATTGTCAAACTCCAAAATGACCATAAATGTTGATAAAAGTAATCCTTATGCCATGTGTGCTATATTTAAGAAATTTAACCAACCAAAATGAAATCATTTTTCACAGATTTCCCCATCTGCCATAGGTTTATGTTAAAATATTGACCGCCAAGACACACTGTGCCATATTTAACATCAATGACATCAAGCCTGTTTTTTCTGATGTGCCATAGTTAATTGCATGAAATGAACAGCAGCCAGAAAAAAATGATAAAATAACCTAATTGTGCTCTAAAGATGGTTTCAAAATGTATGTGGTATTCAGATGTTTCAGAGGGACCTTTGCTTGTTTTTTTTTCTTGTTTGTGTGTGTTTTTTTTTATTCGTATTTATTTAATTGATATAATTTCTCTGTGCCAAGATGGGTAACTGATGTAGGAAAATTACTGCGTAGATAAACTGAGCTTGTCTTGTGCTACGTCTAAATGTAGCCTCAAGAGAACCATGTCAAGTTCCTCTCTGCGTCTGTATCAGGGGCCCAATTTTCCCTTCAAACCTCTTGTTTCCTTCCTCCTTCCAGAATGAGCTCACTGAGAAAAAGATATACTCTTTTTTTCTTCTCTGCAAATGAAATTTTGTCACAGTGACACAACAAACTCTCTCTCTCAGCCAGACTGCCAGTCGAAACGGCACATGACCCACTGGGTCTTTCCACAATTGGCGAACAATAAGCTCTTGTTTTTGCACATTTCATGTTTTTCCCCCTCAGAGCTACTTTGGTTGTAAAATATGTGCTCCGAGGAAAAAAAGGTTAATTTTCTCCTCACAACCCACACACACTTTTGTCAAAACAAGCATACACACACAGACACACACACGCGCATGCACAAAGCCTCACAGTTTTCTGTGTACACTGTAAACAGGCAGCACTGACCTCTCTAAAGCTAAAATGGGTTAGTGGAGGTCACACTCGAACAACTTTTCTGATCTACAGTCACCTCTGTCAAAGACCACAAAAAAGGATCAGTATTTGAATAGCTGAGAACAAATTAAACATCAAACAAATGTTGGGTCAGATGAGATCAGCATAGTGATTCTGAGAGAATGAGACCTGAAATATCACTTTGAGTCCTGCAGTCCTGAGACTTGAGTTCAGTAACTTGATTATAAAATATTGGAAATTTTCATCCTCAATACTTCACAGCAAGGGTTAAAAGCATAGTAAATGCAGATGATAGCACCATTAGATAACAATTCAACAGCTTCAACACATCAAATTAATTCTGACAGTTGTTAATATACAAAGCTAGCTGTGTACAAAAAGCATATTATAATGCCACAATTTCTGTTTGAAAGGATATCAAACATGGAAGCATCTATGTGTTCAATTATAACTGACAACCCAAACCAAACCAAACTAATCCAATCCAAAACCAAACCAAACAAAGAAACCAACAGCAGCAACAACAAAACCTAACAATCCAAAACCAAACCAAAAATAAATAAACTGATTTTAAAGAATAATCTGATAAGCCAGGATTCAGCACCGCTTATAACGTTCAAGAAACTAAATATTCGAAACCATCAGAAACTAAGTTGGCAGTGCTGATTAATTATTTACTATATTCTAGTAATCCTTATAAATATATCAGAAGCCGAGAAAAGACTGTAACTAATGTAGAACATTTTTCAGTCCTTTGACAATTTGAAAAAGTACAGCTTCTGTATTTTCCCCCAATTGATCATTTGATGAACTGTCAGAATAATTGATAAAGCACTCAAAATGAATTGTTAGTTGAAGCCTTGAGTGTCTCATCTATTATATCCATTCAGATTCAAGACAACAGGATGTGCACGATTCCTCTTTCCTGCCATTTTGACAATGCAACCTCTTCCCCAAAGCAACAATTAAAGTGTCTTTGTAAAAAGGCAGATACAGAAATCTTTCAGTCATACTGACATGGTTGCTCTGGCCCACATATACATTTTCCTCACACCATCTGATCAAATGTTCAAAGTACACAGAGCGAACAAAAAGCACTCAAGGACCACGCTGCGAGCCACTGTGAGTGGAAAAAAAAGCCCCTTTAAAGGTTCTGTGTTATCTTTACCAATTTAAAGGACAAACGAGTGGCACACTTCGACGGACCGCAGTGTGATTCATCTTTATCAGCGAACCACACCAAACCCTCAGACCACGCATCTACTGCCAGACACCACAGGGACACCAGAATGTCAACAACTGACTTACAAACAAAACGCCTCACTTCCCCCCAAAATATCATCACATCTACCATTTCAAGTCCATAGCCATTGCATCCCACCTCAGCACTGAGTAATTGCTGGCCTGAGGCGGAAATCACGAGGAAATAAGCTTATCACAAACGCAGCAGTTTTAAAGCTCTTACAGGAAATGAGAGAAACTGACCAAACTAAATATGTTATCTGTAAAAAGAAAGCAATGTTTGTAGGCAAGTGTCAGTGTAAAAGATCAGTTTGAGGTGCACATAATTAATCCTTTTCTGTCAAAGAAAGTTTAGGAAGTTCTTGCTGTATGGAATTAAATCTGCAAGAGGCCACATGTTCTTGTACACTTTAAAACAAACAAACAAACAAAAAATCACATTGTCAATAATACATATTGAGACATCTATTAATTATATTACTGATAATAATAATATTGATAAATGGTTAAATACTATTACAAAATGCAATGGAAAAAGTATGTAAATCCCTTTGGATTAAATATCTGTATGAACGCTGTGTAATTTGATCTGTGACATACTGTAGTTGAGGCCCATTTCCACTATATAGTAAAATAATAATAATAATAATAATAATAACAACAAGGTAACTGCGACTTTGTCTTGTAAAATTCAACAGTGTCCTCAATCTAAAAGTCCACAGTGAACAGTGAAGGCCCCTGGGGGTCCATGTGTCCTAATCAAAATATGGTAGATATACTGAAGTTGGCTCTTTGTACTTAAGGCACCATGTGGGCCCCTAGGGGCCCCTGCTATTTTTCAGCACAAGAATATCATTTAAAAATGTGGACGTACACTTTTTACTTGTGGTGGTTTAACTCCAACATGACATCATACAATTTTCATCAGAAAAAAATGTGTATAGTTATTTATTTTATTGTAAAAAGGATCACATTTATATCATTTGTTAGCCCAAGTACAGGCAATGTAAGATGCATTAGTGAATTCTTCTGAAATTGTATGCAAAAAAATAAATAAAAATAAAATAAAATAAATCGCAGCAAATTTGGGTTGATGTAAGTAACAACAAATTTGCATAATCAATTTTACGGTTACCAGTTACCTTTACGGTGTGCTAATGGACTGTAAAATGTGCATACATGTTTGTGTTTATCTGCATTTGACAACAAATTTGAGTGTTGATCAAAGTTGGAATTATCTTTTAAAACGTGGTATTTTCAACAGTTAAGTCTGAACAGCTTCAACTCTACATTATCCCCACGTTATATAAATTAATCATAAAATTTAAAATAAACTAGATAGGCTTTCTTTTGTTAAGCTCTAGCTGTGCTGTACTCCAAACACTGCCCCATGAAATCCATCACTGGGAAGTAGCAGCACTGACTGATGTATCTGCAGCTCTGTTGATAGGATTATCCGCATGTGACAAGAATCTTTCAATCAGCTGAGATGAACCAGGCTGGGAGACCCATGTCAACATCCGACCTGTCCTACATGTGTCAGAGGCGTGAAATCTTCCATATCTGCGGAACTGTCAATACTATGAATGTAGAGAGCAGTTTAATAACCGCAGGGGACTGACCGCGAGGGTGTTAACAGATTAATTATTGGAATAAGGCCACTGTGCTAATGGTGATTTCGGATAATGTAATTCGATTGTCATTGTTCCAACTATAAAGGGCACACTGGCCCTTTTTTGCGGTGTTGGATCGTAGAGGAATGTAGTTCACTGGGCTTCACCAAAGCTCTCACTGGGTCACAACACTGCTGGGGGTGGCCTCCATGTTCGACTATACTCAGATGAAACTTTTATTGTTAAGAGGTTGCTCTTTCATAGGCCAGAAAGTCTCAGCTATGTGTTAAAATTAGTCTCAGATTTGAATGTTAAAATTTCTAAGAATAAAAACATAAAAAATGGTTAATTTAATGTAAGTGTAAAGAGCAATACAATTAATGTGGCTAGCATAATTTGGTTTTGGGAGAATCTGATGAGAATTGTTTGAGTGCACATTTCTGACTTTTGAGGTCTGAGATGTTAGAAATGTAGTTTTTGCATTCATGTTTGTTTAAAATGGATCTGAAAAACTTATACTGCTGCTGTAAAAATCTTAAGCAAAAAAATATGCAAAATTACCCCTTTACCTTTCTAGTCCATCAGTAGTCAGTAAATGGTGACCCTGCTGCAAATAACTTATAATCAATTAATTAGTTCTAAGTCGAGGTCTAAGTCCTACAAAGCTTATACTGCACCCGGAGGATAAGATGTCATGGTCAACAGCGAGGCCACAGCAGCTCACACGCCACTAAACTCCCAAACAAGATTTGTTTTCAAGGTAAATGAAAAATATTTGATTTTAAAGGCCGATAAGCTCTAAAGGAAGTTCCATAGACAGGTCTCTGGAGAAAACTGCACATGGCAAAGGTAAAGGAATCAATGGTATTAACACGGCTAATTTTCTGCCTCAGGAGAAAGAAGGGAAACTACTCATGTTGTGCAGTAGAGCTGACCCTGCAGATGCGACAGGGCCGCATCCTATTAACACCTGTTTGCATTGTGGTGATACTCTGGTTCTCACAACATCTAGCATGTCCAAACGCCTGGACAGATTGATGTGAGCAAGTTTCGAAAGCTGCATTGCCTCTAAATCTTGGCTCCTGTGTAGAGGAAGAACACATTCCTGCTGAACAGACAGTTGTCCTCAAACATTTACGACTGCTAAAGTCAGGGGAGGATAAAATAACATGCAGCAACAATGCTGTAGATATTTCTACAGACCTTTGAAAAACCACAGAGATTAATTACACTCTGAATTAATGCTTACAGCACTAAAAATGAGGTTATATATATATATATATATATCTATATATATCCATATTTTTATATGAAAAGTTATTCTAGCATGGAAATTAACATATATATATATATATATATATATATATATATATATATATATATATCTATATATATTTTTTTTTTTTTAGAATACATTTTGGCATTTTTAGCAGCCGTGAATTAATTAGCGTGCTGACAGCTTGCTGTGCTTTGAGACAGCTGGCATGAGAAAAATACTCAAAAAAAGTTTCTTTCAATTAAAAATTTAATTCAGTCCCTTTAAAGCACCACAGACACATTCAGAGAGATGTGTTTCGCCATTGCATCAATGTTCTTGCCCTTTTTTAACATGTAACCACAAGCTGCACTTTTAAGATGTCATGGCAAGTTAAAAACAGTGTTTTCCAGTCTAAAAATAACTCTTGAGAAACCCATGCTTTCAGTTTCATTCCGTTGTGCTCCGTCCGGCTGCTATTGAAGATGCTGTCTGATGTAAAAGCATCTAATTGCTGTTAGGTGAACGTAAAACCAGTCTAAATATACAGGGCTTCTTTAAAACTGACTCTTTTATATATATATATATATATATATAAACTTATATATATATATATATATAATATATATATATATATATATATATAAAAAAAATAGTTCCGAAAGAAAACAGTTTTGCACGCTTTTGATTTTAATGCGCTTTTTATTTAGCTACTAAATGTGGCAGCATAACACAGATAAAAATAGCATCTCTTTTGGCAAAAATGGTGTTAGAGTAAGTTAAATCTCAATTTTTAAATTCTAATTGCATCATGAAATATTCACAGAAGTGCTTGCATGGCATTTTTATTATAACTTTAAAAAACACAATATGTTGGAAATGTTGTTTTGATGCACTGTTATATTTGTGCAAGAAAAAAATGCAAATTATTTTCATAGAAATTACTGATTATTTTTAACTTTATTGAAACTGTAATTCTTGCATCAGCAATGATTGTTCGGTCAAAATGATGTTTCATCTGAGCCATATCAGAGCGAATACATCGATATTGTGTATATGTATTATGCATGTTGATTATGGTCCAAAGGGAGAAAAATATTTGAGTAATTTTTCAGCAGTATTACCTAGACCTAGTCATCTTTTGAACTGAATACAAATTTTGAAACTAGTAGCAGTTTGTTCATGGTGCACACACCCTCACACATGGAGCTCTGCCCATGTTCCACATCAAACAGTTGAATGCCTTTGCGTTTGCCTTTACAGGACAACAGGGAAAGTCAAAGTACAGTTCTTTCAGGAATTCCGTTCTTGGGGTTTCTTTGAAAACAGGACATTGTTAAAACAGAAACATGTTGCTTTTGGCATGAGAGGCTGTTCTCTCCCTGCATACAACGGGGCCTGCAATTAGCATGGCCGGCTCCCCAGAACAAATATTCTCCACTGTAATCCTGCCAAGGCAGCAGAGACACAGCTCTACTGCAAGAATGCTTGGTATTTCCTTTAATGTGCTTTGGCCGAGCTGGGTCAGAGAAAACCAACAGGAACAGCAGAAGAGTCCCACACAACAAAACTTCCTGTTCACACTCACTTTCTCTCTCGAACACGCACGCTTTTCCTATAGAAGGAAAAACATATTTCCATCCCCTCATTCTTTTTACCTGTTTCTGTTCTCTATTGGTTGTATGTTATGTAATGTTATGTTATGTTATGTTATGTTATATTATATTATATTATATTATATTATATTATATTATATTATATTATATTATATTAATTATATTATATTATATTATATTATATTATATTACATTATATTATAACACACTTGGCTTACATACGTGTATATGCTAAATAAGCTTTCTATTTCCATAGAAACTTCTGGCAAAATTTCAAGTTATATCTTTCAAGCGACAGTTTCTAAAAGTAGTGCATTCATCCACTTACCGAATTACTGCAACCTCTAGGTCAGGGGTCTAAACTGGATCAGTGGAAGACTACCATTCACCTCCATGTTAATTTCAAATACAGGCTCAATCTAAAAGAGGTCCAGTACATTCCCTTACCACCGTTTAGCCCATTCATTTCACGTTGACAGTAAAATTGCCTTAAATAACGTGGACCTTCGTTCTCAGAAGTCTTGGTTGATCCAGAGAAGCCTGTAAGTTTGATGGTCAAAAGCACTCTACCGTTAAAACAAGCGCTTGACACCCTGAAACATGCACTCAGACCCTTTCCCCATCTCTATTTCTTCAAAACTTTGAAAGAATTTCGAGGAAATATCTCTCTGCTACAAATACATGTGAATGACAAACTGTATTGCACACTTAAGTCCCTTCAAAATCATTTCAGTTGGTGGCCAACTTGGCAACAGGCATCTGTCTACTTGAATGTGGAAAACTCTATTTGTCAATTACATATTTTATGTGACATATTTTATATCATAATATTTTATTATTTTTATATGTGAAAATATACCAAGGGGCACATATTCTGTGTGGGACTAAATTGTGTCATAGTTTAAATATTAACTTTTCAAGCAAATGGACATAACTAATTAATTATGAGAACCTTGACCAGTTTCAGAACCTCAAAGATCAATCGTTTTACTAATTATTCCTACTAAGAACCACCTACTTAGAAATGAAAAGAGTGACTGACTGACTTTTAAAGCATCTAACCACAGTTTTTGTTTTGTTTTGTTTTGTTTTTTGCTTTTTATGTGCAATATGGGAATTGGTTTATTTAAAACAGATCATACTACAATAACAGATGAAGCAGGATGCAAAAACTAACATCTTTCCATTAGGTCTGGGGATGATTTACTGCTCTGGAATATTTATTTATTTTTTTACCCAGAGAGAAAAACTACTTAGACACCAAAGGTCAACGTATTATTACTGTTTTATTGGGGATTGATTTCCTGTAGTACCAACGGTAGCAGAGAATATGGATGTCATTAGAGAACCTTGACGAGGACACTGTGAAGGCATTATCAATCTTTACCATTCTTTCAAAAGACCCCACTCCTCACAGTACTGAAGAAATCTAAGAGGTCAAAGCCCTGTGCAAAACAGCACCTGTTGCGATGCACTACTGATAATATCAATAGCACTTATCTATTCAGTGTTCGCCCTTGTGTCAGCCAGCATCCCGTAAACAAAAAACATTCCCTCGTGGGGAAGGACGTTTTTCCATCGGGCTGAATAGGGTGAATGACCTCAAAGAACAAGCCCATATTTCAGGTGATTCTGATTTGGTTGCACGTGCAGTTGTTTAAATACACTTCTTTTTCTTCCCTTCACTAGCAGCACAAAGAGAACAGCGGAACTGGAAGTACATGATAGAATTTAATCATATTACAATGACGACTCCACTTCTGTGTGACAGAAGCAATTGTTTCATGTAAAATCAATAAAATCTTACAATGTCTCTGCTGACTCTAGATACAAAAGATGGCCAGGTTGATGAATCACGACAGTAATGTTTTTCTTATGCAAATGATAACTGCTGAGCGCAAACCATTACAACACTGCAAAACATGTGCTTTGGCCCACGCTCCTCATGGCACTGAACAAAAACAGATGTATGAGGAGATTGGAGAAAAAAACTACTTTACGCAACAGCCAGAAAATGCATCACGTTCTCAAGCAACAAAAAATTTATTATGTACGCCATCTAGGTGGGTCGTGTCTCTAAACGCTCTGTAAAAACGTATTTTATTGGACTAACATGAGCAAAACAAATGACTTTTGATTCCCATAATTGCATTAAAACTTACAAATCTTCAGATACGAAGCACTAAAAAGACTATAATAAATATATAATGAATAAGAAAAATTGAGAGTGCTGTTTGCCTGTGCAAATGTAACGGTTGCAAAGATGTTTCAAGTAGTTTTTGGCCATTTCTTCAACATAGGCTTATTGGGAAAAAACGTACCTCTATATACATTTGAGCAAAAACATACCTATACATAAAATTCACTAACGTTTCAAGCTACAATGAACGTTACTGGCAGTAAAATACCAACAACTTCTATTCATTTTTCTACATTATGATTATGAGGCAGATTATTGATTAATAAAGACTTTTTTTTTTTGCACGGGTCCTTGCACATACTATGTAATGACCACGTTACTTTTTTAATACTATGTTATGAGCTTAAACTAATATATTTTGATGTTTGCATCACATAACCAGCTTCATATATATTGCTTTTCTAGCATAGTAAAATAGCTTGATACCAACAACTTCTATTCATTTTTCCACATTATGATTATGAGGCAGATTATTGATTAATAAAGACTTTTTTTTTTTGCACGGGTCCTTGCACATACTATGTTATGACCACAAAACACTTTTACCATAGTGCATGATTTGTAAACTAATACATTTTGATGTTTGCATCACATAACCAGCTTCATATATATTGCTTTTCTAGCATAGTAAAATAGCTTGATAGCGCATCTGGTACAGCACTGAACTTGTGATCTAGAATCTTGCCACATTCACGTTCATCTCTTTAAGGAAGAATTGAACACATTTTTAGTACCACTCTCTGGACATTAAAACTTGCAATGAGCAATTTATTATAATATTGCTGAAATTTTGCCACAGGCAAGTTTTCCAGTGAGCAAGGGGTTGCATTTATGTGGTTGTTATAGTGTGTTGCCAGGCTGGTCCAAGTCAAAAGAGCCCACCATCAACTCTCTTTGATATTTTTTTTTTCAGCAGGGTTTTGCTAAGTGTAAGTCTGAGATTATTTGACTGTTTTATCAGCTTGGCACAACTATTAAACACTGTATAGGGACAAAGACATCCAAATGATAGACAACAACAGCAAGCTACTCATCAAGAGAATTAAGTATCTATTAGACAAAACATTTCAAGCAAATTGACAACTCCACAAATAGACAAGCAAAACAACATCCCAGACTAGACACAACATCACAATAAACAAGTGACAACTGCAACAACTCTGAAGCACTAGTCAAAACAACATGACAAGGACCTATTAGTAAAACAAAACAGGGGGTAAACCTTCAAAAATAGCCACCACCTGCTTCAGGGATGACAAAAAACACACCTGCCAAAATAAAACAAGGCCCTGCACCCGTTGCTAGGACTGTTGTGATAACAAGCATGTATTTTTATGTTTAATTGCCAGTGTGCCACCAGCTCAGACTCAATGCACAGCCAGGCTCAGAGAATGCAAGCAAGTATCCATCAGGGACCGCATTTTTCAATGCAACATTTGCATTCTGATAGCTCTAAAAGCCTTATCGGCCTTATTTGTTTGTTTAATCACAGGCTTCTAAAAAAACCTATCATTTAAGCAAATTGCCTCTTTTGCTACCCCACCCTTTATAAAAGAAAGGGAATTAGGACAAAACACCAAGTAAAAAAAAAAAATAAAAAATAAAAAACACGGCTCCAGGGATTTCAAACACGTTGTTATGCAGTCACTTAGGAAAGGCAGACAATATGCTTCCCTATCGAATGGTCTCTCCTGCTGTGTTTAACATGCTTACCCCTTATTTACACTGCATGTGTCTGCGGTGTGTTACAGCTCTGATGAGGTATTGTTCCATCCTCCAAGCAGTGCCAACTCACACCAGGAGCATTTCAGAAGTGAAGCGACAGGATTTGCGAGACCATGTGATTTGACTGTCCAATGTTGTTTTTCTTGATTTTCTGTGTTCTAACATGGGTAAGTTGCCTAAATGTTTGTTTTGTCCGGTTTAATTCTGTTTATTGTTGTGTTTTTTGCTATGTTTTACTTTGTTTTGCTTTAGACTACGATTAAGTTAATACACTTAAAAGTCCAGTTATGAACAAAAAGGATAAAAGATATGTAGCTGTGTATAGTCATCTAAAATACATCCTCAATTATCTTGTCTCTATATTTCACATACCATTTCTAGCCTCCTGACAAGAATATAGAGCTGTGAAATAAGATCGGGAGTCTGCACAGGGTGTTTGTTTTGAAATTGACAGGATTTTTTTACTTTTATTTTGTATTTCCGGTGCGGCTTGGACACGGTGTCCGTCAAAAATCTTTAGCGAAGCGGTGTGGTTCCTCTAGCGAACAGTGAGTCAGACTTTCACAGCCGCTACTTCCTTATTATCAAAAAAGATAGTGGGCTTAGGCCCATTCTCGATCTAAGGCATCTGAACTGCATGCTTATGAAACGGATGTTCAGGATGCTGACTTTGAAACAGATCCTCGCACAAATATGCCCCGGGGACTGTTTTCTATCGGTGGATCTGAACGACAGCTTACTTTCACATACAGATAGCCCCTCATCACAGACCGTTCTTGAGATTTGCGTTTGAGGGGGTGGCTTAGCAATATACAGTCCTGCAATTCAGACAGATGGGAATCCGCATTATGAATTCCCTAGCTATATATTGTGGCGATAATACTACATATTGCACTATTGAGCCACTTAAAATTACCGCAAGGGAAATTCCTTCACTGCGACAGCCCTATGTTAGTCAGATCAGAACAGGAGCTGACAGGTCACTGTTACTAAGCCATATGGAGCGGCTTGGGCTAAACATCAGTTAGGCCAAGAGCTGTCTGTTTCCCAGCCAGCGAGTCGTCTTCCTGGGGACCATTATTGATTCAGCCCATATGCAGGCATGGATTACACTGGAACGCTCCCTGACAATTCAGTCGCTAGCGACGCCATTCAAACTCAGAACTTCACGTCCCCTCAGAGTTTTATCAGATGATGCTCGGACTTGTGTCAGCCGCTTCTTCTGTGATTCCTCTGGGCCAGCTTCACATGTGGCCCCTCCAATATTGGCTCAAATCCCATATACCGTCCCACCCTTGGTGCCTGTTTTTATCTCAGGGTAAACCACCGCTGCATCAGAGCTGTGGCCCCTTTGAAAACTGCTTACCTGTTTCAGTCAGGAGTCCAGTTGGAATTGACCTCCAGAAGGAAGGTGGTCTTGACAGGTGCCTCCAACTAGGGTTAGGGAACACTGTACGAGGGCAGACTGGCGTTTGGCTCCTGGTCAAACCTGGAGCAAAGTTTTTGTATCAAATGCCTTGAGATGATGGCAGTTTTTCTAGCCCTGAAAGGGACTGTCTTTGAAAGGGCAGAGGTAGACCTCTTCACCTCAGAAGACAACTTTCACTGCCAAATGTACTTTTAGAAAGCAGCGAGATGCCCTGGCCCACTAATGGCCCAGCGCTTTCTTGTATGCCTTTCCTCCGGTTGCCCTGCTTCCTCAGATAAACAGATGGGTCAGGGAAGTCAGATGCTTGGTCCTCCTGGTGGCCCCACTCTGGAGGAATCAGATGTGGTTTCCAGAGTTTATTCAGCTGCTATCGGCAGCCCCTTGGCTGATATCATTGAGGACAGACCTCCTCTCTCAAGCAAGAGGCATGATTTGGCATCCCCGGTCCAAGCTGTGGAGCCTTCATGTTTGGCTCCTCAATGGGAACCTTTACAGCTCCCCACAAGTGTGACATACCATTTTGGAGGCTAGAGCCCCATTTACTAGACTCCTCTACAAGACAGACAAGACATGTCCTTCTGTGAAGTGTCATCTGTGTTAACCTTTCTGCAAGAGCTGTTGGACAAAGGGTGCATCCCTTCCACAAATCATGCTCTCATGGCTGACCAATCAGTCGGCAAAAAAGGCCTTGTCGTTAAGTTTCTGAGGGGAAAGAATTCTGACGAATGGTGCTCTGAGCTGACTTATATCAGTCAGCTCCTCTCCTTTTGGCAGGGTGAAGCGTCATTTGTTCGTGTAGTTATACAAATGTGAACAAATCAGGCTTCAGTATCAGAGTAAACAGGAGTTTGCCTGTAAGCATGTTAAACCCAATGCTCATTCCAGTATCTCAGGGAACCGAGGTTACGTTACTAACCAGAGCATTCTGTCACAAATAAATAAATAAATAAAAAAAAGAGGCAATTTTTTTTTTTTTTTTTTTTTGTGAAACAAGTATTTGTTTAGGGTTTTTACTTAAGGTGAAGTTTGAACTATGAAAAAATAGCTTGGGAAATACCCTACTGCATATTTGCACAAAAAAATTAAACTGCATTGACTGTAACTGACATTCTCAGTTTTATTAATATGCATTAATTTAAATTAGTTCACAGGCTAAATCATCCCTTCAATGATGCCAAAAATGAACACTTTGATTATTTTTGGATTCTCTCAAAACTAATGAGGAAGCTTATTAGCAAAGCTAATTATAGATAATTAAGAAGAATGCATGGCAGAAGAATGCATACAATTTGTGATATATTTAATAATAGGTTTACCTTGCAACAATTGTACAGGGACTCATAAAATCTGTTTTGGAGTATGCTCACAAACTCAAGATGTCAAGAGTTCAAAAACATATTTTAAAGATGAAACCCATCAAGGATGCATTAAACAACATGATGACATTATGAATACTGCAGAAAGATATGCGCATGCAGGTACAAGTTTTATGCTAGAAGTAGACAGAAAAAATAATAAGAATGGAGAAATAAGAGGTACCTTCAATCTTCTGCAGGGCTGTCTGACAGGCTTCCTGGCTAGCGAACTCAAATGGGTTGTTGCATGTTCGTACACTGTCACAATCACACTTCCCATCAATGATGTTACAGCCCGTAACCAGGTTTTCATTGCATGGCTCAAAGCCCAATAGCTGGTCATCATCCCAGTTTTCATCTGAGCGAAAATGAAAGAGACACATATCAATGAAGACACCACAGAAACAGAAATTCATAATAATAAATTACCAGATCAAATAGTGTAATGAGATTTTAAAATTCAGAATCATCCCGATACATTTTCACAGTATCATTAAAACTGCAGGTACCCCAAAGCCTACAGGTCTGGCGATGCTGAAGTAATGAGGCTACTGAATGCTAAAGAGGAGCACATGGACAATTACATGTGCATTTGAGGTCCAAGGGGTATTGTAGAACTTGGAAATGAGAGAGAAATGTAGCCTTGTTATAAAGGATTATACAGTTCCTACGTTCCTAGCCTCTCATGACTTACACGATAGATAAATGGTGGCAGAGAGCAGTGCATTTTCAAAATAAGGATGACCCCGACCCTAAAGATGCTTCTATCTGCCAGCAACATTATGAAGTCTTATTTGCATTGTATAAAAGTCTTATTTGATGTGAGAACTGGTATTTCTGATAAATGTGTTTTTATTTTATCGGTGTGTGTGTTTGTTTTTTTGGTTGGGATGGATGAACACACTCAAGATGGGTGCATACCGGATGGATGAACACACTCAAGATGGGTAAAAAATATTTATATATATATAAAAAAAGTTTCATATTTAGTCTAATTTATTATAATTCTAATTATATATACTAATTTTTTTTATTATTTATTTTTTTATGTACATTTATTTTCTATGCCACACCTCAGTAACAAAAATGAAAACTGAGTTTAGTTTCAATGAATCAGTCCAAAACACTGATTTATTTCCATATACATCCACCACCCCTAGTGCATACTAAGCACCTGTGCATCTGCATGCATGCAATTTGTGTCTTTTGGTCTCTGAGAAATGCTGCCTGCTTGCCAATAAATAACGGGCCTTGTGCATCTATGAGCAATTCGGCTGTTGAGTCAGAAACGTTTCTGCAGAAACCTGCCTCATACTGCAGAGCAACCTACAATTTGATTTAGCAAAAATGAGACTACATAATCTACAAAATGACTTTGTTTTGAATCCATAACTTCTCAGCCCCTGGGTGTGTCAATTTAAATACTCTTGAGGATAATCAAGTCATGGAAAAACACTCCTCTCACCCGCCCCATGTCTGTTTATTGTAGTGTCATGTGTTTAGCTACTGGTGCATAGTTGCACACTCTTGGCCCAGTGTTTCGGTCATCTGGATATGATGGGTGTGATTACAGCTGTACTGCACAACTCCCATACTGTGGGTTGAAAGAACACAAACCTATCACTATGCCTGTCTATAGGGGACTGTGAGTATGTGTGAGCTTGTGATCTCCTAACAATCAAGGACTGGAAGCTCCAAAGTCCCTACACTTGTTGTTTTCACCAAATCCACAGGGGTAAAGTCCCCAAATAGCTGCTGTCAACGGCTGATTCTTCAGTAACTAAGCATGGCTCTCCAGACCAGCTCTGGGTCGTTTAGCTGGGCATGGAGGGTTGAGTCTCCTGTCAAATGATAAACACGTTGCAGCGGTCTGAACCACACACCGGGTTTGAGCCTGGCGTGATCACAAACAGCATCACCTTGAAGACCTCCAGGGAAGTTCCCGCATACGAGTTCAGAAATCATAATTACAACGTGATGTGCATTCAAGTGATTTCAGTCGGAGAAAAACTAACACGCTTTCATATTTCTTTCTCTTTTTAACTTTCTGAGAAACACAATGTTTTTAGTGCTAATGCAACAAAATGAAGTGCAAATAATTTATGTATGGGTTAACTATGTTTTTTTTTCATTCTTCTGCTGCCATTTACAGTGATGTTGAGAAATGCCAAGCCAAGTCAGCCCATAAACCAGCTACATGAGCAGTATTATTCAGTATGCAAATTCATACTACAGGTGTCCATCAATTAAAATGTTAATCACATTAATTACATGATATGCTCATTAATTAATCTAATTAAATCATAGTATTTACTAAATAAATGCAAATCATTAAATAGACATTACTAAGTCATTAAACAGACATTACAACACTATTGTTTGTTGTATTTCCAAAATAAATGTAAGCTTATCACTGATGCTTTCAGTTAAAACCAGGTTCAGATTTTTAAAAACACCATTTGAGGCTTCAGTTTTTCCATGCACGACCAAAGATGTGGTCTGGAGTTTTTTTCCATATTCAATCATTTTAAATATAATTAATCACAGTCAGTTATTATGCTAAGTTGATAAACCTACAATGTAATTATAGAACAAAGATTGACAATTACAACCTCAATCATGACTAATTTACCCCTATCATAAGTCTGTAATTGACACGCCCCAAAACTCAACAAAGAAAATCTGAGTTTAATAAAACATAATTTCCCACTGGATATTACATCATTGTGGAGGCATCAATGTATGTTTTGCAAAATACAATAAGTCAGAGACTAGTTTACAGCAGGTTTACTATACTATAGTCACAAATCTAAAACACTAAGAACCATCTTAGAGACCATACATTCACTAAAACCAGACAAAAAAATTATTATATGCTTATTAGCATGCATATTACTCGCTTATTAGCTGTTTATTAGTACTTATTAGTCATATATTAATGGCTTTTTCTGCATGACCATATTCTAGATCCCTTAACCCAACCCAATACTTAAACTTAACAACTACCTTACTATTAATAAGCAGCAGATTAGGAGCGTATTGGGGGGAAACTCTTAGTTAATAGCAAATGTGTTCCCTAATCTAAATTGTTACCATTATTTATTTTTGTATCATGACGTACATCTGAGCACATAGGTTATCGAAAAAGAAAAAAAAAATGTAATGCAGGGGCTTGATTTCATTTATCAATTGCTCATTACATGAAGGCAGATCTGAATTACAAGCTTGGGGTCGAATGTGAAATAAGGGCAGGATTTAAGCAGACTAAAATGATTGGTGAAGACCGACAAATACAGTACATCACAAGAGAGAAGTCTGTCATTTCCCTGGAAGGAAGAGTTGTGATATTTTGATTATAGTACAAGCTCAAAAGAGTTAAGATTAAAACATTAAGAAAATAGATGGTGAATTTCCACTTCATGCCAACTTTAAAATATTTTCACACTCTGTTTGAAGCATGCAACAGATTAATGTAGTCAGAGATGTGTTATAACAATAACAGTTTTAGAAAGTGTGACTGCTCTTATTACATTATCTTAGGAATTCCATTCAACTCAGTATTTGTATTATAACCTTGTGCTGAGAGAAAACACCATTCTCTCACATTATCTAATATAGACTGTCTGGTAGGCAAAGAGGCGGCTAAAACAACCTCACAAAAAAGCTTATGAAATCACAAAAACTGGAGGAATAAAATGAGCCTACATTCAACACAGCGGTTCTTCATAAACAAACACAGTGAAAAGTGTTGTTTTGCTGATATCAAGGCATGATATCAAATCGCTGCTCGTCCTCTGCTAGCTGATACATGGCCTTCCTGCTGTGCTTTGCAGTTGCACCTGGTTGTAATCAAGGCAGGAGTCCTTCCTGAAGCAAGAGATGCTTGTTAATTTGCAACCAAACCAATAAATCACTCTGTCGGATAAAGACAGCATTTTTAACGCCCAAGTCGTTAAATGCTACTCTACAACTAATACAAGAAACCGAAGACAGGAAAACAAATATACTCATAATAAATCAGAAAAGCTATTAATACTTCAAATCTGGCAATAAAGTCAACATTGCAACAGAATTAAGTATTTATTTAATGCATATTCTTGGTGTTATTGTGGACGATTCATCAGCACGCTTTAAAAAAGGACAAATACAGAAATATATTAGAAGACACTAAAATAACACTAATGTATTATTTCATAATATAAAATGAATGTATAATTATTATAAGTAGTATGTTGTAGGTTATTTGTTGTGGTTGATGATGAAGAAAAAGTAAGTAATAGTAAACAAACTCTCACGGCAATTCGTAACAATTTTACATTTTGGCAAATTGGTGGCTAATATGTATGTCAGTCGTACATTTTTTAGATTATATATATATTTTTTATGATACGCTTACACCCCAATAACAGTTCGATTTAGGGTGGGATTATGAAAATAATTTTATGCTTACATTTTTTCTCGAATTTTCGAATGGCTCACATTCATAAGAAATACCCACCATGTAAAATAAATACGTTTTTCGAATGGCATTGAGCTGAAATGACTCTATTTGGATATGTAATGCCCACTTTCACAATCCAGTGAATTCCTGCTCCTTTTTTCCTCATTGAATATCCCAGTTCACTCAGAAATATGATACATTATAGAAGTAAATGGGCTGCAAAGCCAATTCAGAGTTGATTTCAGGAATAAAGGAATTTATCTTATTCTTTTGCAAAAATCCTTGTCCTCTGTTCATTATTCAGACACGGACCCCCTTGTGACACCAACTCTACAGCCTCTGAATTATAACCCTGAAAAGTCCCACCGGCCCCTATGCAGCACCCCCTGAGGACACTTAGTACTCTGAGGAGCAGAAGATAGACTTCAGGGAAGTCTGTGACAGGGAGGCTGCCGAGAGGGGGTACACATTTCTGCTTGTCTTCACTGACTACACCAGACATGCGGTTTCTCTCAACATATTTCAGCCTGCTTGCGCTGTCCCTTTTTGTAAAAAAAAAAAAGAAAGAAAAACGTAGGCAAAAACATGCACTGGCAGCAATGCTCTGCTTTGAAGAAATATTGCAAACAAAAATTTTGTCACCATTTGCTCACCCTCACCATGTTATTCCAAACGCTCATAATACAATGTTTCAGACATCATTTAGAATAATACAAGCTACAACAGGGAGGGATTAATGAAAAGTGAAAGCATAAATTACTTTTATTCCACAAAGAATAGGCACTAAAGCTTCAAAATAGTCACCTGATTTAGATCTCTAGTAGTTCAGCCAAAAATTCCATCAATATTTACTCAGCCTCAGTTACTCCAAACATGTATTACTGTTCTGGTCTTTTATTCCACACAATTACAAAGAATGGGGACTAGAGCTTCAAAACGGTCACCTGATCCAGATATTGAGTTTGTTCAATTCACTAACTTAACGATCCGTCAGTTAATAGCTCACTGGAGAGGAAGAATATCAATAAATAATGACTTTAATTTCAGTCTGTTTTACAGAAAATTTGGAATATAGCACACATTTCATGTAAAACATTATTAAGACATATTTACAATGCTTTTGCATCCTTTTTGAGGCTTGGAAGCTCCAATTGTTGCAAAAACAACTGGTTCATTCTTCAGAATATCTCCTTTTGGGTTTAGCAGATGAAACAGGAGATGGTTTAGAACATCATGAAGAAGGAACCACACAGAGGATCCTAGCAACACCCTGATGACCATCCTAGCATAATTAATACAACCTTTGCAGGTCACCACGACCTTAAAAAAAAAAAAAAAAAAAAAAAAAAAAAAAAAAATTCTAATTAAATCTGTTCTGCAAATTCTAAGTACACCTGCTAGCAGTGTTAGGGGAAGTAACTTTTAAAAGTAATGCATTATTTTCCATAAAAAAATTTACTAATTGCTTTACTTACAGTATAGTTACTTTTTATGGAAAATAATGCATTACGTTACTTTTATGTTACTTTCTGTCATCTGGGCTGGGCCTGCTTATTTATTTTTAATAACAAAACTCTGCCTGCCAGTGAGGAAAAATGTATATATATAAAAAGATATACATATTAAAATGATTGGAACTGTTCCTATCTTAGATTATCTTCTTAGTTTACTTGTATCATGAATTGTATTATGTTTCCCCAATCATCACATAACCTTTATTTAGATGGGTCATTTAGCGTTTTGGCAGAGAATGCCTTAGACAAAAAGCACTCCATCTGACAGTGATTATGGCCAATGTGGAGCTGCTTTGTTAGCAGGCAGAGTCCAGGGTTTGTATGGATGACATTAATAAGGGCAGGCACGCTTCATTCTCCAGGTGTTCTCTGCAAACAGATTGTGTACAATCAAGTTCCATTCTTCCCAGTCTGAAGCCATTTAAATGATAAAGACCACTGCTTTTCTCTTAGTCAGGAAGATTATGATTTGAGCCAGGTGCTGTATTAACACTGTCAAGCTCAGGGCTCCAATTCCAGATGGGTGGACAAGGTGAAGCTTCAGTAAATATACTGCCGCATAAATGGTCAGCTCGAGTATGTCAAAAATTTCAACCATGCATGTTGTTATGGAGAAGGATGTCAGCTGCACAGATTAATAGATTACTTTATTACAGCACAACAGAACTAGAGCAAGGTAAATGTAATTTCTAATGTTAGAACAACAACAACAAAAAACTAAAACTAAGAGTAAATATGTAGGCACAAATTCTACAAACAACTTTTACATACATTTTAAATAAACATAGCATAAAATATGAAATATGGATAAATATTTCTATTTAAAACTGCTATAGAACCAAATATGTTATCTGAAAAAGTAAAAAAAAAAAGTGATAATGAAAAAAAAGAAAAAAAAAGAAAAAATCCCAAGATTTAGTGTTTGAGGTCTGAAATAATGTTTATTGTGCATTTCAAATTTCATGCCTTTTTCAAGAAAAAAAAAATCACAATTAACAGAGTGCTCTTAAAGGAATAGTTCACCCAGTAATGTTTATTCTGTCATCATTTCCTTATCCCCATATTGTTCCAAACCTGTATGACATTCTCCTTCTTTTATAAATGTATTTATTTTTAAGTTTATTTATTTATTTTCTAAACATGAAAGAAGGCATTTTGAAGAACAATTGTGGACAAAAAAAAAGTTGTTTTGTAGAAGGAAGTAAGTCATACTGTTTAAAAATGACACAAGGATGAGTATATGATGACAGTATTTCCATTTTCCACTATCTTTTTAAGGATATACCAAATCTCCAATATCATCAGGCACCAATTAATAAATAGTAATAATAAAAAAAAGTTGTGGCAATATATATATATATATATATATATATATATATATATATATATATATATATATACACCATATACATACACACACACACACACACACACACACACACACACACACACACACACACAAGCATCCCTAAAAAGCAGCATGCAAAGTTGTAAAATTTCCAGATGCCTCAAGTTCAACTTAGATGTTGATTTCTGGCTCCATACTATAGGTCTTCCATTGATTGGCTTCATAAAAACAGGCCAATCTGTGCTTTACAAGGCACATTTTTTTCTAACACTAGTAAAATCTGTTATAATCACCAGAAAACATATGAATGTCTACAAAACCTATAAAACAGTTCTACAATAAAACCACAGTAAAACAATCACAGTTAAATGATCAATGTGTTTCATAGATTTTAAACATTTGCAGTTTGGAATGTCTCATGAAAAATAGTTTGATGATAAGTATAACTGCACCTGAACCAATGAAATTGACACAGTTTGAGCTGTGTGTAAAGGTCTTTTCTTGTTAAGATAAGGCCTAGAATTACTCCCAAGTACAGCCAGCTTCACACAGGGACCCCTGACTGCTTTCTCTGAATAGAGAAGCAAGACATCATACATCACTTCCCAGGGAAAGCTCACCTGGAAGGTCCTGACACTAAACCCCCTGAGGCTTCTATGTGATGTGCTTGGTAAGCCCATCTCCAGAGAAGCCCGCAGGGCATTTTAAGACCATCATATTGACTGTATGTGTTCACTGTAAACAGCCTGTCCAAAGTAATCTCATGTTTTGGAATGCACAGGAATTTATGGACTTGGATATGAAGTGTACGGTCAGTTCGAACACAAAAATGCTTTTGTTGTTTTCTCCTCCACCACTGTGGATTGTGGAGCTCAATTTAAAGGAACAGTTCACCTATACATTAAAATTCTGTCATTATTTACTCACCCTCCATGTCACACTAAACCTGAATGTATTTATTTATTTCTTCCGTGTACAAAACAATTTTTGGTATATTCAGCTTCAGAAAACTGATATGAGCCACCTCACTGGTCCTTTTTGAAGGCTGACAGCCCAGTTGTCAATTACTTTCATTTAATTGAAATCACAGCAAGGATATTCTTCAGAAATTCACCTTTTGTGTCACCCAGAAAAAAGGAAGCAATTCATACAGGTTTGGAATGGCACAAGGGTGAATAATTTTCAAAGAATTTAATTAAATAATAAAAGAATTAAAGAATTTTCAGTTTTGGGTGAACTTCTCCTTTAAAGGCAAGTACAAATCTTTGATGTCTCATGGCAGGCACGGTCCACAGCAGTACTTTAGAGAATAATTCACTGTTAAGACCCTCTGAGGTCTTAGTTTGTTAGGAGGTGAGGGTGGAGGTTAGCAGGACATGGCCTATACTGGCATTCGCTGCGCTCTCTCATCTGACTAATTTATCTGAGAGCCGTAGCTGTGGCACTCAATGCCGCAGTGTTTTCTTGGCTGGATTACAGCAGATGTCACCCCGGCAGTTACATGTCACACAGTCGAGACACCTTCAATTTTCATAGCCAGCCATACTGAAACCTGACCTGTGACATTGCATTGCATGTCCTCTGACCAAGTCGGTGTTCCAACTTGGCCTAGGCCTAACAAGCAACTCTTTAGAGAAAAAGTAGACTGATACATTGTGCAAGCATGCAGAAAATGTTGCAGTCTGTGCAAAGTCTGTCTAAATAGCTAATATGACAGTTTTGATCATTGCTGTGCCAGTTTTAGATCTCTAGGGCTATTTTCCTGAGATGACACCATATTCTGGTAGTTGTTTACAAGGTTTATTAGATTACAAGGTCTGCAAAGTTTCAGTAAAGATTTATGGCTTTGATTCTTTCTTTAGCAGCAGAAACACGACTTAAAAATGGCGATAGGTCGAAATATTGGCTGATATTTGACTTCATTATGAATATAGAAACGACTTCAGTTTTAAAAAATGTTGCATTTTGAGCAACTATTGCAGAATATCTGTTTTTACATTTGGTTATTTATGAGGTCAATAACATTGACTGGACAAAACAGACAAATCTGTTAAACAGATTTAAACAGGATTGTCCATCTGTGAAATGTCATGTAAATCGGCTCTGGCTGTTCTAAGGCTCCAAAAACTAGCCTACTATTTCAACAAACAATATAATTTTTTCTTCACTCCAGTTAACTCGTTTTCCAATTAATTTATCTCTGACGCAGAAACTAAACAGTGAATTAACGTTTATTTGACAGTACAAGAGCTCATGAATATTTAATCAGGTAAGCAATGACGCGAAACAACGTGCTTCTATCTATAACCGTATGGTTTCACACTGAAAACACACACTTGAGTAGGGCTTCTTAACTCAGGATTTAAAAACACCCTTTCAAACTGAAATGTACTAAGCCAGGTTTAAAAAGAATGTTAAGTACAGTGAGAAACCCCCTACAGAGAAGACAAACGCTTGACAGCATCATGAAGTTAACTGAATCAAGGTGAGGTGAGTAAAACGCATCCTGAGCAGCAAAGCGTCATGACTGAAGGTGTTAGAAGCGCACGTCCCTCGATGGTCCGATGTCAAATATACTGGCTGAGGCGCAAGTGAAGTTGCATAGCAGACATTCCGATGAAAAACCAACAAGCCTCGGCGGAAAGAGCGAGGCTGGCACCACGTACAAAAACAGCACGGAATCCGTTAGCCGTACCCCAAAGAAACATGCTGCAAACACGATAACGAGCGTGCCTCTCGTTCACTCCAAACGACCGTCATGTTTGAAGAAATATGTTATTGTGCACTAGACAGCACCGACACTTTCCTCTCCATTATGGCTTTACAATCATATTACGATATCTAATGACAGCTGATAATGGTTCATTTCTACTCAGATTAGGTGCAATCATGACTCATAATGTTCAGGAGTTTTTCTCTCAAAGCTAAGCTACTGTACTGTTAACCAGGTTAACATCTTAAAAACAACTAATTGCGTCGCTGATTTAGCATACTTTACACTATTTTATTTTCCTTTCCATATGGACAGATACTGTGGCAAGCCGCTTTAACATTTTTTTTTCAAAGCTAACAAGAATATTTAATGTTACAAGTAGCCCTACCTATTAAGTAAATACTCCAATAGTGACAATGAAACATTTTCAGTTTCACTAGTACATAATATCTACTAAATACAATAACAATAGAGGTGAGCATCAATTTTATTGTTACTGGTCATTTCTTTTGTTGAATTCTATAGGGATATGTGGTTCGGATATTAGTCATACCCAACTAATATGTATTATACTATTGCTGGTTATCAACTTTTTTAATATTTTATTAGTAACTAATAATTAGATGATAAAACATTCATTCCAACTGGTTACAATTGGAATACACAGTTGGAATTACATTGCAATCTTACTAGTAAGAATTGTAACTAGTGGGATAAATGTAAAACTAGTTAGTAACTGGGATATATTCTGGTGTCACACAAATAGGTACTAGCATATATATTCTGGTGTCACACAAATAGGTACTAGCATCTAATAAATAATGCCTAGTAAAGCTTGAATGTTTGCTAGGTAACTATAATAGATTCTACTACTACTACTTAGCTACTACTACTAGTAAACACCAATGGGAATAGAAGTGAAAAGTTCATATCTGAACCACAGATTTGTTATTTGTTAGAAGTAACAATGGAACAGTGGCTACTTGCCACTATTGGGATATGACTAGCACTAACATGAAATAGAAACATTTCTAGATCTTGAATTTGATTGACTAGATAATACTTGAATACATATTCTTACATCTAATCAAAATAAGTAAAATAACAAAATTATTAGTTAGCTTTATGAAATTTTGTGTTAAAATGGCTTGCCATAACACATCCGCTTTGGTTTAGTTACCCCAGTAAATACAGACGGAGACAGAAGTGATGTGATTTATTTAATTCCTTTCACCATCATTAGGCGCAATTAAAGCAATGAACACCGATGACAACTTTTTCAAAGAGTAAATGAAATGTGTATACAGACCTTCACAAACTCCAACCTCGTACTGCGTGATGGAGCCGCCGTTTAACGGGGGTCTGATCACGCACCGGAGTCCGCGGTCGCAGGTCCCGTACAGACCGTAAACGCCGCCGCAGCTCTCGTTCTTCTGCTTGGCACAAACCGAGCAGCAGCCGCAGATCCCCAATACCACGGTACCCGTACAGTGCTTGGGCTCCTCGCATTTGGACTTATCACAGGGCAAACAAATGAGCGCCCGACTGTTCTTCGCGATCAACACCACAAGTTGGGAAATCAGCATGCATTTCATAAGAAGATACATCCTGGAGGAGGCCATGAAGGAAAAGTGAAAAATATAGATATCCAACCAACCCCCTGTCCCCCAAACTACACGACGAGGAACGGATCCTCCAGCCAAACCAACAAAAAACAGAAGAAAACAGCGACTCTGGACGAGCGCGAGAAATGTTCCGCTCAGAAAGACGTGTTTTCTTGTCGTGCAGAATAATACGGCGTTCCTGGCGTCAAACTTTTGTTGAAGAAAGCCACCAAAAAGACATCCCCTTCAAACGAACGACCCCAGAAGAACTATCCCACGCTGTACAACCAGTGCATGGCTTATGCGTCACGATTTCTGCACTGTTCCGTCCAGTTTGTTTTCGCGTAGGAAAACTTTCTTTTTTCTTGGAGTCTTTCGTATGCAAGCCTGTCCTGCGCCTATAAAGCCAACGCGCGATTTTTTTCAGTAGTTCCCTGTCGAAGGAAACGCGGTCCTGTTATTTTTCTGTTGCCAGCAGAGATTCATTCAGCTGTGTGAATAAACGTTTCCAGCTATCGCGTCCGTCTCCTGTCTACCGCTTGCGCTCGCTACTGAGCGTTCAGTCCCTCACCGTGACCTCATAACGGAACCACTCCCATCTCGCATTACTTTGCTCCATTGGAGAGTTCGTACGTTCCAGATATGAGACACAGGAAATGCTGGTAACACGACGCGCTCAAACGCAGGAGCCTGTGATATAGTTCCCGTTGGTGAAGGTGCACGTGTGGAATGTGGGGCCCGTATAAGTTTGAAAGAATCTCGAGTTTGTGTGGCTGCGCACCTTTAGTACGATTTTGTAAAAAAGGGATTGTTATGTCTTGCTTTGCCCACATTGCTTCCCAAAAACAATGTTTTATTTACATAGTATTTATATTTACACACGATATCAGTGGGACAGCCATGCTAAAACAAATCTTCACATCAAACATAAACATAAATATGATGCTTCCTCATGAAATATTATCAGAGATCATAATCTGGAGCCTACAGTAGGCTATAGGTTTAAAATAATTCTTAATGGTCTTATTGTGAGTCTTGGACAAACCCTTTGCTATTGTGCCCATTGCAATTTTTGCTACCACAAAAAAAAAAACCACAAAAAAAAAAAAGGTGCTAAAATGTAGGGGTACAACAGCCTGTCCCTGGGGCAGTACCCTCAAAGGGATGTTTTTGTACCTTATTTACCCCTAAAAGGGTACATAATAGTATCATAAGAGTATATATTACTACCTTAAGGGTACATAGCTTAATTACTACTCTAAGGTACTGATATCCTTTAGGGATAAAGAAGGCGCAAAGGTGTTCCTTTGAGAGTACTGTCCCATAGACGAGCTGTTGTACCTGTAATGGTACAATTTTTGCACATTTTTGTTTTTTGTCTGACAGTTTGTAGTGGCCAGTGAACTCACTCATTGAACACTGGGCAGCTGAATGTACTGTAAGTGTCCATAAACCTGCACGTTTATACCAGAAACATTAACAATATTATGTAATTTGTCATTTTTATACATATGGTTAAGTAAATATTTAAAGTCAACATGAACACAGAACATTCTTATATACTTTCATAAATATTACTTGTTCCTGGTTATATTGGGAACGATCCATGAGTGTATATTGTTCCTATTTTTTTTTTTTTTTAAGAAAAAAAAGTTTTTCATCATAATCTTTCAGCAAAATATAATAGCTTGCTCTTTCTGAGTAAAACTTTTTTTCTTGTAAATGTTTAAATGTTAAAACGTAAAGGTTTATTTTAAAATATAAAACTGAATCTTAATGCTTAAAAAAAACATTAAACACATTAGAATTAATTTAATGATCAATCTTACAAGGCAATAAAGTAAAAAACTTTAGTTTTATTTTTGATCAGCTTTATATTTTTCTACATTTTTAAATTCAGCCTCAAACAGAAATTACAGTCATCTTTTGTATTATGAGATATGTCCAAGAGAAACAGCTTCTTGAACAAGAAAAAAATGTAGGGTGGGACTTTTTGGGAATTTTGTCCACCGGGAACTTACTGGATCATTTGCTGATCTCATGTGAGTGACAGGTTGCTGGAGGGGATGAATTATCGGCCGGTGTACACAACATCAGAGAAGATGTGTCTTTGTGAGGGAGACTAGGGGACATTAATGTCTTAAAGATTACTAGGGCTCATTTTTTTTTTTTTTTTTTTTTTTTAGAAAATGATGTGCACTGATAAATTATTTATAATAAACACTGCAGCCCCCATCCCCCACCCACCCCCCACCCCCCAAAAAAAGAAATGTACATTTTGATTTGGTGGTGACTTTCACACTGTTGCACAACTGAGCAGTTATCTGCAGTAATCTGCAGTATGCTTTATCATACATTTGATGCCCCATACTGAAGCTTTTCTGTGCAGAGTTATATCAGTGCTATCAGATTTCATAATCCTGTAGATGATGAGTGATATATGTGGTAAAAGCCAAGAACAGGGCCTCTCTTCTTGCCTTGAGAAACCATTTGTACAGCAATCTCTGAAGAAATCCGATATCTTTGGATTATATTTGCTGTTCTTTCATCTCTTCTCTATTTACTGCAGTGGTGTCCTGGCTTTGGGTGGTAGCCAATTAGCAATAGCCTTTATACAAGTTAGCTATGAATATCATTGCCAAGCCCAAGATCAGAGGAAGGAGTTGGCGTCTCGATATAGTTTTAGGCTGTTTGGTTTCTGCTAAATGGATATGATTGCAGACACATTGCCTCTGTTAATTCTATCTTCTATGCAGGACATGCTGATTTCCAGAGGGGCTTGAACGTAAGACATGAAGCCGTTTTGATGTGGAAATGATGTTTTTATCGATCGATAAACCACAGTCTTGGCTACCTTCAAATTCGATTTATTTTCTTTCCTTCCTCTTATCACATCAAATTTGATCTTGTCGTGAGATTTAAGATCCTTACTGGTGTTTCAGACAGTATTTGAATGCAGCAAAACCCAATATGAGTATTTAAAAAAAGGGGGTTGTGGGGTGGTACGAACTGTATCAAACATACAATTCGTGCACATGTGGCCTAAGCTTTGACGTAATTTCCCAAAAGGCAGTAAAATTGGTAGCAGCTCCTGGAGCCAATGGACACAGAACTGCGAGAGTATTCATATTGAAATCTCTTTTGATTGTAGACTTTTGTATCTTGGCAAGTCACAGGCAGCATAGTTTGACACATTGTTGATATCCCTTCTGAGGAGACACGCAACATTACTGGGGTCTTTTCTGAAAGAGAGAAATCTGAGAAGCAGGAGATTTCAACAAAAATCCCCATGTGCTCTCAATTAAATCTCATTTCTGCCTACAAAACATACTATTACTTTTAAGAAGTGTTTTGTTTCTAAAGGGTTTCTTAGGGCACGATTTTCTTTAGGAAATGACACTGACATTGTTAGGAGGAGATAACTGGCACAATGCTCCGGGTTGTTTTCATTTGGATGTGTCTAATTATTTAATGATGTTAGGTGCTGGATAATTGAACACCCACTGTTTCAGTACCACTTTGTGTTGGGGAAACAGCCACCGGTCTTTCTGCACCCCACTGAATTAGCCCTGATGAGCTAAGTCTTATCAGCCATCTCCTTTTTAGTCAGAATATGACCCTCAGAAGTCCTCTCTCGTAACTGACAACATTATGTATGCCAAGGACGGTGAGGAATGCTTCCCATCTAAAGGTCCCTTGTGCGCTCAGCATAATCTTGGTCATCAGCCCCTACGCATCGTGTTCAAATGAGGGAAGAATCTCTCAAACGTCTTGGGGAAACAGCTCATTTTTAGTCAAGCCACCCCAATCTCATTTAGCAGACATTTAACAGCTGTAGCCATCAACAGCTCAAATATGTAGGTGGCAATCCCGTTGAGGAACAAGATTAGATTTTACATAAAAACCAATAAAACTGTCTTTCATAACTCAAGACTCAACTCACTTTCCTGCAAAGTACTGACATGTTTACCTGTCCATGCTGTCATGTCAAAATTTAACTCTGCATGACCAGTAAGCGTCTTCCCACGGCGATATAGATGTCCGTCAACATCTAACACCATTAAAGGGATAGTTCACCCAAAAATGAAAATTTTATGTTTATCTGCTTACCCCCAGGACATCCAAGATGTAGGTGACTTTGTTTCCTCAGTAGAACACAAATTATGATTTTTAACTTCAGCCGTTGCAGTCTCTCAGTCGTACAATGCATGGCAATGGTAACAGAATACCATATAATGGTAAAATAATGGTAAAATAAAACATGCACAGTCAAATCCAAATTAAACCCTGTGGCTTGTGACGATACATTGATGTGTAAAGACACAAAACGATCGGTCTGTGCAAGAAACTAAACAGTATTTATGTCGTTTTTTACCTCTGATTCACGCAATGTCCGAACTGTTAGAACTCTTGTAAATGCGCTTCACAGCAGCAGGCGAGTGAGGCATCATTGAGAGATAGGTTTCATTTTTGGGTGAGCTATCCCTTTAATGCCACCTTCCTCAAAATATCACCAATGCAGTGGCTCAGCACTTTCAATAATCATTAAGCCTTTCCTCTTGAGCCTCTCAGCCTCTTTGTGGTTTCAAGGTACTGAATGACTGTCGGCTATTGTACGCCAGACAATGTCCTAGACAGTGTATTTTTTATTTTTTGTAGCTTGGAGCACAGTCTGTGGCTGTATTGTGATATTTAAATTATAATCTCTGTGGCATTTCCTATGTTGGAACTACTGTATTTAACACAGATGATTTGATATTGTCTCCCAGCGTTGGCACTTGTGAGCCTGTATCAAATTCATGGAGGTCAGTGGGGGAGGGGGGATGGGGTGTTGGGTGTTGGATTGAGGAGTGTGGTGTTTTTATGGAGATTTGCAGCCATTTGTGTGTAATCAGTGGCTGATCCTACTATTACCATCAGGTCCGTTTCCAAATATTTAACCGCCTCGTTCTTTCTCGCACAGCCTTCCGTGTCATTTGTGCAAAAGTGTGTTTGAGGCACACAAACAATGTTTAGGTTGATTAGACAAGTACTACATTAATAGATGTTATTCTCGTTTGCCCCTCCCATGTTCTTTCTGCACACCAAGTGTTTACTTTGGCATTTACTTCTTCGCTTTTTCTCCTTGTTCACCACAACAATGTCTTAGATTAATGACATATCTTAAATTAAATAACAAAAGCCAAATGCAATCTGCCCAGGATAGGGCAACATGAGGGACAGAGAGAAAAAATAAACTCACAAGAAAACAAGTAATTAATGTCGCACAAGGAGTGATGCCTCCAATTCATGAAGCAGTTTTATTCCCTGGTTGCTGAGACATGCAGAAGCTGTAAACGTTGGGCCAGGGAGCAGCATGAGAGTGCAGAGGAGCACTGATGACAGCCAGTAGACTCATTGTGACTGGAGCATTGGCTCTGCAGCCGCTGGGCTAACTGCTCCATTAATCATCTGCACAGGCCTGCACATCACCCCCCACCCCCAATGCACAGCAGCAAAAAAACAAGCGTTTATCTCAAAATAGAAGGAGTACTGAGAACTGCTTTCTACGGTCTTAGTTCCTCAATGAAATATTTCCACTTCAATGGCTCAAAATGTAATTCAAATGATTTAGCATGAACTCTATCTATCTATCTATCTATCTATCTATCTATCTATCTATCTATCTATCTATCTATCTATCTATCTATCTATCTATGGAAAACAAACCTGACAGTCCATAAATTGCTAGTTGATGAATCAGTGTCTTCTGAAGCCACTCGATAGGTGTGTGTGTGTGTGTGTGTGAGAGAGAGAGAGAGATATTACTATTTTAAACTTTTTAAACTATAAAATATCACTTCCAGGCAACTGTCCTATGGGGTTGTGTGGGTTACCACTGTGTTCGTTTTGTGTGGTTTTTGAGGTAACTTAGAAGGTCCCATCTGCTTGCATTATATAGACCCTATGCGCAGTGCGCAGCCATCTTTATAATTTTGTCTTCGAACTTTCGTTTTTGCGGTTGGTCTATAGCAACGCTGTTGAAGAGTAATTAGCTTGTGAAGTGGATTTACTTATTGTAGAGTTAACAAAAGTTATCATGTGCATTGTAATGTTTGAAATGGATGTCATAACTAATGCTTGTAGACCAGGAAGATTTTAGTATCATGTGGTTTCTACTCTAAGTTGGTACATATTTTTGTTTATGTTGTGTTATTGCAAACGGAAAACATTTGTATGATGTAAAGGGGCAGAGCTACATAAGGTCTATAGATTCTCTGAAATTCTAAAACTTGTGTTCCACAGAAGAAAGAAAGTCAAACATCTGGAACAGCATGAGGTTGATTAAAAATGGGGAATATGGAAGAGCATGAGGTTGATTAAAAGGTTTTTTAATTTTTGTTTCCCTTTTAACATGATGTAAACTTGTGCCCCCATTTTACTAATTCAAAACATGGCAGTGCCTCCTCTTATCTAGAATCACTTTCACAAGCATGTGAACCATGAGGCAGTACACTAAGAATAACCCCTGCGAAAACTGTCTCATGTTGAAAGCATCTAGGCTGAATAAATGTTTAATGATGACAGAACAATTACTTCATAATTGAATTTAAGTCTCATTGTCCGTGAGGCACAGAAAGCTTGGGCTAATGGCTTTAATTCAAATGACAGCCAGCATTCATCTGCACTCATCCAAACATCTCAACCATTTCCCAACGGTCCGATGTTTATACACTGGAATGCAAGTAAAATGGGCCTGATAATTATCAACATAGTTTTAGACTGTACCGTTGAACACATTGTTCTTTATTCACAGCCCATGATAAGATACAGACTCACGTGTATAAAAGAAAATGCAAATGTTCCCAGACTTACAGGAACAATTAACATAAACATTTATTTCAAGGTTGCTTAAAATACATGACCACATCCTTGATTGTTTTTCAAATGTGGTTCTCCTTTGAAACACCAGACAAATGCAAACACTCTGACACACTGTAAAACAGAAAGGGTTACTCTTAACTGTAATTGTAATTCCTAACTTGTGTCTCATACCTTTTTTTCCCTCGTCTTTTTGTGAGCACATGATAAAAGAATGCATGGAATGCCAGTGAGTGGGGCGCCAGCAGTGTTTCCAGTAGCACTGGCCGATGAGAACTGGGAGGAGGAAGGTGGGGTCGAGCCTGGAGACTGGGCTTTCTTTACTGTGTTTGGGGAAATTACTGCTTTTTTCCATATAAAGTAGTACATTCCACAGCCTGACTGGCAAACTAAACCTCCTCTCACTTTGTAAACGGACAGGATTAGAGACATAAGGAAAGAGACATAAAAACTGAAGAGGGGAAACACATTCCTAAATCCAGGACGTATACAGCACTCGAAAGTATACAGTTACAGGAAAAGTCTCTGAATCAGACCAGTAGAAGCATCCAGCTGTATGACATCACTTCCTCAAGTGCATACAGAGGTCACATTCTGAAACTAAACATGAGCTCTATTTGAATTTTGAATGATAAAAAATGTAACACTGAACCAAAAAGGTGTGGAAGGAATGATGCACATCTCTCTCTCTCTCTCTCTGTGCCTTCCACACCTTTTTGGTTCAGTGTTACATTTTGTATCCTTCACAAGGATATAGAATATAACATTGAACTGAATAAATCAGTGTTATTGACTGAACCATTAATGTTTAATCTCATAAAGATTGACACTTGATTTGTCAATTAACGAATCATGTTGCATTCAAGTCCTCCTGGGAAGTTCGTATTTATGAGTTGAGAAGTCGTAATTACGACGTCAGGTGCGTTCAAGTAACTGTGGTCGGGACAAGATGGCGATTTAACTTTTCTACCTAAAATTCAATTATTTTTTTTTCTAACTCTACATCTAAGAAATGATGAATAATGAATGTGCATCACTGTGTTTTTGCTTTTTTCAGTTTTTTTTTTATTACATTTATGAAGGTTATGTAAACTGAATCATTATATATTCTATGGTAATTATACAATAATATAATATTTTATTAATTTCAACAAATTTATCGTCAATGCAGATGCTGCATTTGTCTAGTCTTTGGCTGCATCCATTGCATCCGACATGTTTTCTAACTGACACGCCCCCAACTCAGAAAACTCTGGGCTTAAAGAAAATTTTCTGTTTCCCACTCAAAATTATGACTGTGTGGTAGTGTTCATGTGTGTTCAACTAGTAAATATGATCCATCTGACATGACTTGAATGCACCATCACTGTTTTTGAACAAATAGATTGAAGGAATGATTATAAATTATAAATATGACCACACAATTTGTTCCTGAATGAATCAGTTGAGCAAATGATTCAATGACTCACTTATAAAGACATTGGCTATATCCAAAGCTGTATACTCTCTGAGCAGGTATATGTAATTACTTAAAGAGAGTTTAAAAAGTATGTTCTATATAGTATGAATGTAACATACTAAATTCATCATGTGACCTACCTTTGCCAGTTGTGTCACTTCACTGCCAAAATGGGCTATGAATGCCATTATGTTGATTCACGTACCTGACAAACTTACGTTAATAGCTGGGTTCTATGTGTGCTTAAGTAATATACACAGATGAGCAGGTTTTTGAGTGCATAACTGTTGTGGAATGCTTTATTGAACATATTAATCACCCAGAACTATAAATATATTTTATAATGTGTGATTTTTAAATTGATATTATGGAAAGAAACAGCATTGCAATATTCTTAGTCAATTTGTCTATTAGATTGTGATCTGTTAAAACCCCAAATAAAAGATGTTGCAGGGTGAAATTGAGTCTGAGATCAAATGGAGGAACACATACAAAGGTCTCCATTTCATAAACAGCTCTAGGGTAGGTCAGCCATCATCCTATGTGAAATTCAGGGTGATAAATCCAAGGTTCCCCCTCTGGTAATGCTTGCCATTCAGTCTTGGTCTTAGATGGCAGTTCATTCAGATTCTTTAAAGGAAGATTAAATTGAATTTTACATTCTGTGCAGATAAAATTAAAATCGCATATTGCCATTATTTAATCATCTCAAATTCACCAGTGGAAAATGTGTTTTCTTGCAAAAAGGTAATTTTACACCGTTGCCTCAGTAGTCGTTCAGTCCAGTGCAGCATTTCAGACTTTTTTTATGAAAATTATATAGTTCCCACACGTTTCAGTTCATACAGGCTAGCATTGAAAACAGTTAATTTTTTAATAAGCTCTTTGCCTGAATATGTAATAAATATACTGGTGCCATGATATATTGTGTCTACCTATATCTAATTATTAAAAATAAATATTCATTTAACCTTCATGCTGTGTTCTGGTCATTTTCTGTTTTCCCTGAAAATGCTAGTCAATGTTATTTCATAAAACTTTCTATAGAAAAAAAGAAAGAAAGAAAGAAAGAAAGAAAGAAAGAAGAACTAACTAAATACATTGTAGTTTCACTAACACACCAAACCAGACAGAAAACAGTCATTTCTAGTTTTAGCTTTAGTATGTTGTACACAATGCATTATACTAATATGCATTATTTAGTATATAGTTGTTTTTAGTTTTGGATTTTGTTTGTTTTAATTATTTATTTAATATAATAATGTGCCTACACATCAGGAAGAACCAAACAAAAAACAAATCAAAACAAAACAAAAAATTGTTGAACTAATGCCCCTTCTTTTTATTTCTCTTGTCCTGCTGGGTTAACCCTCTCCAAACCTCTCGGCACAGCAACAAAGCCTTAAATGACAGAAAAATGACAGAAAAAAAGAAGAAATACAGGCACAGCACTCAGTGCTTCTTTCTTTGTTACACTGGAGTGCTGCACCACCTTTACTCATAGCATGAAGTCGGATTCATCCTGGAACAGTGCTGAAAGCCGAAATTCGCTGGAGCTTCTGAGATGCCATTAGAGAAGTCATTCTTCTCTTTTTTTGTGATTTTTTATTTATTTTTATACATACAACATCACAAAACACAAAAACAACAACAACAAACATCATCTATATATTTTGAATCTTTTGCAAGGAGTTATCATGCATGCTCTATGAATAACTTTGAAATATATAAGATGATGAGGCAAGTTTTTAGAGGTTAAACTGAGGTTAGACCGCACTTTCTCCCAAGTCAGATAATTCCTGATTCCAAACAGATTTGACAGAAAAAGATATTGTAATGCAATCAACAATTCCACCACACACCAAGGAAACAGATGGTCAACCAGAAGATGGCACAATCCAATCCCACACAAAATGAGATCCCCTTAAAGTAACTCTATATGCCAAACCACCCGACAAACAACTTTGAACAAGAACCAAAACAGACCGCACATTACCGAGAATATAGGTCTGCCTAAAAAACAAAAAACAGAAACATATTTGGATAGGTGACCGATCCACTCCAACGCAAAACATTTCCCCAAAAAGCTCACAGTGTCAATAACTAGTAATCAAACCTTCTCTCCATTAGCTCCAAAAAAAAAAAAAAAAAAAAGATTTCAAAGCTTATCAGTCACTAGACAAGTTTGCAGGATAGAAGATCATAGCAGAAACTTAAGTGTCCATTTCCACCTTGTTATTCTCCTCTCCTGGGCAGTTAAGATGCCTTCTTCTGTGGTGGTGAGCTGATAAAATCCTCTGCTTTCTGAGAAGAGTCAAACATCATCTGCTTACTGTTGTGCTGTAGTTTAATCATCGCTGGATACATGAGAAACGGCTGCAGACCCAGTGCTGTCATCCTCCTAAGGACTGGGTTGAGGTTCCTTCTCCTGGCAGACGTGGCTGGACTGAAGTTGGGAAAAACAGCAGCGTGACATTATCTGCTGTTTCACTGGGTATTTCTCCGTGCTCCTATTCAGGATGTTCGTCTGTCTTATCAGTAAGCACACGAAAGAGCTGAGTTCTCAGGTTAGTCGGACTGTTTTTTCTATCCTCACATGCAGCTGCTTGAATGGCTCAATCCTGGTCACGTTCATTTCAGTGCGTGATGGCTAGCTTTGGAAACATCTGCTCTGAGGAAGCCGGCTTTACAGAATTGTTTGTCGCAACCCTAGCATGTCCATATGTAGGACACGCAATACTCCTAGTCGCAGGTTATTTGTTATGTTTATACCATTAGCAATGGCGCCGTCGAGTTCCTCTTTAGTGATGGTGGAATATTTGAATTTTTTCTTTATTGGTTATTGCTCAATCACTCTTATCCAATTGTCCTTGACCGTTGAAGTACTCATGATGGAATAGATAGAGAGTGGTTCGAAATTTACTATCAGGATTGTAGAATATTTGACAGTAGAAGGGTCACATGATCTCTCGAGAAGTCATTCTTCTCTTGACACATAATGAATAACAGTAGCCAAATACAAACCCATAATTTGCTAATGTGTTGGGCCCTCATAGTAAGCTTGACTGGGCAGCTATGCCTATGCCGTAATGATGCTTTTTCCCCCTCTTTTTTTACGTGTGCATGGAGACGTGAAGCATCACAACATCGAAACAATATGGACATAGATGATGTTTTTTTCTGGCCTGGTAAAGTCAAAGAGAGGATCATTTCATCTCATCAAGTCTGATTCACTTCACCCGTCCCTCTAAAATACATTCAAATGTGCCTTCAGTAAAAGACTTTTGCTTTACAGAGACCAGAAAGTCTCCTGAATGTATTATTTTTCTGATAGTATAACCTTATAATACCCATTACAAAAAAAGAACTATAATAAAAGCTATTTGTACTTCACACATTTTTGTTTCTGTGTTGCACTCTAATGTAGTTTTATGATAGGCAGTCAATATATCTCAGGTCTTTTAATGCAGTCCATAACATCACAAACCTTCATAAATACGCTGAATTGTTGTGGCAATAACATTCGCAGTGCATTTCGATTCAGCTTGTATATTGACGTAATATGCATCCTTTGCTATTCATAACGTCATGTTGCTTGTCACATTTCAGAAGACAGAATTCCCTGTTTAGTGGATGGTGTATTGTCAAAGTGATATAATTAGATATGTTCTCTTTAACAAACCGCCAGAGGCAGCTCTGTACCCCTCCATTGTCTTTAGCCCATCTTTCTAAACAGGGTTTAGATTTCATCAACCTCATTTGTCTTCTCAGAATTCGCTATTGCTGTTTTAAAAACCAGACATTCTTGAGTCTCTATTCAAATATTTGGGCTCTTTCTATCAATCATCAAAGGTTGTGAAGTTGTTAGTCTTTAATCCCATAAAGCCTATTGTAGCATATTGTCCCCTTGGAATTATAAAGTTCTATCTGCATTTTGAGCAGTTTTGAGATATTGAGCTTCAAAGTTTTTGCATTCCATATAGTTATATGGGATACGGGGAACAAGTCTACATCAGTCCCAAAATGTACACAACTCAGTATAAATCTAAAAATGTCTTTCAGGTTGTAGCACACGTGTCTTTTTTGCAGTCAAACCTTTAATAAAGTGAATTTAAGGATAACTGCTACATTACATTACAAACTTTCAGAATTTCATCTTTGTTTTTGGGTATATAACTAACAACATCTGCACCTAACTGTGTATTGTTGCTCTTTTTTCCTCGATATTTCATACTATATGGGCTATGATGTATTTAATATGATACAATATGATACAAAATATAAAATACATTTGCTTTTTGAAAGATTAAAAAGGTTCAATAAACTGATTCCTTTAACACATATGGTCCCACCTGATTTTGTTTTTAACTATATAAGGACAATGTAAAAACATGCATTTACACAATAATTACATTGTATCAAATTATTAAATGTAAGTAAGCAGTAGTTAAAAAACACTTAATATAAAGTGGGTTCATATATATATATATATATATATATATATATAGATAGATATATATATATATATATATATATTATATATATATATATATACATAGTTAGATTTTAGATAGATGTGTAGATATATGGCTATAGATAGATAGATAGATATCTGGCTATTATTTTATGTGTCAGGCTTTACAGGGTTAGTTTTGTTATGGTCTTGTGTCTCTTATCTTAAAAGTGTCCTATCAGCAGTTAATTAATTTTAGTTCCTTTTTTCTGGTCTTGTTTATGTTCATTTTAATATTTCTATCACACTATCAGTAGCTCATCCTCCCAAGGATGTCAAATTATGCTAGTATAATCCTTAAAAATAACAAAACAAACTTTACAAATGTACACTATTTCTTGTCCATGAAAATGGATCCTAAAATGTTCCTATATCTCAAATGGTAAAGTGTGGAACTAGCACAGACTCAAGCCCCAGGTATTTACAGTATTTGTTATAAGATACAGGTATAAATTAAACATACACATACACATACATACATGTAAAGCAAAATGTATATGCTGAATGCATTCGTTTGCAGTTAGCCCCTGCTGGCAGATGTCATTACTACACCATCAAGCTATTGAAATGGCCATTCAAAAGTATTCAGTGCATGACAAAATAACTCACGCTTTTAAGAGAGAGGCCACTATAAAGTGTGTAATGATGGCAGTATACTTCTTGGGGTGCAACTGCTGTAGACATCCTTGGTTTTGATGGGCTCTGATGAACAATAAAGGCTATTGGCTATTTTAAAATATGAAGACCTTTATTTATTACTTGTGTCCATAACTCTAACCTTGATTTTGTATAATTCTTAAGAAATTTCCCCCATAGTCACTTCTTCTCAAAGCCTCTATAAAATGATTTTTTTAAAATTAATTGATTAATTAATTTATTTTAAATTCAGCATCATGGGAAACACTTTACAATAAGGTTCCACTAGTTAATGTTAGTTAATATATTAACTAACATGAACAAACAATGAACAATACATTTACTACAGTATTTATTAATCTTTGTTAATTTTAGTTAATGGAAATACAGTTTTTCATTGTTAGTTCATGTTAATTCACAGTGCATTAACTAATGTTAACAAGCACAACTTTTGATTTTAATAATGCATTAGTAAATGTTGATAAATCCATGTCCTTGCATAATTCGGTCTCTTTCAGCAGAGAGATGGATTACAGTCTTAAAAATCACATAACAAAAAATGACCCATAAAAACATTTTCATTTGTAATGCAGTTTGTATAACATAATATTGTTTTAAATAAAAAAAAAAATTGAATAACACTAAAATTTAGATGACCACATGAAGAACATTTTAGGTTGCCTGCCAAAACATTTTTACAGTGCTTTTTAAGAAACCCAAAGTGGCTTAGTCAGCTAGTGTAAATCTACATACTGTAGAACGATCAGATTTTTAGTCAAGTGGATTTTACATGCACCCCCCCCCCCCCTAAAAACTTCTATACCTTTTGGAATAGCACTGTGTGATTATTATAGTTTAAGTATGTAACATTCATAATAATATATTTAAATTTGAATCACAACTTCCAGAGTTAATTTGCTTTATTGCTAAAAATTCAGTCATCACCTGCCCACCCTAAAAAATATTTTTTTGTTCTGTGGCTTTAAACAAAATAGGTGCCTGATACTGGTGCTCCTCATGTTCTCAGTGTGTAGCGTGCTTGGAAAAGCAAGAGGACTTCATGCTGCTGACTGTGGCTCCCAGAAGAACGGGTCATCCGACCTTCATGTGTGCTTAGCAGGGTTCGTGATGGCTTCGCCGCACGATGCAAAAAGGTCCCCTGACATACATACACTAATTAACGTTTAAGAGCAAGAAAATGAGCAACCTTGGACTTTGTGTCCATTAGTTCTGCAATCAGTGGCTTTTATATTAGGATATTCATACATGTAAAGTCCATTCAACTCATACAAAATAATTCAAGCCTCAATTTTCAGTGCAGTCAGTTCAGTTAAGTTTCAGTCTCTAATGTGTTTTGATATCTTTTTAGTATAATGTCATAAGACTTGGTTGTATGTTGAGCAGGTTTCGAACCCTGTTGGGACGTGATGCACATGTAATAAGAGCTGCTATCTTGAACTGTTTGCTGCGTGTCTGACCTTGCAGTGCATTTTGGATGCGCTCATGCATAAATGCAGCCTCTTACAGTCCTTTTGGACATCATTATCAAACGATACACCTACTAGAAATATTATTTGTTGGATGTTACTCTGATAGATAATGCATCAACATTGTCGGTGTGGCTGCAAATAAACAAGAGGACATTAAGCAGATCTGTTTCATATCCTTTGTTGTTTTCATAGCAATCATTTGCTGTATTATTCTTTATTTGAACAACATAAAGCTTAATCAAATGCATCCAAATGTTACTGAGAATGTACGCCTCATAAAAACACATATCACAATTCCTTCACACCATTGCGCTGTGATTGTCTGCTGCCAGATATATCTTTATTTGAAGTGAAAACAATATGTGCGGTCTTTAGGTATTCCAGGACTGTGAAAATGTCTTGTATGCCAAGAAAGTAATATAAATGGAGAATGTGTATGAAGGGAAAATAATCGCCGGTATTAGGAAATCTACCAAATTTTCATCTGTAAAAATAATTACAGTTGGTTGTGTGATATGTGCTGGTGGAAGCTAATGGCAGTAATAAAAATGTAGAAAGCCTTTGAAGATGAGGCCAAACCATAAGACATCAATTTGGTGGTATTAAGGCACATTTCTTCTTAGTTTAACACTAAGTACTTAGAAATTAGGGTAATAAAATCAAGACAAAGTGCAAAGACTTCCTGATCCAAAATGCATCTGCTGAAGCTCATCATTATCTATTTGTCGCTGTAAACTGTTTATTTGTTTGAAAAATAACACTTTGGGGTCATATAAACTTGTGTAACTTTATCAGACAGACAGAGACAGACTGAAAAATAACACTTTGGGGTCATATAAACTTGTGTAACTTTAATTAGAATGTTAGAGAAAATTAATGATTAGATGAATGGATGACTTTAAAACTACACGGATAGACTGTCAAAAAGATAGACAGACAGATTGATAGATAGATAGATAGATAGATAGACACAGACAGATAGACAGACAGACAGACAGACAGACAGACAGAGAGACAGAGAGACAGACAGACAGACAGACAGACAGACAGACACAGACAGACAGACAGACGGACGGACATAGATGGATGGATGGATGGATGGATGGATGATGGATGGATGGCTGGACGGACGGACGGAAAGATAGATATATAGACAGACAGATAGACAGACTGACAGACACAGACAAAGACAGACAGTCAGAGGGACGGACGGACAGAGATAGATAGATAGATAGATAGATAGATAGATAGATAGATAGATAGATAGATAGATAGATAGATAGATAGATAGATAGATGATAAATAGATAGATAGATAGATAGATAGATAGATGACAGACGGATGGACGGACAGTACGGGCAACGTACGGACAGAAATAGATAGATAGATAGATAGATAGATAGAAAGACGGACGGACGGACGGACGGACACACACACACACAAATCTGACAAATTTCTGAGATTTCTTTTTGGCATAAATGATGTTCGATTACCAAGGTCTTTTGTTCAGGACAAAGAAAATCTCTATTTGATGTCCATTTATTCACACTGCTGTTTACGTGCAACCATTCAAAAAGGAGATATCATTCACGGTTTTACTTTCCTACGGGAATGAAAATCTGAAATGGCACTTGTGTTTCAAACAATGGTATTTATTTACCATTGCATTTCAGATCTAATCAACAGTTTTAAGCTCCATCAGAGACTCATCTCGGGATTCATCACCTATTGGTATTAACCCAAAACACACTAACAAATGAGTACACGTACATGCATGAATTCCTGATTTATCAGACTCAGAGTCAATGCAGTTCGGTGAGAGACCAAAAACTGTTTTATGTAGATGTGAAGAAGAATCCCACGAGATAGATCAGAGGGAATTATGATGAAAAAGAGAGAAAGAGAATGACCTAGTACAATGCTTACCACATCAACACTTCAAAAGCCGTTTCCTCCCCACCACCCTGTCTGAATTAACACAGCAAAAAGAAATAGAGATAATGTATGAAAGCATTTGAGCAGAAAAGATCATTACCAGATCAGAGACCCTAACTGATGGACTCATCTAATTCACATATATTATAATACGATTCACACATTTAAAGCTAAAAAGAAGTGTTTTTTAATTTTTATTTTAAATCACTTATAAATTGAAAGCAATATAGTTAGAGTCAAGATCAAGTTTTAAAAGTGAATGGGAGATATAATTGAAAACCATGCAAAACCTGCTGTAGCGTGACAGGAAACCTACTCTGCTGAGAAAACAATTTTTCTCAGTGAAAATGAAAACCTAATAAATTCTTAACAAAATGAGCGAACTAAGACCACTAGATGATTCACTGGCCATCTGAAAAGAATAAAATGAGCGTGAGAGGTTTTAAAACAAAAATCATTTTCTCTCATAAAGGGTACATACGTCACTGTTTCTAGTGGTCTGTTTACAAGGAGGGTATTCCTATTCCTTTCATTATGTGTGTGGCTCTTACTCACTTAAATTTGTATCTTCAGGAGCGGATGAGTGTAAGTGTGTGTCTGGTTCATCATGCCCAACAGCATCGAGACATTTTCATCTGAAGCGCAGCACTAGCACTATTACAAACTTTGTGCTAAATATGTCAGCCGTTCAGAGAAGGTCAGACCATTAATCTCATCCTTCAGGAGAGCTACAGAGTAGTTCGTTTCGCACGTGAGCACATGGTCCTATTGTATAGTGTGGCTGAGGTCCAAGAAAAAAAAAATGTTTCCATTTACAGAGCTTTTATGCTTGCTATTTTATGAGGTAATTTGCAACAGTTTAGTTTTTCACCAAGTAGAATATGCATTCATTATTCATGGCTGTCTAGTCAGATCCTCACCACCATATGAATCCTATGCAATGGTGTAGAAATAATTTAAAAGTGGGGGTGGACACATTTAGACAGGGGCACTGATTATCTCCCAAAAAGTTGGGACAGCAACAGAATTTTTTTTAACCTAGTAAGCTGTCTTGAAAAATAAAAAGCTGTGACTTTATGGCGACTATATTTTTTTTTCCTAATTGCGATTTCATATCTCACAACCACAAATTAATTTGACTTTGTATCTCATAATTGTGACTTCATTTCTCATAATTGCAACTGCATACTTTCTTCTAACTGTGACTCTTTTTTCATGATTGCAGATTTATCCCTCCCAGTGTGAGTTTATATATCACAATTACAATGTTATTTTTTTTCACAAATTTGACTCATAACTGTAAGTCATAATTGCAGTCATACTTTATTTCTTGTAATTGTGACTAGTACGCATAATTGCGCATTTCTATCTCACTGTGACTTCATATCTCACAATTGTGATTTAATTTCTCATGCTTGCAACTTATTGTAACTGTACTTCTCATGATTAAGCATCTCACAATTGTGACAAAATTTCTCAAAATCTTGACTTTATATCTCTTTATATCATAATTGCTACTATATGCTTTATTTTCTGTAATTGTGACTTTATTTCTCACGACTGCACATTTATATCTCACAATGCCAATGTTATTTCTCACAATTTCAACTCATAATTAAAACTTAATACTTTGTTTCTTGTAATTGTGACTTTATTTCTCACAAGCACATTTATATCTCACAGTGTGCTTTTATATCTCATAATTGCAATGTTATTTCTCACAATTTTGACTCATAATTGCAACTTCATACATTATTTCTTAGTTTTGACTATTACTGACGATTGAGCATTTAACTCAGAATGTGACTTCATATCTCACAATTGCAACTTTATTTCTCATTGTTTTGACTTTATATTTAATAATTGCGATATCATTTCATATCTCACCATTTTGACTTCATATTTGACTTCATATTTATTTTTTTGTATTTGCAACTTTATATCACACAATTTTGCATTTATATCTCACAATGTTACTTCATATCTCACAGTTGCAACTGACTTTTAATTTTTCCTTTCTATTTTCCACAGTCTTGAATATATTTTTAACTAAGTTTGTAACAGTGTATTCTGTGTGAATATGTGACACTAGCTTAGATTTTGTCATCTCAGAAGACAACATAATAATGCTACCAACCTGTTGAAACAGTCATCATGCGCACTAGGTTTTGGAAAGTGTTGATTAAGATATTATGGTTATACGTGTGGAATTTATAAGGTAATATATATCTGAGTGTAAATGTACACATGCATATGCACAATATAAGCATATTTTATGTACACAACATGACACACAACACACATCTGAGAGTATCAAGCTGAATAATGTTTAACGATAAACATCATTAAACATTTGACCAGGAATTGAGGCAGTATTGAAGAAGGCAGATCTATGAGAGTGCCGTATGATAAACCAGTCCAGTGCGCAGACACAAATAAGACTCCGCAGCCTGCATGCCTGTGTAAATATTTGAACTCTACCCAGCAGATATCAGGGCCTCTGAAGAGTAAGACACTAGTTCAGGTGAGAAAGGGTTCATTCCCATACCATATGCCTGCTGTCTGTGATCTCTCCCCACGGCTCGTGTATTCACATTCTACATACGGATTGGAGGTACAATAAGTGCATAAACAGAATGAAACCATTGCGGGTGCTGTGCAAAATGTCTGTTATTGAATTACAGATATGACTGTTGTAATTAAAGGGTCACTTCTGAGGGGTAATTTTAATGTTTTTACCATGTGACATTTTTTATTTCAACCCCGGGATTTTAGTTTGCCCAGTATTTTTTGTATTATACATGTCTTAATTAAAATTAGATCTCTCTGCACTGCAAAACAGATACAATAACAAATAATAGGTTTTAGTGCTTATAATGAAGGTTTGTGCTTAAAATGTTCTTAATAGGCAGTTTTGCTTCTTGATTTAATTTATTTTGTTTTAAAGGATGTTTATATAACTGGAAAAAAAAGATAATCTTTAAGTCTCAACTGATATATGTGGTTGACACCAGTATTTAATGAGTAGTATGACTAATGCTTGATGTAATGTATCTCGACATTAATATACCGAGTACAGTACAGCTAAGTGAACATAATCTAATGGACGTTATGACACGAGGAAGAGCCAAGACTTCTGTTAATTTGTCACTTATTGCATAACGTGACACCGTACCTTAAGGAATGCTGATTGTTGTTGTTTGAATATTACATAACGTGTTTGGATATCACAATACATGAGTAAACTGTAGCTAGTGTAAAGAATGGGCATGGGCGGAAATCACAGGGGGAATTAGTCCACAGTTAACCTTCCCTACATAGGAGAAAGGGAGGGGCTTAATGTGTTAAAGCTATAGCAGCAAAACATCAGGTGAGTGTGAAACATCACTTTCTTTAAATAGAAACATGTCAGGGATCTGCAAGAAATGGGTCCCAAATGCAAATGAAGCTTCATCTTTTAACAAATGTTTCTTTGTGAACTCTACATGACACCGTCAAGTCAAATCAAGTCACCTTTATTTATATATCAATAATGCAAAGTGACAACAGGAAACACTCATTTTTCAGTTAAAGGCAGTTCATCATTAAATTCAGTGATGTCATCATCCATCTCAGTTTAGTTTAAATAGTATCTGTGCAATCATTTGCAATCAAGTCAACGATAATAGCTGGAAATGAAATGTCCCCAACTAATGCTGGGTACACACCAAAAGATAATTGGGCTGATTTTGGGCCGATTTCCCCCCTTCCGACAATCCTAGCTATGTCCCGATTATCTTGATGGTTCTACAGATTATCTTATCAGATTTTCCCTTGGTGTGAAGTGTGTTAAGAGTGTCAGAACCTGATCGGAAGAACGTTGGAGCCGCCCAGATCATGAATCGTAAATATTCAACATGTTTAATATTTATGATCAGAAATCCTGATGTGTGGGGGGAACCCCGAGGACAAACACACGCACACTCTGGAGATTATCACGTGAAATGAAACAATATCCAATCAGAAAGCGAGATGATGGAAGATGGAAGCAATCATGGCGCAGCACAAAGTGAAATTGATGTGGACAGCAGAGATGGAGGATCAGCTTATTCTGAAGTCTCGCAAGATTTTGCGAGATTTCCTGTGTTCACAGTCGAGACTCTGGTTGAAAATCTGTTCGTGTGTGGTGTGCGGTCTTTGTCACATCATGGCACACCACACACCAAAGGAGCAAAACAGTTAAATCTAGGATTTTTTATCCTCATGTTTGTGGTCTATCACATTTGGTGTGTACCCAGCATAAGCAAGCCAGTGGCGGCAAGGAACCAAAACTCCATCGGAAGTACATCAGGTGTTATGGGAAGTGTTTCCAGTTGACCTAATTAATGCAGCCTAAAAATCCTTTATCAGATATGAATATTAGAAATGCGTTAGTGTTGTGTAAGCCAGGTTAAAGAGATGGGTCTTTAATCTAGATTTAAACTGACAGAGTGCGTTTCCCTTCCAAACAATGTTAGGTATTATCATTATTCTAGGTATTATCAAATTGCCAGAGTTTTGAGAACACAGCGGACGTGGAGGATAATAATGTAACAAGAGCTCGTTCAAATACTCAGATGCTAAACCATTCAGGGCTTAAGTAATAAGTGAGATTTTAAAATCTATACAATGTATAATAGGTAGCCATAGAGCAGACAAGGGTATTTTAACTGAACAGACTAGAACAGCGGGGAAAATGAGTGAAACAGTCCAAACAGAGGGGCAGGGCAGGTGACAATATGGGTAGGAGGGATGACCACTGAGACGGTCCAAGATGGCCACAGACTCGAGCACGGAGGAGGCAGTTCCAGAGGAAGGACCAGACAGGAACACAGTGAACCCGTAGCTTGAAGTGAAACTCAAATGTCATACCAGTCTAACCACCAGGTAGGGACACAGAACCTGAGTCTTGACACGTGAGAAAGGAGAGCTGCTTCCAGGCAGTGGGGGTCAGTGGCCAGGGAATCTGGGTAGGGCAAGACAGGACAGTACAGAACACAAAAACAAACAAGATGAGCCTCAAGACAACACAACGACAAGACAATTGAAAAAAGTGAAAAAAGCGAAAGCAATAACCAAAACTATCCAAAGACATAATCAAATAAGAAAAAAAACAAAATGCCAAGATCCAAAAAGAAACTGGAACCACAAAAACAAGAACAAATGAATCTCTAAATCAAAAAGAGAAACAATACACAAAATCAAAAAACAAGAACTAGAGAAGACCAAAAAGGAAACGAGGATATAAAATAACTAGATAAGAGATCAAAAAATAACTTGAGCAAGATCAAAAGGTTATATTATGGACCAAGAAACAGGTAAACACCAAAAAAAAAAAAAAAAAAAAAACAGACACACAAGGAAAAGGAACTCAATATATGGAGCAGCACACACAAGGATCAGGTGAAAACAATCAAGGGCTAAACAAGGAGGTGCGACAAGAGGAGTACGTGGCAGACACAAACAGAGATAGAACCATGTACGTAGACGCAAAAAAAAAAAAAAACACAATAAAAAAGAAACATTGAACAAAGACAGTCAGGGCAGGATCTTGACAGAAATCAGCAAATACTTCTTTTTAGTAAAAAAACGTAAGTGTTCAATTTGCAACAAACTACACTTCTTAGATGACAATGATGTTCTTTTTCCCTTTGCCTTTATGAAAAGTTTTAAAATGATTCCCATTCACACAGATCTGTTAAAACAACTAAAAATGCTGTATTATATATGCCAGGCCAGTAGTTGGCAATATTAATTTGTTCACTATGCGCCTGCCCACATATACATTCTTCTACAGAGTATATATATATATATATATATATATATGCGCCTGCCCACATATACATATATATATATATATATATATATAGTATTTTGAATATAGTGCACTTCAGTTTTCGCTGCAGTAAAACCATTTGGAGAAAATGGTTGCATCATTCAAAGGACATTTCGCTTTGCACGTTTAACATTCTGAAAACGCATACTGCAGAAAAAAGAACAGTATTCTCACAACTCTTTGCTTTTTCTGGGGAAGTGTGAATCTGTGGGGGATGTGTTCATAGGGCAAATAAAGGCCAACCGCTTTTACAACCACAAAGTAGAACAATTCCTGATAAGAGAATGTTGAGAGAGACAGTTTCCTCCTTTTTCAGCTGACATGCATGTGACTAACTTTAAAGAGTGTTCTTTAACAAGAAACCAGAGTTCCTTCGTCCACTATTCCCTTTGGTCTATAGGAACGCTTGACATGGGTTTGCTCTACCTACGACTTTAATATTTTAAGAGTCTTTTTTCTTTGTCCTTCCTTGTTGTGTTACTGCAAAGTTGAATATGTCGGCATGGAAAGAGAAACTAAGGAGAGTTGTTACAGTGGAGCCGGTGATTTTCCTCTACATGACCAGCACTTTCATCGTAACACCTGCATATCAACAGATGATTATCACAAAGGTAAGAGAGCTGCTACTGTTGTGATTTAAAGCAGGAAAAGTAAAGAGAGAGAGTGAAAGGGATAGACATTAATCAAGTCAGTCCGGCGAGTCAGTGTTTTGTTCTTTGAACTGAAAACAGGTCAGCAGGGTCCAGTTCTAGTACACAAAACGGAAATGCCCGAAGCAGAACCACGGAGCGCTTGGAGAATAGCAGCAGAGCTCGAGATGTACTCAAAACCCGAAACTACAGCAGGCATTAATCAAGCCGAACCGGCCATGACAGTCCCAGTGCAAAACAACAGGCGCTGTGATCACTCATGCACCAGATTAAACAATCACTGACAGTCATTAGTCCGTATTCTGTTGCAGAACTTAAACAATGGCAATGCTTGAGAAACTTCAGTATCTTTGTTTTAACCTTTTGAAATGACATGAAATTTTACTGTCATAAGCATTGGGCAAACAACATCAAAATCTTTTTAAACTGCTTTTGTTATTTAATAATTAAATATAATACTAAATAGAATAATTAAATTAATGTATAATTTATTAGTATAATAATGGGAAGACTACATGGAAAAAGTATGCCTTAAAATTTTTTGCTTTCCCATTTGCTCCAATAGCAAAGAAAAAATGAAAGAAATAATAATAATAATAATAATAATAATAATAATAATAATAATAATAATAATAATAATAATAAAAGCTTTCTGTAATTTAATGGCAAGGTAATAAAACACAAAGTACAGTGTTAGAATTGTCTTTTTAAAATGAAAATTTCATGTATAATAATTTTGCTATTATATTATATTATATTATATTATATTATATTATATTATATTATATTATATTATATTATATTATATTATATTATTAAATTATAATTGAAATAATAGTGAGACTACTTGTAGAATATTTGTAGGCCTACTTTCAAAATTTTGTTATTTTCAATTATAAAACAAACAAGTGAAGGCAAAAAGATGATTGAAAATAAATCCAGCCTGGCTAATGCCCTGATCACATTTTCTATTTCATTTTTAATAATATTTTAAAAGTGAAAGCACATATCTACTTAAATCTAACATAATTATGTAGGTAATTTTACTTTAAAATGCTATACTGTAGCATTTTAATATTCTTTTAGATTTTTTTTTTACTGTTTAAATAGATTTACATCCTGTTGAATTTTGAACAGAGAGAACTTGTGGGTTAAAATAAATAATAGTATTTTTTTTTGTTCTTTGTTTGATTTTTTGTTTTTTTTACATTAATAATATTTTTAACATGTCTAAAAATAAACAAAAATCATCAATATAAAATATAAAATGCAGGAAAAATAATATGTGTGGACTGTGAAAACATTTCTATGAATATAAATAATGCAGTGAATATATGTATGTGCTTAAGGGTGACGCTTTCCAAAACATGCAGCTGTTTTTAGTTCCTGCATTTCTTTTCCTGAGCGAGTGTCCTTCCTTTCCTCTCTTCTTTGAATTCTCTTACCCTTCCAATGAACTCTGCAGCTCCACACATTACAGCTCTCAGAAAAATGTGGATGAATATATCATATGAATGAGCATAACTCCACGCAGTGAAAACTGTTCATATATTAAAGAGGGTCCAATCATTTATTGCAAAGTGCTCATTTACGACACTCTTAATGGCCTCGATTTCTGTCATTTACTCCTTGATATCATCATATTTGTGAGGTTGCAGGTCGTGAGCTTCCCCGAGGCTTGTTCTTACAATAACTGAGGGCGTCCCCCGGTGCGATGACTTACTGCTCGGGTCGTGCATCATTCTTATAATGCCTTAGAGCATCATTACTGACACTGAATTAAAAAAAAACATTAGAAGTAGAAAATCTTCAAAGTTGACCTAAGACACAATACCTGACTACCGTTTAATAACATTTGCTCTAACTAGAAAAGGATTGTTAAATGTCAAGGTATCAATGTGTCTAGTTTTGTCCAAAGTGTTAAGCCTCACCTTAAAAATACCACTGACCTACTACATTTTATCAGACCAGCTTGCACTGTTTTCTCATATAAATGGTGTTATGAACAATTATGTTCCCTTATCTATGTAATCATATGAGCAGGAGTGCTATTGAGTATGAAACCTTTTAACATTTTCAGTTTCTTAGAAGCAGAAGTCATCATATTTGAGTACAAAGCTCTAAATGGCTCTAAATGACAATATTTTTATTTGAAATTTGGAAGAAATGTGATCAGACCTTTATAGAATAATACAAATGTGAACATTTTACCCAAGCCCTTACAAAACCCATTTGAGATGACGTCTACACCTCCAAGGACCTCAGATGATCACAAACCTGAACCAACATTTTCTTAAGTTTGGATACAAAACTACCAAATTTTTCTACGTTTTTGTTTGAATACGTCATTGACTAACTGCATGATTTTGACTGTACAGTTCTGCCTTGGATGTAGTCACCACTGATAAACTACTCCTAAATGTAATGTAGAAACTTGCATTTTCTGTGAAAAATGCTATACAAGTAAATGTGAATTGAATTGATTTTTTTTTTTTTTGGTTCAATAAAGTGATAAATATAATAAACTATATTACTTGTTCTAGATAGTTGTTGTTGTTGTGTTTACTCAACAGTGTTGTGGTGCTTTATATATTGAAATGTATATTTAAACTTATTTTGAATTACTTTAAATAACTTTTGTCTTTCATAGGTGTGTCTACAATTGCTCAAGAATGATACTATCTGCAGTAACCCTGAGCACCACAAAGGAGACGAGGAGGTTCAGGCTACAGCCTCCTACATCCTGCTTCTATTCAACGCCACCCTCAGCTTGGTCTCCATTCCTCCCGCCATAATGCTGGGCTCCTGGTCTGACCGCGCTGGCCGTCGGTGGGTCATGGCTCTTCCGCCTGCATTGTCCCTGTTGAGTGGGGGGGTGCTCTTGGCTGTAGACTTGTTGGAAAACATCAGCGTTTACTGGATCCTCATGGCTGCTGCTCTAACAGGCCTGCCAGGTGGCCATGTCTCCATTTTCCTCAGCTCATTCAGCTACCTGGCTGACCTGACCATGGGCTCCAGCTCCAGTTGCACTTTACGTATGGCAGTGGCCGAGTCCATGATCTTCGTTGGAGGCTCAGTGGGCTTCTTATTGGGTGGATTCTTGGAGCAAGAATTTGGAGTCAAGGCAGCATTCGGAGCCTACATTGGCTGCCATGTCCTGGCGGTGCTTTATATTGTGCTTTGGCTGAGAGACCCTACGATGGGAAAAAATACTTGTATAGTTCCCTATGAAGAGAATACAGTTGAGCGAGGTTCTCATGCAGACAAATCCCCACTGTTTATCCTAAAGTACGCCAAGCTGTCTTTCAAAGCAGTGTTCAAGAGGAGGTCAGGGCAGGAGAGACTGAAATTGCACTTTCTCATTCTCTGCACCTTCATAAATAACCTGGTTGCTGTTGGTGAGAGAAAACTCACACATAAACTAACACAAACAAAGACATATACAGTATATCCAGTGAAAAAAAAAAAAAAATTGGTGTAGACAAAAATTTCACTTAAAAATTGGTAGTAATTTTCACAATTAATTACAAAGAAACTGCAAGTAACGCATTGAATTTAAAACGTGAAGTGTTTAAGTTAACAACCAAAATACTGTTTTCTTGTAAAATTCACTCCAGTAATCTTTGTTTTATTTGCAACTTGTATATATTTAAGTGGTCACAACATTATGCAGCTGAATCTCAAGAAATCTATTGAGAATGTGTCAAAATCACATTTTATATATATTTGCATTGTACAGTATTTTCGGGAAAATCACCCTCATCTCAAAATACTGTAAGAATTCCTGTAATTTATAATAATTGTAATAATATTTATTATTATGAAATAATTAAAAAATAATATATTTAAATATTATTGGTTATTTTAATAAAATATTTTAATTCAGCATACATTATATTACGAATAATTTTGATGAATGGTTAAATACAGTATATTATAAGTGCAAATACTACCATGATTGCACTTTTCTTTTCATCCAAAAAAATAGATAATAATATAATATCATGTTCTCAACAAAGATGTATTCGAAAATCTGAATTCCATAAAATATATTTTTTTTAATTGTAATTTATATTTTTATTTACTATTTAAAACATTTCTGTCTATTTTAGTTTTTATGTTAATTATTTTAATAATTGTATTTTTAAAATAATATAAGAAATATTTTAAACCATAATGCATTACATTATAAATAATATTAATACATACAATTATTTAATACAGAACAATAAATTCTCCACTGTATATTTCATGCTTTAAACCGTGCAGACCTTAACACAAATTAAATTTTAAGAAGAGGAGTTTAAAATTAAATATGAAATAATACAGCGTAAACTTTGAGATGGCTGAAATGAATTGTCAGTGCAGTTAATATGTGCCCCTTGGTCAAGTCGGCTGTTTATGATGATAATTCTCCTGAGCCACTGCAGGGAGGTTTAACAGCAATCAATCTGAGTACTGTCACTCCTGAGGCCAGAGAGAGAGAGACAGTGATGTCTGTATGTCTCTATCAATTTCAATAAATTCTTAATATCAGATATTAGTGGTCCTAATATCATCTTTAATTTTGCCAAACATAATTGTCATTATTTTTATAGGTTCATATAATTGTGTAATCATCTCATTTGAATTACACTGTTTTTTTTTTTTTTTTTTTTTTTTTTTTTTTTTTTAAAAATTTTTATTTTTGAATGTCAGAGGTGTAGAGATGTGGAGAGAGGAGACATTAATAATAATGTGTTTTTTTTGTGTGTGTATTTGTCTCTTCAGGGGAGCAGTCCATCTTGCTGTTGTATTTGATGTATGAGCCTAGAGAGTTCACAACTGCCCTGTATGGGGTATTTAACTCTGTGAGGATGCTCTTACTGGTAAGTGGTCTTGTTTAATGCAGTAATGCTTTCTCTGATGACTCATGTCTCTCAGCTAACTCAAAGTAGAGATCAGTGGATGTCCTTGAAGTACCACTAAATCTTTCGATTTCAGGCTCGAACAGCAGTGGCCCTGCAGTACGGCCATTGACTGGAAACAGCTGTGTGTCTTTGCCATCTCTTCATTTGAGTCTCTTCTCTAACACACACAGCTGAGCATGATGCCCTTGATAACCAAACGTATATTATTTAATATTAGTTATGGGTTTTTGCCTATAGTCAGAGAGGAAACGATAGGATCAAGATAGCAGACTGACACAACTCTCAACAGACAGCTCACAACAAGATACAGCATCAGTTAATTCATTCTATTATTACTATTATTATTTTGGTTACTACTCTAAACATCTAACAACAACTAAAAAAAAAGTTTATTTATTTATTTATTTGTTTGTTTGTTTGTTTAGTTTTATATTACCATATAATTAAGTGATTTAATTTAGCTGGTAAGTTGAATTAATTCTATCATTATTTTTGTGACATTAAATCTCCCAGTGTGACTCTTTATCTCACATTGTGATTATATTTCTTGTGATGTCAAAATTATGCGATCATCTGTTACTCTTGTCATGGTCCAAGTGTTGAGGTCTTTGCTGATATTATTTTATATTTTTTTTGTTTTTATTTTTATGCTAATATTATTTGTTCTTTTCATTGTAGAATTTGTTAAAAAAACAATTTTACTTAGAAAAATACATAAATATTCAATATGATTTCTGAAGGCTCATGTGACCTTTAAAACTAAAAAATCAGCTTTGCATCTTAAAATATTTAAAAATAAAAATGTTATTTTATAATATGCTAATCACAATATTACTGTTTTTTATTATATTGTTAATCAAATAAATGCAGGCGACTTTCAACAACACAATAAAAACTCACTAACTCCAAACTTTTGAAACGTAAATTTCTAAGGAATCATGTAATATTGAAAAATACAGTGTAGTGTAGTGTTTTTTTTTATTTATTTATTTTTTTTATGGGGGTTGTTCAGAAAGTAATTTTTTAAAACTACGAGAATTATGACTTTTACTATTGATTGCCCTTTCAAAAAAATCATTGTCATTGTCTTGTTCCTTCACCGTGGCATTAGCAGAATAGCTTTGCAGTGTGAGTCTATCTGAACAGCAGTAGTGATGGGAAACAGGTTGAAGTCTGCTTTGTTTTTGTCGTCTGTCATGGGGAACTCTTCCTCCGAGCAGGTCGATGCTGTGTCTTAGAGTGACACTTAAACAAAGCATGCCAGTTAAGAAGCACCCTTCCTGATTGGAGAGGTGATGGCTCTCCATTTATATCAGGATACACCAATGGGGCTCCAATCGCTCGGCTGCCTTTTGTGTGGAAAAAAAACGAAATAAGAACAGACAAAGAAACTTTTTTGAATACAAAAGCAATCATGGAGGGGAGCTGATCTCGTGCTTCAAAATCGGAAGCATCAAAATCTTCTGGCTGCGGTGAGTGCATGGCTCCGCGCTCGCAGTTTTTATAAATGGCTGTGGGGCTGGAATTAACTTGTAATTAGGGTGGCATGGAGTTGGTGAGGAATTATTAAACACTCCAGGCTCTAATGAGTTGATGAAAGTAAAAACATGGAACGCTGACCTTTTCTGTGGAATGTTTATGCATTCCCATTATGTTTTCTGCTGCGAATCAGAGGCTGTGGCAAAGTCTGTTGACACCAGGCCCTCGCTGTGCAGTGGGGGGGTAATTAAATCAGAACTTTTTGCATGAGCAGACAGGGCAAATGAGTCACAGTGCACACCTCTCACGCGTGTTCGAAAGCAAATATGGATGAAGGTGAGTTCTTTTTCCAGTGCTCTCAGAAGTTCTGAGTGAAACAGGCTTACTGTTTTTGACACTGTTTCATCAGGCACAAACCCTGAAGGTTAATTAATTCACTGGTTAGGTTTAGATGCGTCTGCAAGAATCTAAATATTTATGGGCTTTGTTTTTATACAATCAGAACCACAGAACTGTGTAGTGCTTATGTATTCTAGTGCCGTGCTTATGTATTTCCAAGATTACACAGCAGTTGTATTACATTATTCAACATCAGTGTCATTTTAAGCACTTTGAATTATAATTAGATCTTAGTACTAATCAAATGATTGGATTTATGGATGATAAAATGCGTTAAAAAAAAAAAAAATTCCCATACATTTACACTGTAGGAGGGAGCTGAGACAAATCTCTCTTGGGCAGCCACATAGCAAATATTAAAAATACCCTACCAAACATCTACCTGTAGCAATGTTAAAAACACTATAGCAAACGCATAGCAATGTTATAGCAATGACATTCAACACCCTAGCATTGTAGCAGCGAGTTTCGGACCACACAACACTATATTTTAAAATATAAAAACAACCACATGCTGTACTATGCATGCCAGGCCAGTAGTTGGTGATGTCACTTTGTAAAGAAACATTACGCACCTGAGCACATATGCATAGGCTTAACACGTAATATGTATATGCATGACAGCACTGTTTTCAGCACTGTGCTTGTTGTTTACATAAAGACAACAGCATCGTTTTCAAAAATTTACATTTTCAGGCCCCCAAAATGCCATTGTCCTGTCATTGAACGTCCAAAAATACCTAAATGCATAAAAAAGAATGACTAACAATGGATCCATAGCAGATTACATACAGGTGCTGGTCATATAATTAGAATATCATCAAAAAGTTGATTTATTTCACTAATTCCATTCAAAAAGTAAAACTTGTATATTATATTAATTCATTACACACAGACTGATATATTTCAAATGTTTATTTTTTTAATTTTGATGATTATAACTGACAACTAAGGAAAACCCCAAATTCAGTATCTCAGAAAATTAGAATACTACTTAAGACCAATACAAAGAAAGGATTTTTAGAAATATTGGCCAAGTGAAAAGTATGAACATGAAAAGTATGAGCATGTACAGCACTCAATACTTAGTTGGGGCTCCTTTTTGCCTGAATTACTGCAGCAATGCGGTGTGGCATGTCGATCAGTCTGTGGCACTGCTCAGGTGTTATGAGAGCCCAGGTTGCTCTGATAGTGGCCTTCAGCTCTTCTGCATTCTTGGGTCTGGCATATTGCATCTTCCTCTTCACAATTACCAATAGATTTTCTATGGGGTTAAGGTCAGGCGAGTTTGCTGGCCAATTAAGGACAGGGATACCATGATCCTTAAACCAGGTACTGGTAGCTTTGGCACTGTGTGTTGGTGTTAAGTATTGTTGGTAGATGAAATCTGCATCTCCATAAAGTTGGTCAGCAGCAGAAAGCATGAAGTGTTCTAAAACTTCCTGGTATACGGCTGCGTTAACCTTGGACCTCAGAAAACACAGTGGACAAACACCAGCAGATGACATGGCACCCCAAACCATCACTGACTGTGGAAAGTTTACACTGAACCTCAAGCAACGTGGATTGTGTGCCTCTCCTCTCTTCCTCCAGACTCTGGGACCCTGATTTCCAAAGGAAATGCAAAATTTACTTTTATCAGAGAACATAACTTTGGACCACTCAGCAGCAGTCCAGTCCTTTTTGAAGTGAGATGCTTCTGACGCTGTCTGTTGTTCAAGAGTGGCTTGACACAAGGAATGCGACAGCTGAAACCCATGTCTTGCATTCGTCTGTGCGTAGTGGTTCTTGAAGCACTGACTCCAGCTGCAGTCTACTCTTTGTGAATCTCCCCCACTTTTTGAATGGGTTTTGTTTCACAATCCTCTCCAGGGTGTGGTTATCCCTATTGCTTTTACATTTTTTTTCTACCACATCTTTTCCTTCCCTTTGCCTCTCTATTAATGTACTTGGACACAGAGCTCTGTGAACAGCTAGCCTCTTTTGCAATGACCTTTTCTGTCTTGCCCTCCTTGGTGTCAGTGGTAGTCTTTTGGACAACTGTCAAGTCAGCAGTCTTCCCCATGATTGTGTAGCCTACAGAACTAGACTGAGAGACCAATTAAAGGCCTTTGCAGGGGTTTTGACTTAATTAGCTGATTGCAGTGTGGCACCAGGTGTCTTCAATATTGAACCTTTTCACAATATTATAATTTTCTGAGATACTGAAATTGGGATTTTCCTTAGTTTTCAGTTATAATCATCAAAATTAAAAGAAATAAACATTTGAAATATATCAGTTTGTGTGTAATGAATGAATATAATATACAAGTTTCACTTTTTGAATGGAATTAGTGAAATAAATCAACTTTTTTTTATGATATTTTAATTATATGACCAGCACTATATAATAATGGATCCCTTTTGTTCCATTACACTCTTTTTTCGCTCTTTTTCAAGTCACTTAAATACAATAGTTAATGGACTGATCTTCAACTAAATGATGGCAGTTGTTTTCATCTTGGCACAGGTTTTTCAGCTCTAACCTGCTGTGCTGCTCTTTGGCAGGGCTTTGGTCTGCTGGGTCTGTTTCCTGTGCTGATGAGGTGTATGAAGGATATGACATTAGCAAAACTCAGCGCTTTGTTCAGAATCGCCTCTTACGTCCTACTCGCCCTCTCAAACAACACATGGATGGTCTTCCTCGGTAAGCCCCCATCACTCTATGACTCATGATTTATATAAATGATGTACTGACATAATGAAGTTATTGTGCATGAAGAATGATCAAGAAAGTCTTCATGTCAAGTTAATGATGCGGTAGGGTCAATGATGTGATTCGTTTAGTCCAGACCTATTAATTTATTCAAAAACTCATAAAAAATGCAATTCATACATACAGTGACTTGAATACACATATTCTATGGTAAGGTATTGTTGATTTCTGAATTATGATTAAAATTAATTCTTTATCATTGGCATAACGTAAAAAAAGAAAAAAAAAATCATATTCTGAAGGAATTAAAAACTTCAACGAAAAGATTTATGAAGAAAGTGATATAACTTAATACTTTAATATAATTTTTTTAAATTGTATCTTTACCACCCTAAATAATAAAAAAGTACCTTTATTGAGCACAGATGCAAAAAAAAAGGGGGTTAAAAATGTCAGTAAATACATTTATAATGTTCAAAATATTTTTAATTTTAAATAATTATTGTTCTGAACTTTCTATTCATCAAAGAATCCTGGAAAAGTATCATGGTTTCCTTAAAAAATATTACACAGCATGACTGTTTTCCTTGATACAAATAAGGAATGTTTTCTGAACATCAAATCAGCATATTAGAATGATTTCTGAAGGATCATCTGACACTGAAGATTGAAATAATGGCTTTTAAAATATATTAAAATAGAAAACAATTATTTTAAATTGTACTGATATTTTACAATAGTACCTTGCTTTATATTTTACTGTATTTTTGAGCCTTGGTGAGCATAAAAGAATTTAAAAAAACTTCTTAACAGTAATGTATATCATATATATATGTATCAGAATTTTTTTTTTTTGACAACCAAATTTTTTAAAAGATTTATATATATATATATGTATTTTTTTACATTTATATTTGTCATTGACTTGGTAGTATTGTTGTGTTAGTGATATGTGTCATATTGACACATGGGACATGTAAATGCTTTACACTTTAAGATAGTTAGAAAGCACACCTGACCCTATTTCAAATCTGTCAGTGAGCATATCAAAGCACATCTCTCTTCCCTAAAACAATGTAGATTTCTTTTGTCAGCATGTGACATGCACAAAGCAAATGTTTCCCACTCGAGGCCGACAATCTTCACTTGAGCTCACTGTTTTAACAAGGTAAATGTTTTGGGAAAAAAAGTCTACCTGACCAGACTTTTTATGGTTCACATTCATTACTCACTGCTGTCTGAACTCCTTGCCTTGTTCCAGGGGGGCTCCACCTCCAAAGAGGAGTTCTCAGAGTGCTAAGTAATGATAACATTGTGCCGGCATTCAGAGACAGCCACTCTCAGGGAGAGACAGCCGATCGCTGTTAATACTGTTAATTAAATAGATGGTTGTGGAAATTGTTATTCTAATCGATGTGGAGGATGAAAACCTTTTAAAGGGAGATGAGTGGCAGCTCTGATGAATAATCACTGCCAGGGAGGGTGGAATTTGCATGCTGGTCTTTTCTGTTGGCTGCGATAATGAGGGGCACAGCAGTGGCACACTGGAGTCATAACCTCCATTCTAAAAGTACAGCGCATGTGTGGTGTGTGCAGAACCGGCACACACACCCAGAGCCGTGCGCCCACAGATACACCCCACCGCATCCGCATCAATGCATATACAGAAATTCTTCTGTTCTCTCGAGGATCAGCTTTTCTTGAACATGCATGATCAGGCTGCTGTGCCGAGCGAGTGACTTTACATTCTGAACCATTATATAAAGCCCATGCTCTATAATCACAATTACCTCACAGAATTTCATACATTTAGATGAAGCTCATGAATTATTGAGAAGTCCATTTAGAATCTTACACTTCAGAACTGGTTAGCATTCCTCTGGTCTCACAGAGATTAGTTAACTGTGGCTTTACGTTTAACGTTTCTTAAATGTTTCTTAAGCAGTGTTTGTGGATGCAGATCTATATAGTAATATATTTACAGTTTACTGTAAATCTTAGCAGTTTTCTTTGTGTGGTCTGTCCTGTGGTTTTCTAGTTGCTGTAGTCGGCGCTCCATCTGGTATCAGCCAAGCAGTGATTCGTTCTTTGTCTTCTGCCATCGTGGGACATGATGAACAAGGTATTGTGTTTTAAATTCACAAGTCAGTGAGAGAAAGAGAGAGACACCACAAACAAGAAAGTATTAAAATTATGAACTGCCAACACAGTAAGATGGTAAAATCATGGTTACTGCAGTTTTACAATAGTAACACCATGGCCAATTTAGTGTTGGCATGTGTTGGCATGGTCAAATCATGTTTTTATGTAGAAATACTCTGGTAAAATTGTGGCTTTTGGATATATACCATGGATGTGGCAAGAAGGTAAAGTCATGATTTTTGGATAGATATAATGTTAAAATGAATGGTAAAATCATGGTTTTTAGATTGGTCTTTTTGGGAATTTTCTTGGGGAAAATATCCATGGTATTTATAGTAAAAACCAAAATAACACAAATTTTAAAATTGTGTTGCTCCATTTACCATATTTTAACTGTGATATTTGTAGAAAAACTATAGTAATATATATTTTTTTCTTTTCATAAGGAAAATGCCATGGTAATACTGATTTATTTATTTATTTTGCTATGGTTCCATGTTTTTTTTTTTTTTTTTTTTTTTTTGTATGTATGTATGCATGCATGTTTGTAGGTAGGCATTTATTATTTTATTTGCAGAAATACCATGATACTAATGTGGTTTCTGTATAGATAACATGCATGGTAATACCTTGTTTATGCACATGTACCATAATAATAACTATATTTGTATAGATGCTTTGGAACTATATGATAAAACTGCACAAATAAATTTAATTATTCTGAATCATAGAGGGAATACCATGAATATACAGTAGTAGTCATTCAGTACCATGGTATTATCATCTGAAACCATCCCTGTGTGTTTTTTTAGTAGGGCATATTGCATTGTGTAATGTGTACAGTACATCACAGAATTGCGTTCTTCTCCCTGTTTGATCTACAAACCCACAAATGAGCTGAAATATCCCGAGGAAACTGCAAAGTGTTTTGACCTTCATATGACAGATAGATTTGAGTCATGCTTTTCTTCTAAATCTTTACTTTCTTTGACATTTGTTTCTGCCTGATAACGTAGCTAAAAGCCCAAGATTTAATCTCCATTGTCCTTTCACAAATCCTTAATGAGAGGCATCGCAGCATGCATAATTAACCAGGGAACTGAACACCAGCTTTCTCAAAAAAAAAATAAAAAAAAATAAATAAATAATAATAATAATAGAATTATCAAACTCGGCTAAGTGGAATACAATGAAGGAGGAACAGAGAGAGAACTAACAACCTCTTGAATACACTTTCATATTCATATCCACTCCGCTTGTTTCCACTCACAGAGCATGCAGCTGTAAGCCAAACCGAAAGGAAATATCCATTTAGTTTGTGGACACAAACATTTTTCTTCCCATTTTTTTTATTTATTTTCTGTTGATGCAAGAGTGATACAACTGTGAAAGGACATAGTGATGACAGGCCATTCCCATCCATAAATGCACTGTTTTCACCATACAAGCCGCCTCTCTCTACTTTGACAGCCTTCTTTGTTTTCACGTTTCAAGGGGTTTTTCCTCAGATGGCATGTGTCACTGACTCTATTGCAATTTTGAGTGATTTCGGGCTTTTGGGTGTCTTTTTGCTTGGATTGCATGTGTGGGTTATTATTATGTGCAATTTTCCCAGGCACATACAGAGAATCGAAACTTGCGTTATGACCCCCTGCATCAGATAACACTCTGGGTCTAGATCAAATATTATTAAAACTATACAATAAGGGAATGTAAAAAAGACATAAGAAAAATAAAATGTTCCTAAAATGGCAGATAGAGTGCAAACCAGGGAACAAAAAGTGCAGATAAAAAGATTTTTAGTGCGCTTATTCAGTCTGATTTAAAAGTGACAAAGTGACAGTTTTCAGAGTTATAAAACTCTCTGTAGACTTCATCCTAAAAGTGCGTAGGGACCAGAGACCTGTGTGCAAAAGTTTTCCTTTATAAAACCATGCGCCAGAAAATTCCTTTATAAATTCCAGTCAGGGGAAGATTGTGTGTACATGCATCTCCACCCCAAGTCCTTCCAGAATTCACCATATATGGAGCTTACAACACCTTGTTTTACTATGCATAACCTCATCTGCATATCATTTCCATGCATATTCCCATGCACGTGACACCATGTTTAACACCGAGACATAAGGAAATATGAGATGGGGACTATAATGCCATTTGTGTCATTCGCATTCATTTTTATTGCTAAAAATGATCCACTATCCTTGTTATGTTTTATAATAAATATATGAAAATATCCATAAAAACAAAATGATTTAAAGTTGTTCTCAGATATATTTTAGAATAGTTGATCTCATTCTTTTACACTGGCCAAATAGTATTTCAATTGTTTTTAACCATTCAAATCAAATTAAATGTATGCAGTTTTGCTGATGAACAACTTTTTGCTATTTTTAATGGAAATTTAAGATTTAGATTTATTGCATTGTACATACAATTGTCTGATTCGGCTCGTCACTGACAAAGTATTTTAAAAAGGAAACGTGCAAATCTTACTGTTTTCTCCTAATTATATCTTTCAAACATAGTGGTATTTTTCATTAAGTTGTGGAGATGCCTTCACAAGACATCAACACCTCGCTAAAATATTTCTCATAACTCTGTATTTCATGTTAATGTATGTATCGACACGAAAACAGAGTTTAAAATCGTTGTTTACTTCATTTCTTCTCTCACTCCAGGAAAAAGAGTTCATTCACATGGTCTAGAATCTCCGTACATATTTACGTCAAGTTTATTTTTTATAAATCATGATATGTGCGTGAAAAATTGTGTATGCATGTTTCTATGCCCATTTTGTGCATACGCAACGTTTATAAATGAGACCCCTGGTGAAGATCAATAAGTACAGCATGTTCCAGGCACTTAGGGGCTGCCCCGATGCACCGTGACTCCTTCTGCTCCAGTTAGTCAAAGCAGTCATGAAGTTCAGCATAGCTCAGGGAGATATTTTATCAAACTGGATCAAACCATTATTCATGCCAACGATCTACTGCACAGACCTCAGTTTCCACAACTATTATTCTTTCATTCAGATAAAATCATAGGTTATGAATTTCAGGTGCATCCACGGCATATTAATGAAACGCCACTAGCTTTATTCACAGTGTTTGAAATACCTCTATCAGAAACACGTTTTTAAATTAGGGGTAATTGTTGGGTTCCACTAATATTGAAATTATATTTATTTAAGTATGTTTGTTTGTTTGAAATAAAATATATTTATTAAAATAAAGACACACACACTCACACACACCAAATTTGGTTCAACTGTTTTTCTCTAGATGTCTGTTTCCCGTCTTTATTGACTTGAATGTTGATGTCCTCAGGTGCCATGTTCTCCTTCTCGGCTTCAGTGGAAGCGACCTGCATCCTTATTGCTGGTACAATCTTTAACGGGTTGTACCCCCTGACCCTGCCAACCTTCCCCGGGATGCCCTTCATCATCATGGCAGTCTTCATGCTCATCGTGCTCATTCTCTTGCAGTAAGTGAATCATTCCTTTATATGGAAACTGAATATACTGTAGTGAATCCAACATAACTTGTTTTTGATGTTTATGCCTACCAAGGCTACATTTATTTGGTCAAATAATGCAATAAAAACAGTAATATTGTGAAATATTATTACAGTTTCTAATATCTGTTTTCCATTTTCATATATTTTACATTGTAATTTATTCCTATAATGAGAACAATGAATTTTCAGAAACAATTACTCCAGTCCTCAGTGTCATTTCTCATTAACATCAATGTTGAAAACAGATGTGCTGCTTCATATTTTTGTGGAGAGCATGACACTTTTTTTTCTTTGATGAACAGGAAGAAATTACAAAATAGAAACAAATTCTTACCCCAGATTTTGTATTGAATGTTGAAAAAGTTCAATATTGAATGGGTCCAACTTGCTAACTATTCTTAAACAAAAAAAAGGTTGTGGCTGCTGCCATATCTAACATGAAATAGTTCTAAACCGCATAACAGTTTCAGAATAATGAGGTGTGACTATGTGTAATTAATGTTGTAAAACAAAACAGTACTCTTCACGTACTGTTATCCGCAGACCTTATTTTACTCATAAATTGAAAAATATTGCTCTAAAAGCCCTTTAGGAATTCCAGAGAGAAGCCATGGCTCAAAAATGCTAATTCTCTTCTGTGTATTAGGGCTACAAACTGAACAACTCCATTCAATTTATTTGTATAGAGCTTTTCACAATACTTATTGTTCAAAAAGCAGCTTTACAAAGAATAGTGCCTTAAACCCCCAGTGAGCAAGATATTTAAATAGATGAGGAAGAGCCTTTGGGGGGAACCAAGAAACAGAAGGGGAAGTTCTCCTTCTCAGGCTGGTACATGATAAAAAAAAAAAAAAAATGTGTCCATACAGGTGCATCTCAATAAATTAGAATGTCGTGGAAAAGTCCATTTCAGTAATTCAACTCAAACTGTGAAACTCGTGTATTAAATAAATTCAGTGCACACAGACTGAAGTAGTTTAAGTTTTTGGTTCTTTTAATTGTGATAATTTTGGCTCACATTTAACAAAAACCCACCAATTCACTATATCAACAAATTACAATACTTCATAAGACCAATAAATAATAATAAAAAAAAACCTTTTTAGTGAATTGTTGGATTTATGGAATTTGTTTTCATTTACTGTACATGTACTCAATACTTGGTAGTGGCTCCTTTTGCTTTAATTACTGCCTCAATTCAGCATGGCATGGGGGTGATCAGTTTGTGGCACTGCTGAGGTGGTGTGGAAGCCCAGGTTTCTTTGACAGTGGCCTTCAGCTCATCTGCATTGTTTGGTCTCTTGTTTCTCATTTTCCTCTTGACAATACCCCACAGTTTCTCTCTGGGGTTCAGGTCTGCTGAGTTTGCTGGCCAGTCAAGCACACCAACACCATGGTCATTTAACCAACTTTTGGTGATTTTGGCAGCGTGGGCAGGTGCCAAATCCTGCTGGAAAATGAAATCAGCATCTTTAAAAAGCTGGTCAGCAGAAGGAAGCACGACGTGCTCAACAATTTCTTGGTAAACGGGTGCAGTGAGTTTGTTTTTTCTAAATTAACTTTGGTTAAATATCAGCAGATGACATTGCACCCCAAATCATCACAGACTGTGGAAACTTAACACTGGACTTCAAGCAACTGTGGGCTATGAGCTTCTCCACCCTTCCTCCAGACTCTAGGACCTTGGTTTCCAAATGAAATACAAAACTTGCTCTCATCTGAAAAGAGGAGTTTTGGACTACTGGGCAACAGTCCAGTTCTTCTTCTGCTTAGCCCAGGTAAGATGCCTCTGACGTTGTCTGTGGTTCAGGAGTGGCTTAACAAGAGGAATACAACAACTGTAGCCAAATTCCTTGACACGTCTGTGTGTGGTGGCTCTTGATGCCTTGACCCCAGCCTCAGTCCATTCCTTGTGAAGTTCACACAAAGTCTTGAATCAATTTTGCTTGACAATCCTCATAAGGCTGCGGTTCTCTCGGTTGGTTGTGCATCTTTTTCTTCCACACTTTTTCCTTCCACTCAACTTTCTGTTAACATGCTTGGATACAGCACTCTGTGAACAGCCAGCTTCTTTGGCAATGATGTGTTGTGGGCTTACCCTTCTTGTGAATGGTGTCAATGATTGTCTTCTGGACAACTGTCAGATCAGCAGTCTTCCCCATGATTGTGTAGCCTAGTGAACCAAACTGAGAGACCATTTTGAAGGCTCAGGGAACCTTTGCAGGAGTTTTTGAGTTGATTAGCTGATTGGCATGTCACCATATTCTAATTTGTTGAGATAGTGAATTGGTGGGTTTTTGTTAAATGTGAGCCAAAATCATCACAATTAAAAGAACCAAAGACTTGAACTACTTCAGTCTGTGTGCGTTGAATTAATTTAATACACAATTAGTTTTACAATTTGAGTTAAATTACTGAAATAAATAAATGAACTTTTCCATGACATTCTAATTTACTGAGATGCACCTGTATATGCATGTTTTAATTTGAGCATCGAATTATATTCATTAGTGGCTAATCTGTTTTTCAATTAAATGTCATGATCAGTGTTCTATTTTTCTGTTCTACAATTCAAAATAGTGCTTCAGATATACAGTATGACTGTTGGCATGGCAACTCTTTGTCAAACGGGGTCACAGTTATTATCTAATTTTAATGTTAATTGCTTGTTTAGTGACTGGTATAAATGTTTTAAATATTCTTTCTGAGGTAATACCAAATGGAGCCATAGTTTAATTGGAAATATAGAAAACTAATGTTTATTTTAATAGGTGGTTACTAATATACTCACATAAACAGACTGAACTGCATTGTCTTTCAAAAATATTTGAGTTACCTTCATACCCATTGAGAGTTTTCATCTGGAGGCATCCAGGTACATTGTTCCAGGCCTTGTGATGAAAATGGGTCATTATTATCCTCTATGTTTAGTATATCGCAGTATTTTTATTTTTTTCTCTAAATAGCGTTTTGCTTCAAGATCCAGATTTTAATGCTGTTAATGCTGTATGCTACTTACGAACCACATATATAACAGGTCTAAAATGTGTTTTACTTTGAAGCATGTCTGCATCTCCATTGGTTTTGATTTTTTACATTTGGAGAAGATGAGCATGACATATTGTGTGCTAACAGCATAACATAAGTACTTACATTTGTCATGTGGAGAATTACAGAGGATGGCAAATTAGATATTGATCCATCTCTTGCATATTCTTCAGCATTTTCTGAGAGAGGGATCTTAACATTTCTACTCTTCTCCACATGTAGCATACCTGTAATGTGAGCACTCTGAACACGTCTAAACTCAATCTTGGCACTAAGGTCTAGTTTCAAATAGTAGATTAATGTTTTCAAAAAATGGTTTTTAAAGTTCTTTAGGAGTTCTTTAAAGGTCAGTCATTATTATTTGGTGATTTTAGTATTGTAGAAATAAACTTTTAAGGGAGGTCGATGTGGCTACACTGGGGTTTGTGCTGGTTTAAGGGCCTCAGACTCTGGAATTAATGTTTGTTATTTAATCAAATATGTTATCGTAACAGAAAAGAGCACTGTTTTACAATAATGTGCATTGCAATAATGTGATGGTGGTGATGGCTTTTAATAAATGCTATTTATATAATGGTTTTCCCATTTGCTATTAAATGGAGAGATGGGCAGCTTCTACCAAAACACATTATTATGTCTGACTCAACCTGATTACATTATGTGACATTAGAGCATGGTGCTATCAACACCAAGGTCATGGGCCGAATTTCCAGGGAATGCATGAATCGATACAGTTTATACCTTTAATGCAAATATGAGTTACTTTGGATGTAAATATCAGCAAAATGTATAAATGTAATTTTTACGTCAAAATGTATGTTAAGTCAATAGTATCCAGTATTGTTCAGACTTCAGAATATCTTCTAATTTGTTTCCATAATAAAGGATGCAACGACACAAGGCTGTATACATTACCAGTCAAAAGGTTTGGGGTCAGTATTTATTTATTTGAAAGAAATGTATACTTTCAGCAAGGATGCATTAAACTGACAATGAATGTAATTATTTATATTTCAAACAAATGCTGTTCCGTTTATTTTTTTTTTATTCATTAAGGAGTCTTTAAATCATATCATGTTTTCAACAAAAACATTAAGGAGCACAACCAGATTCCACGTTGGTAAAAATATTAAATGTTTCTCGAGCATCAACTCAGCATATTACAATGATTTCTTAAGGATCATGTAACACTGAAGACGGATCATGTTTTTGGCAGATTGCTTCTGAAATTTCAGCTTTTACACTCCATGAACAGTTTTGAGTTCTGAAACCTTTTAAAATTATTGATTATTACTCTTGTACATCACATTCTCTGAGGTCCACTTTTGAACTTTGTTATCAAGCTCATTACATGTAAAAAACAACTAACATAATAAAAAAATTAGTAATAGGCTATTAACTGGTCTCTTTTCTGACCCTCTCACATCAGTTGCTCTGTTGAAAGGCGTTGAAGTAAAGCGTTTTTTATTAGTAATAGGCTATTTTCTGTTCTTTTCTGAGCCCCTCTCATCAGAATGCTCTGTTTGAACAGGCGTTGAAGTAAACGCGCTAAAAACATGTCAAGGGGGTTTCCGAAAACTTGATCTAACTGATTCACTTGTGGTGGCAATAAAAAGTCTACCACCAAATTACCAGCCTTTCAATTGATTCTGCGGCATTGGAACTCTTCCTAATGTTGGGATCCTGTTAAGTGATTGTGCTTAGGCAATGCACAGCATCTACAAGTAATGTACACCTGCATCTAAAGCCTTTTGTGTTCTGGGTAGTGAAGTGTAGTTCATCTCTTATCACATTTAGGCTGTAATTGAATCACTGGGCGCTGTTCCCGTGAATCAGTGGGCGGTGCTAAACAGGCAGTGATGTAGAAGGCATTGATCTTCTTCTGCGGAGGCGGGGTTTACCCGCTCTATTACGTTATAGAGCGGCACATTCCATAAGCTGTTGTTTTGGCAGGTTGGCTTCGATATAACCTGTTTTTAGATTAATGAGAAAGTTTTGAGTTCTGAAACTTACAGGATGTTTTTATAGTATGATGACCTCTTATATGTCACATTTCTTTTTTCTACTGGTGTGAACTTTGATTTGTTCTGTTTTTAGATTAATGAGAAAGAACTAATTGGAAAAAAAACTTAAAATTAAATTAAATTTTAAATGAAATTTTAAATTAACTTTTAAATTAAATTAAATTAAATTAAATTAAATTGAAATGAAATGTATGGCAAACTTTTGCTTATTCACACAATTTAAAAAGAAAAACCAAAACTATTGATTAATATTGAATATTTGAGAGTTAACAGTAGTGGGAAAGTTTTTGATTTTTGATTAATTTAGAATTATTTTTGCATGTTTTTTAATAGTAATGAATAAATTTTGTATTTATTATGTGTTATTTTTGATTGATTACTATTTCAAGGGGTTTCCGAAAAGCTTTGATCTAACTGATGCACTTGTCAGGTTGGCAATAAACAGCTGCAACACAAATCTTCCCATTATCAGACGTTAAATTGATTCTCAAACGAAAATTTGATGTTCTTCCTCAGACTATATATTTATGTGATTAATCTTAGGTAATGAAGGCATTAAGTAATGTACAAAGCAATAAAGCCTGTGTGTGGTGGGTAGTGAAGTGTAGCATGGTTATCACACCCAGGCTGTAATTATACCACTAATGGGCTGTTCCCGGAGGCAGTGCCCACTCAGGGTTGTGCAGTCTCCTCTGCGTCCCAAGCAGTGCACTATTAAACCTGTGCAATTCAGAGGAAGACATACTGTTCTTAATCCCTACTTAATCCATTTATACCACTAGAAATGATACAAAAAAAAAAAAAAAAACTGCAGGGTTGTCTCGTGAAAACTTGAAATAACATGTTGCAACCTTTGGCTTTTTTTATTTGCGTGGAGATGGGTGAATTTGAGAAAAACCCCTTAAACACAAAAATATAAGCTCAAGATTGGAAAAACTTGCCTTTTACTTATATTTTTGTAAATAACATGAATGACACAGAAAACATACTTATACAGTACATACAATCCACTATGATTTCCAGCTGAAATGAACATTAGTGGCAAACTTTTTCCTTTTCACACAATTTAAAAGTTTTCAGGTTGAATTGAAATTTGTTGGAAAATTTTTTCTTTTTAAAAAATTTTAAAAGGAAGGGGGAGGTTTTTTGTTTAATAAAGAACCTCAAAAAAATGTTCAGGGTTCAAAGAACATGTTAGGGTTTGAATTTTAGCGATTCCGAATTCAACTCTGTTTCTGCTTATCGATTCCAGTTCTTACAAATTCCCAGTTTCAATTGCGACAAGTTAAAAAAGTCAAACATTTAGAAATATGTTATGCCCCTCGTTAGTTAAAACTTATTTGATTAGGAGTATTATAAGCTGCAACACAAATCTTGCATGTGTGTGTCAGAGTGGTAAGGAAATTTCTATATAATTAGATGAATTACAAATCTTATCTTTGATTTTTGTTGTGGTTTGGAAAGTTCTTTAGAAACAATAAAGTAAAGTAATAAAGCAATGATGTACTGGAAATGATTATTTACAATCTGTAAAATATTTATTCTGTGTCTTTATGCAAAACATTCTGTTGCAGCTGAATACCATGAATAAAATTACTAGCCCACAGAATTATTTACACGTTACATTATTACTAATAAGCGTTAGTAATAAAATAAGAATAAATAAATGAAATAGCAATAGCACAAAAAAAAAAACAACTGAACCAAGGTACAGAAATTGAAATAACATGTAATAGCAATGCATAGGTTTTCTTTTTCTAAATAAAATTTTGATTAAACCCAATTAAAGTTACAAAAATTATTCACTCAAGATCACTGAGTGATTTTCTTTTTCTTTTGTTCTGTAAATAACATGAATGACACAGATAGCAGCAGGTTTGTTAGGCTGCTGAAACTTTAAGATCGAATTCACGGATCCAATATACTGATACACGTTTTTTTCTCAGTTGTTAATGTTCACAAAACTGACAAAACTGACTGTGCTTACATGGGTGTTTTGGCACTATATGAAAGGTGGCTTTTCGTGTGTGTGCAGCATGAAAACAGCACAAGAGTGCCAAATTAAGTTCTCTTTTGCATCTTCTTGCGCTTCAGTGTACATACTAAAATGCACACTCAGGAATCACTAAAGCCCCTTTCACACTGCATGTTGGTCCTGGAAAATTGCTGGAAAATTGCCAGATCGCCTTCTGTGTGACCGCAAACATGTCCCGGGATTGATTCTGGGATCGATCGCGGGTTGGGGACCTAGTAACATTGCTGGGTTCAGAGCTCTGTGTGAACAAAAGCCAGAACCAATACCGTAAAGGGTGTGTTGTGATGTGATTTTACCAGATTTTACCTGTTTTTTTACCAGATTGTTTTGAAAAAGGCAAAGTAATGAATCAACAGTTCGCAACGAACTGAAGCTGAGATGTGCAAACTATTATTTTTATGTAGTTTGCACTCATACATTACATGTCACATCCTAATGTCACGAGTCATTACGGGCCTTTACAGCTTGTGTGTGAACATGCACAAGCTGTGGGAAATCACTGGCAGTGTGAATGAACCAAAATCTAACGATCTGGGAACAATCGGTGGGACACATTACCTGTGTATTATCCAGAAACTCAGTGTGAATGGGGCTTATGTGGAATTGAAACGTGTTTCTTATTGAATCCATGGTTCTTGAAAATTTGGAAATGGTTCTAAAATGTGACTGGTGCAGCAGTGCACTTGCAATGCAGAGAGGTATGAGTTGTGTCAAATACGAATCGCAACACTTGATAAAATTGCACAAAAACTTGAAGCTAAAGCTAAAATGGCATGGTTGCTTCAGCAAATGTATTTCCATCTCACATTTGATATTGGTTAAGTTTAAGGTAGGATTTAATGTAAGTGATGTTATTTTCAGTTGTGATAGAGCAGTAACATTTTAGCACCACTCATCGGACATTACATTTCCATACTTCTGTGATACATGCAACAGATTCATGTTCATCTGTTTCTGAAAAAAATGAACGTGCTTTTTGTGCCACTCACTGCACATTTCACTTTAAAAGTGTAGCAAAATGCACAAGACGCAACACAATCATGTTGCAGTATGTCATAACAGGCAAGTTCTTCCAGTGAGCCTGGGGTGCATAAATGCCTGAACGGTTTGGGTTTGAACATCCCTTCGCTACTGTGCATAATTCCACTCTAACCAACATGAAAAGGCTTTTCAGAGAGAGAGAGCAAGAGAGAGAAAAAAGAAGTGAAATGTGACTAACCACTAGTTATTTTGTTCGTTGTTATCAATGCCAAGAGCTTCACCACTGTTCCATCTCAGCCTTCAGGGACGTTTCTATTTCACTTGTGTGTGCTTTTGTGCATCTCAGGATGTCAGTCACAGTGAGGAGGGACTGCAGCATGTATGGTACCTGACCCTATGGTATATTGATGAGCTAGAAATAAAAGGGAATAAAAGAAAAAGTAATGACAGAGTCCGGGTGGGTGAGTAAGAGTAGTCTGCCTCTGTGGTGCCACTGACTAAAATCAGAGTTTATACAGGGACTCTGGAGACTGCAGACTTAAGACCGGTCTTAACCCATCTATCAAAGCCTCTTTCTCATTACGCTCCACAATTACCGGAACTATGAAGGGCTTGTCTGTTAAAATCTAACTTCAAACAGTCTTTTTTGTATTTAAGCTCTTAGGCCCTCTTTCTTTCCCCTTCATCTCTGGCCTCATATTCAGGATTTCGAATGTGATTATATCTGCTCAAACACCATAACTAGAGCTGTACTGTTTAGAGAGAGTGTTTACACCAGTGATACTTGACTCAACACAGTGCAAAACGAGTTTGGAATTTGTAAATCATAAAAACCACACAATGGCCCAGCCACCTTAAGCCTTCTCTGAATCCTTGCTTTGGTGACGTAATGCCGCATGGACTGTAATGGAAGGCCATTTCAAGTCGGCAAGACTGCAGGTGTCCCATTTGAGGCAGGACTGATGTTTTATTTGAGGAACATGGCAATCTATAATCCTATCTATCTATCTATCTAAAGGTTGGATTTTGTACTGTAATACATTATTTTGCTAATTTTTACAAGCTGGTAGACACAAATTAATTATTTTATTTGATAATCAACAGCAATCAACATCATGCCACAAACACTGTTAATGCAGCTTGTCTGTATGTACATAGTACTATTTTTTGAAAGTGTTTGAGTGGCAGTATGCCTAATGTGGCAAGATGTTTATGGAGGTTGTCATCCATGAAAGACTGTGAGGTAAAACTCATTAAGAATTCAGGAGTTTCTGAAGATGTTTTGATGCTCATCCAGGTAAAAGGAGATGGAAAGCCTTTTTTCTCACATTTATATTTTAGAAAGGCACAAGAAGAATATATTTTCACACTTCATTCACACATGTGCAAGCCTGTGCAGGGGTGTGTGTCGAGAGCATTTTAAATGGGGGTGCAAAAAAAAAAAAAAAAGCCTTTGAATCTATGGTACACTATTAAGAAGTGCAAACCTGCAAATTTTATATTAGGGAGCTATTTCTACCCGATGAATTTTAATTTAAATAATGGCGAACGATCTCAGCTTCAGCGCGGATAGTGAGGAGCTAACTGATCTCTGCTTCATTACAGTTTGCACATTATTTTTAGTCGCAAACATTGATCTGCCTTCAAAACATCTGGTAAAAGAGTCGCACGATAACATGCTTCATCACTACGACACTACTTTAACGGCATTGGTTCTGGCTTTTGTTCACACAGAGCTCGTTCCTGGACTGAACCCGGGAATGTTACTAGGTCCCCAATCCGGGATTGATCCCGGAATCAATGCGATCCGGCAATTTTCTGGGACCAATGTGCAGTGTGAAAGGGGCTTATGTGTATGCAGGTTTTGTCTCATACCTAAAGGCTACAACACACACCAGTTTTTGTTCTTTGCTGAGTTATACAATCGAATCCTCTCATTATAACATACAGAGTATATCCACCGTGTAAATAACAGATTGATTGCGCAGTGTAGAGAGATTCTTTGGTCATAACACAACTTTGTGAGATCACGATGAAGAAAGAGTGACAGCTTTTAGTGATTATAAAGGGAGCGCCCTTTGCAAGATTTCTATGCTGTAATCCATTCAAAATGCAGAACTTTTGTTTTTCGGGCACACACGTGTTGCAAAGTTTCGGGAATGACATCCTCATATTTATGCGGGATTCACTCTCGACATAGCAGTGATTGACATGGGACAAAATATGTGAAAATATGCAATAAGTCTAGAGCACCCTCATTAATTTCAGAAACACCTCAGTGATTTATTTCTGGAACCGGGTCTGGTTGATTCACTTTTATAGTACAACTATATAAAAAAAACAAAATACAAATGCACTAAATACAAAATACAAAATACAAATCCACTAAATAAAAGAATCAAATAAATGCATATTTACAGTTTACAACTTAAATAAGTATTAAATAATAAAATAAATAACTAGAGAAGACTGACTATAATCAGCTTGCTTCTATTTAGTGGGATAAGCCTACTCGTCACCTGAAAAAGCCCTTCTGGTCTTCAGTGATGCAAGGACAAACTCTGACCAACCAGATTTCTGTGGTGGGCAGTGCCACCCCTGGCCACCATTGTAAAACTTTCCCTGAGTATGTGTAAACACACTATTGATCATAAGTTTGGGGTCTGCAAGATTTCCTGTGATGGTGAATTTTTAGCATCCATTAGTGTCACAAGATCCATCAGAAATCATTCTGATATGCTGATTTGCTGCTCAGGAAACATTATTTCTTCTTATTTTCCCTCTTCTTCTTAGTTGATGCTAAATAGTTGTGCTGCACAATAAAGTTTGGAAAGTGTGGATGTATTTTTTCAGTGTTCTTGGTGAATAGAATGCTATAATGTCTTTACTGTCATTTTTGATGATACATGATACAGGTTCAGTTAGACATGACTGACATTTGAATCCATACATGGAGTTTAGCTAAACCTATTGTGATCATTTAAAGTGGATTTATTTTGTCTTTCAATGAAAACAAATCCACAACTCAAGCTGGACCTTTATTGCAGAGCTTGAAGCTAAAATGTGCATGGCAGTTGGTCAATACATTCTTCTTGTTCTTGTTAGGGAAGTACAGTGTTGAGATCCTTGGAGTAAATTGTGTGTCTGGTTACTATGGCGGCACCGTAAAAATGAGTGTTGCCTTGCACTGTGAATCTATAATGACGAAGAGTTCTAGTCTGGAGATTACAAAAGAGATTTGTGAGGGCTTTGGCCAAAATATACACTGCTTTGACATCTGCACCTCAGGTTTTGTAAAGCACCCATTTTTTATGTCTCGAAATTCATTTTTATATTGCAAAGTGTTGTAAAGATTAATGTTTGATGACTCTTGACTTTATTGGGCAGATGCGGGATGCGTATGCACAGTTTAGAATGCAGAGAGGATGTCTTTTGCATGGCTGCCTTTAAATATGCAAGACCCCTGAGACATTGTTTGTTGTTTCAACTCCTGTTCTATTTTAATCATGAATAATTATGCTTTTTCTCAGCCAAAACAACAGCATGGCAGTTTTGCAGGTGTAGATTATGGCCCAGTGCCTTAAATGAACCTGTGAACTGAAGCAAAAATATGAAACACCACAGCGTTTTAAAAATTACATTTAATATTCAAAAAGTTTTAAAAAGGATAATATATATATATATATATATATATATATATATATATATATATATATATATATATATATATATATATACTTTTAATAATTAATGATAATTTACGGTACATGTAACTTTATAATTAAATATTAAAACATACTAATACTAATAATAATAATAATAATATTTACAATTATTGCAAAAAATAATTGAGTTGCATGAAAGTTACATTCCAAATATGCTAAATTTAATTACATTTAATTAAATACACAATTTTAAATGAATAAAAGATCTCAGGTTATTCAAGTAGTTATATTAAACTGCATCAGTGGAACAGTTTCCCTCAGACTCTTTCACAATATGATGATAATTTCGAATGTGCTGAAATTATGAACATTTCTGATACGATTTTGCAATTAGTGCCCTATTCAACCTCTGTGTGGCTCATACAATGAGGTTCAAGAAAACTTTGAGAGGATGGCACTGCTAGTGGCCAGCTAACACTGTTCAGCACCTGTACCCTCTCATTAAGCATGAAAATAAAGGCCTGTCTCACTGTCTGCCAAAGCCAAATGCGTTCAGACTGAGCTGTGCGACACACCTGCACTCTGCCTGACAACAACAATTAGCCGTCCACACTGCAGCACAATCCAACCCTCTACACAGTCTGTTTAATTAGTGTCATTCAAGGGCTGCTTTGTTAAAGTCTCTTTTTGAGATTGCATGTTGGAAATGGCTTTTGCATAATTATTATTAACCTTTCCCAGAATTAAAAACTATTATGCTATTATAACTGTGCTTACGAGCGTATTAGTTGGAGGACAGGTTGTTTTTCTGATATGGAGATGGACTTAGATAAATGTGTCTGAAAATGGCAGAAAGTGATTTTATGATTGCATATTTGCTGGTTGCAAGCAAATGACTAATTCGCTCAGCTGTTGTTATCAAAAGTATTAGACGAATTTATGGATAACCCTTAGATTTACTAGCCTGAAATCCTGCCATTTTCTCAATTAGTATCTCTTTTGGGGGAAATTGATTCAACCTGGCTCCTCTATTCACTTGGATGTTCATATTGTAACCCTTTAACTAATTTTTATGTCATATACAATACTTTCAAAAAAGAATATAGTATATATAATATAACTGGAAGGGAACAATACTAGGGTGTTGTAAGTGGTTGCTAGGGCATCTTTTATGCAGTTGCTAGGGTGTTGTAAGTGTTTTTACCTTAAGTGTAAGTGTATTCTGAGTGATTGCTTACTCACTTGATTCAAAAGAGCTGTTCCTCAAGTATCTGTCAAATTTCCTTGTTATTATTTATGGCTTGGGTCCCTCTTCTAATGTAAGTCTGTGGGATTATATATATTGTGTGTGTGTGTGTGTGTGTGTGTGTGTGTGTGTGTGTGTATATATATATATATATATATATATATATATATATACAGTTGCAAAAAGAAAAGTAATAACACACCTCAATTATCTTAGTTTTCTTTTAGACATATATATTTCTTAACATCCAAGGTATTCTCATTCATGCAGTGTGTTAACATTACTTAAAGCATTAGTTTCCATGAACTAACATTGAACAGCACTTTATCAGTTGCTTAAAAGCAAGAGCGTTTTGGTGAACCTCATTCTAAAAAACATTTCAATATCAGTTAATGTGTTTCTAATTATTGTGGGCTCCTTACTAACAATAGTTATCTTTATTACATAATTTATTATGCACTTATCATTATTTGATGTTTTACTAATTTCTATAAGCTCTTTACTAACATTATTTAACAGGAAAAGAGCATTTATGAGGGGTAATGCTGTATCTTATTGTAATCTGTTTATATGGTCTTGTTCATTTTTCATGTTAACTAACGAATTAATCGATGCAAAGAAATTCAGCTATTAATGCTAAGAGAAACCTTAGTATATGTACAAGTTTACATAGAATGCAAGTACTGCAAGTAGACCTGTGCAGGAATTATGGTGCAATACCTGTGGAAAACATATAACACAGATGCATCTATGCACGTGCCAACAATTTTATCCAAAAATGCAATAAAACTATTTTTTCTTTTCCCACTGAGCGACAAGAAAAGACTTCAGCTGCTAGTGAAAGCCACAGAGACAGGAAGGTTTTAGTTTGCCCTTGACACTGCATAAACCTCCATGTGAATTATGAATGGCCTATTTATGACACCTGGTGGCCTGCTGCCATTCCTAAGCCAGCGCAGAATTACACAGCTAGTAGTTTTTTTATTTATTTATTTGGTTTTTCATTCTTTATGAAAAATGATCAAATACTATTATTTTCAAATAATAATAATAAAAAAGCTCGTCAAAATAAAATCATGTTTAAATCACTGGAGGAGGATTATTTACATGAAGTATACTGTGAAGAAAGTTCTGTGTCTCTATTCCGTGGCACCGCCTCTTATTGTGACTGACATGTCTCTCTGTTGGCTTTTAGGTGGATTAGCGAGATGCCTACCACTCATCCTCGCCTTGTGCTTTCAGACTGAATCTCCGCCTTCTGGGTTATTCTTCCAGCACAAAGTGGATCCATGATTGGATATTGCACAATTTTCTGTGGTGAACTGATCTTCTCTAAAAATCTTCATAAAAAAAATCCTTTTTCATTTTTTGTGAGGAACACATCACTTACTGACACATATTCCACCACAAACAAAATTGTGAAATTCAAATGAATTCACCTGTTGCACTTAAAACATATATATTTGTAATATATGTAAGTACTGTATAATAAATAATAAACTACAGAATGATATCATGCAGAAAAGACTTTCCCTGAGTTCCTTGGAGAGCTGAAATGCACTGCAGTCTGCCTAATAACCTCTTAAATAAAATTAGAATTGTGAAAGGTCAACTCCAGAATTGAAGGAAGTAAATGAGAATCACTGCCCTGAATTGTTCTCCCCGATAAGCCGTTTACAATTACACTGACAGGGCAGAATACTGGAATCGTTCGACAATTGAATACATTTCATGCCATAAAGTTGAGATTTAAGTTATAATTTTATTGATTTAATGTTGTGATTTTGAGATTTAAGTTAAGTTTGTGGCTCTTCGTCTCAGAACTCAGAGGACCATGTGGGTTCTGCTGTCACCCCATACATGCCATAAAGTTGAGATTTAAGTTAAGTTGAAACTTCAATCAAAGATAGCCTGTTGGGGAAGGAACTAAATAAACTCTTTTTTTTGAAAGGTACATTTCTTTTTCCAAACTTTACTCAAGGCTGCCATAAATGGACTTCCTTAATGTGGGTGTTAATAGATGGTGTACTTACAGCCATATTGGTGTTCTAAATGGACAAGCCAGTCAAATCATCATGAAACAGAAAAAATCTGAACTTCTGAAATCTGATGCATTTCCAAGTGAAACGGGATATTTATTGGGAAGAAAATGTTGAGCGGAAAGTGATTTTATACATTGGGAATTGATTGGACAATAAAACGTGTCTCGATGACATGATTGAAAAAAACAACAACAACAACAACATATTTTACTTTAGATTAAAGATTAATATAAAGAAAAAAAACTTAATTTATATTTTAAGATCAGTCTTTAATTTTATTCTCACTGTAACTATCACACACACATACAAATGTATATATTAAAATAAATGAAATACAATATTTAAAAAAATGAAATAAAATATATATTTTTGTAAATAAATTAATAGTTTTATTCAGCAAGGATGTATTGAACCAATTAAAATGACAGTAAAGAATTTTACATTGATAAAAAAATACATACATGCATGTCAGGGTTTTCATCTGCCTGTCTTGTCATTGTTCAGTGTCTCTTTGTTTGTGTTGAGCTTGAGCACATGGCTCTGTCTTTGTATGTGTCATGTGCTCCTCTGTTCCTGCCACCTTGTTACGGTATAGCAGGCCCTCTGGTTTAGTCCTTGAGTCCTCATTAATCTGAGTGTCATCACCTGTCTCTTATGTTGTTTGCTGCCTTTATATTGTGCTCTCTTTCCCTCATGTTTTGCCAGTAGAATGATTTGTGAAGGACTGCTGAAAATTCAGCTTTTTTGTATTTGTATTTTAAAAATATATTAAAAAGCATAAAAGCTATTTTAAATTGTAAAAGTATTTCACAATATTACTGATGGTAGTGTATTGTTATTTATGATAAATTGTGCATAATATAATCAGGACGGTCTATAAGAAAATATAGGGTAAATTATTATAATTTTTTATGGTGTCTTTAAATCACACTAATACGATTATTGACCACAGACATGCTGTATTATCAGTTGTCAGAATGGACAGTGATACTCTTCTATTCATATATTTATAACACTCATTTGCTCATTAAGCTGGTGATTATAAATATATTGAGGGACAATATACCATTTCATTGAATGACACTCCTTGCTGCAGCTCGTCCCAATCAAATCTGCTGCCTTATGATGTAAAACAGTATCTTGAGGCTGCTTGAAATTGACTGGCTGATTGTGATGGGAATGGGAATAGAAGAGCTCCCTCAACAGCCTTTGGAAGTTTGGACACATGCAAACGCATCCAAATACACATTAAAACACAAGCACAAATGTGAGCGGTGAGGGCCAGCGTCTCCCAAAACTAGGCTGGAGAGAAACTCATTATGAGCTGATGCTATACACACACCGCAAATCTCATTATGAGCTGATGCTACACACACCGCAAAGCCTTCCCATCAGTTGTAATTATCATTGGTATACCCAGTGCAAGCGCTGGCAAGATCAATCTAATCACGGCACTGCAGCGTGACTGAAATTGAATTGTATCGTATTTAAATGATCGGACTGATACCAACTGCATCAAGACTGTTTCAGAAAACTGAAAATGCAGAGTTGGGTAAATAATCCTAACAAAGCCGTTTAGAGTGTGCTAGAATTGAGACTCCGTTTTGTTCCTCCAAAAATAATGGAGGCAGTGTGATGTACACATCATAAAGCTGGTGCAGCTCTGTGTTTGTGTTTCAGGAGACGGCAGTGCCCTTGAGCCCCGGGTACAGATGATGCTGACACCCACTGTAATGAGAAATAGAAGATGCCATTAATTGCCTGGCATACGTTGTGAAGCGGTCGAAAAAGCCATTCAATCTCTGAGCATCTCACAGAGTAATATCTATGCATAAGTATAAAGGAATCATTATTTTCCAATAGTCTTCCCTAATTGCGGCTCTGATCAATACAATTCTACACGGCCGGATGGAACTGTGGAGGACTTTTTTCGGCTTTATTGCATCACTGCCTGCATTAGTGCTGACCACAGGGGGTTTCTGTGCCAATAGTGTTTGACAAAACATATCATTCGAATCATATTGAGTGCTGGATTGAGGCTGCTTTAGATGAAAAGAGAGATATCATGATGCTATCATCTTGCAATATGGAAGATTTATGATTGACTTCTTTCACATTTTCTGTGCTGCTTTTAGGGGGAAAAACAAAATGAATTTAAATATGGTAGTAAATGTTAACTATAGATAAACGGCATAATAAAATAATAATAAAACAACATATTTAATAAATGCACACACAAGGAAATGTATAGCACTTGTGGATGATGGGAATTTCAGTGCTGTTCAAATCTCTATATATACACACACATACACAGACATTAATATTTAGATTATAATTTATATAGACAATATTGTACATACTGTACTTGAGTATGTGTGTGTGTGTGTGTGTGTGTGTGTGTGTGTGTGTGTGTGTGTATTCATTTCCAAATATCAAACATTTCAGTAAAAGTAACCATTAGTTGGTAACCATAGTTACAGTTATTTTATTCATCATGATCATAATCACATAAACAAAATACTATCATTATTTTTAATTTTAGATTTGCATTTAAACATACATATATCACAAGTAAGGCAGTTAATGTTAGGTTAATTAGGGTGCCACATAATATATATTTTTTAAACAAAACAAAACAAAAATTTTAGTCTTTATATTAGTTATATACAAATAGTTAAAAAAGTAACAACAGTTTGGTACCAATTTTATGAATCTATATGCATAGATTTATACAATATTTAATTCATAGAATGTAATGCATGGAATTGAAAAAAAAATATATATATTTAGCACAATTAGACAGCTACAGCTGTTTACCATACTGTTATTTTAACACATTAAACACACTGAAATGCTTCCCGAGATTTACTATAATTAACCCACATAGCAGGTTATGTGTCTTCTGTGTTTAATTACTTATTATCTTCCCCTCCAAGCAGGCATGTGCACAGATGCTTTAATGAATTTACTAGTCTGCTGTTGGCGTAAAATAGCGTTAAGCACAATTTCAGATATGACTTTCCTTGTCTGCTGAATATTTATTTATTTATTTATTTATTTATGTCATAATATAGTTAAGCAATGTCAGACAAGCAAATAATGCTATTTTCCAGAATATTAGCACAGTTGCAAACTGTTCAATAAACAATAAGTTAATATTAATTCACAATTTTTAGACCAAATATTGTCAATTTTAGCTGCTTTTGTATAATAGTTCAAAACAAAGTCTCCCAGCAATACAGAGTGTGCTTTGTTCTTGAGTGATTTAAAGTTTTCTAACAAACTGAGATAATCAATAATTTAATAACCCTTTCAGAAAGACGGTCATTTGCTTTGTTCATGGATGAATGAGTTTTGAACAAATTGGTTGAATGATTGATTCTATTACTGACGATTTAAGTTTTGTGTTAAGTATCATTTAATTGTAAATGCATTCATTCCACATCTGAGCTGCATAAAATGTCTGTGTAAATGCCACTTCAGATGCAGCTTCTGTGTCACATCTACAGTGCAAAGATGAATTTTGTTAATACTGATATCATTTGATTGGTAACAGTCCCGCAGTGTTAATTAGGGTAAGTAATTAAAAGATGGTCTACAGTATATAACTTTATTTTTCATAAATAATTACAAAAGGGGTACTTTTTTTTTTTTCTTTTTTGCTTCAGCACCTCCCCCACACAATGACTGTAGATGGCCCTGCTTCAAATCCTCCAATGGTTTTCAGCCATGATAGCAACAGACAGTTAATGCATCAAGCAGAGAACACAGGTGTACTGCCATTTTCCAGCAGTTTCCCAAGACCTGGTGTGTTGTTGGTAACTGCATTGCTGCATTTCACAGATGTTAAGAAATCCAGTGGAAATGTTATTAACAGATATTCTCCTCTCCAGTGCAGGCATTTATACAGTTAATACTGTACAACACACACTCTCTCCCCAATGCCAAACACATAAAGACAGTCTTCAAACTGTGGCCCCTTGGCCCTGAATTAAATCAGATACTTGTTTGAAACATTAATCTCCATGCATCTGAATCTGCAGGGTGGAAGAGAGAAAGAGATGTAGAAATCCAAGAGAGAGAAAAGGAAGAGAAAAACTTACCACCTTGACACCCACAAACTCAACTTGTACTTGTAACTTTAAAGCACTTCACATGCATCTGTTTGTGGCAGAGACACATAAAGGTTCCTTGCAAATACCTCAGTTGTTGCACTACTAATAAGTATGCTTAAGCATTAGGGTTATGAAACAACAAAAATATGAAAACAAAAAGTGAAATATGTGTACATGTTGTTACATGTTATTTCAGTGATAAACACACCAATTGTCATCCTTTGTGAAAGCAATTTTTCCTTGATCAGCGGAGCATACAGCTAAAAGGTTTTGCCGATCCAGGATATTTTTTTTGCCCGAGTCGGGCAGTGTTTTGGATGACTGCAAACACAATCAGTCAAGAAACTGCTTTCAAGCGAGGCTGCAGGAAACAGCAGTGCAAATGGTACATCATCTCAAATCAATCAACTTTAGATAAATATATGAGTGCAAATTGCAGCTTCCATGATGTTCCTATTTAAAATGAATTTCAAGATGTAGTTAATTATGGCTGAGGAGTGTAAAATGTTAAAATGCGATGAACTGCTTTACATTTGAGACTAACATGACCATATATGTTTCAAAAGAGCACATTCCCGCACTCTCTTATGTATTTATTTTTAGATTAGAAAGATTAGCATCAACAAAGTAGAAAATTGTGTCTTTGGCTTTACAACATGTTTTATGGTTTTTAAAAAGGGGGTAAATGGAATAAATAAATAAATAAATAATATTTAAAATGTATTTGCTACTGTATAATTGTTTTAATAATATAATTTAATATAATATAATATAATATAATATAATAATATAATATAATATAATAATATATATAATATATATAATATAATATAATATAATATAATATAATAAACCACCTTAAAGCAAAGCTTAATGGCACTGCAAAAACATAAATATAAAATATTAAAATTAGTAATGAATCTAATATTTAACATTTTGTCATACTACTGTGCTGAACAACAGACAGGCAGACAAGATAGAAAACACACCTTTAATAATCTACAGACAGGTATAATCCAGACAGAGCAGGTTGGTAACACACAAAGTATTGACCTTCAAGTCCATGATTGTGACACATTCATTTACTATGTAATAGAATAGAATAGAATAGAATAGAATAGAACACTTTAAAAACAGCTTAGTGCCATTATAAATGCTTAAAATATAAATAATACAAAATGTTAAAATATCATAAATTAAAAAAAGCTTTATAGAAAATAAAGTATTATATTACTTTATTGATATTTTGTAATATTACTTTATTTTATATATAATATATATATATATATATATATATATATATATATATATATATATATATATATATATATATATATAAACTATCTAAAAAAACTGTCTATTGCTGATTTCTACATCACTAGCACTGCCTCCACAGCCTCTCATTCTCACCGAAAACACTTAATTTTCTAGCACTGGTTTAACATATTCTTTTATTACACTGCACACACTTGCTTTAGTTTCTGGGGTCATCAGCTTACTGGTTGGTTTTTATGTGTGAATATTAGCTTAATTGTGTCTGTTGTAGAATTTTAAAACTCATCGTAAAGCTTTTATTGTTTCAATCACACTTTCATAATGGTCCATTTGACTCTGCAACTGAAAACTGCCCAAATGTTGCTCGTAACTGTTTAGCTGTTGATGTGGGTGCTACTGTATAATCTTATTTGTAGCACAAAAACATTTTTATGCATTCAATTAAAAAGGTTTCAAATAATAAAAGTAGGAGTACTGTTCAAAATGAAAAATGTATTTGAACACTTTCTGGTTGTGAATCATTCGGTGAACATGTCCTTAGTTAATGTGATTTTCTACACCTGTGGTTACTCTGCTAGGACACCAAGAAACTGACTTCATACATCCAGTCATCCACTAAAAATGATCTTGACACCAGCTGATTAAAGTTGCAAAACTGGAACACAGAAATGTGCAATATAGGTAAATGATGTTGCTGCACAGCACATTTTACTAACATATGCTTACAGCTGTTTCATTTCCAAGCACAGAATCACTATCAAGCTCATTCGTGAGATCAGGATGCCATCTTGCATATTCAGTCATAGCAGATGCTCTCTAAATGAATCACATTAGACTTCCTAATATGATCTTAAATTGTGAATGAGATTTAGATCTGATACTATCATATAAACAATCATTCATTTAGATCTTGATTTGCAGTTAAAGACAGTTCAGTAAAGGACACAGTTGGCCTCCTCTTCCTCCACACCCCTCTCATTCAGTCTTTCAGAAAGTCATCGCCTCCAGGTGTGTAAAAGTTGTCCTACAAGACCCATTCACCTTTCCTTTCCACACTACAGCAGATGGCTATGGCTCACTCCCCTCAGTCAGAATATCAGGATCAGCAGATATAATGACATAATCTTACACACTTTTATAGAAATAGTTCACTCAAAAATGAAGATTATGGCATTGATTACTCTGGTATTTCATGTGCCGATTTGGAAGGCGCAATTACATTAAAGCTGCAATTGCAAGATATAGCTTGAATTATGAGAAACAGTAATGAGATTTAATGTCAAATGCAAAGTTATAAGAGATTGTAAAGAGCTGTAAAACACACACACACACACACACACACACACACACACACACACACACACACACACACACACACACACACACACACACACAAAAACCCCAGCTGCACTAGTGTGATATAACCTCTCTGTTACAATATCTAAAGTCACACTGTGACACTTATGTGAAACAAAAGACAGAACTGTTTGCTAGAATGTCGCAATTACATGATTTGAAGTCACATTTTGAGGTATGAATTCATAATTACAAGAAACCTGCAATAGTTGCAATAACAAGATTTAAAGTCAACTGTGAGATATAAAGTTGAAATTATAAGAAACCAAGTTGCATTGTGAGAAACTCTAAGTTTCAATAAAGTCAAACTGTGGCATTTGAAATAAAGCCACAATTGTGCAATATAAAGTCACAATTACAAAATGTGAAGTCACATTGCAAGATTTGAATTTGCAATTATAAGAAAGCTGAAATTCCAAGATATAATCAAATTAATGAGAAATAGTCAGAATTACAAGATTTCATTGCACAATTAAGTTATCATTTGTGAGTTATAAAGTCACAATTCCCATTTTACTTTATCCAGGTTGGAAAGGGCTTCCATTTGGTTAATGTACTGTATTTGACAGAGGTCAAAATAAACGTGGAGATATGTCATGAAAACACAATACCCACTATCACAAACATTCATACCCAGTTGAGAATAAATTTCTCATTAAAAAAAAAACAAAAAAACAAAAAAACAAACAGAAAAAACATGACATTCAAACTCACACAGTTTCATGTGATTGACGCTCCCATATAGTAGCTGAATGAGTTATTAAGTAAATTATTCATGCCACTCTTTGATCATTAGACACACAGGGAGTTTTAGCACATAGCAGCCTGTGAGAACCTCAAGATGTCACTGGCACAACAAACGCTAGCATGTGCGAGAAGGTACATCACCTCGAGGTGAAAAATGGCACGTCTTGTATTGATGGTTATGTGTGACATGTCAACACGCTACGGCATGCAAATTGCTTACAAAGCCTCCAGAAGCCTTTATGGTGATCAAATGGAATACAAAACAGCTGACTGATGAACTGAACTACAGTCTATAAGACTGCTGCACATTGAACAAGTCATCTGGATTACCAATTAGTCTAAAAAATGTCCTAAACGGCACCTTGTAGAATGTATATTTGCATATTTTTTATGAAAAACTTTAGATACCAAAATGTTTACAGATCTCTTGGTCATTGAATTTTCAATTCATAGATTGATTTAAATGAGATTAATGAAATATGTTATTTTTTTAACACATTCACCTAATATGACCCTACAATGGTTTTATTTTGATTTCTAAGGACAGGTTGGTGTCATTGCGACAGCACACACACATTATTTCCTGATAAATGAGAGTACCTCTATGGGATTGTGCTGAATTCACTCATCTGTGGTGTAATTTCTTTTTCCAATCCATGGATTCTTCAGAGGATTCATAAAGATTTGTTTGTCTCTAAAAGTCTAGTTCTGGAGAATGTACTTTCAAACTGTAGCTTAGAATTCAAGTATTTAAACTATTAGAGGTGTGGAGAAAAGAAATTACCTGTATAATTATGTATCTGTATCTATAAAACAACAAAATTAAATATTATATATATATATATATATATATATATATATATATATGTCTGGTGTGTGTGTGTGTGTGTGTATATATCGTGTATAGATATATATATATATATATATATATATATATATATAAACCATATATATATATAAACCTTCCATAACAAACCTATCTTCCCAACCTTACATAACAGAGAACAATTTAAAGGGGTATTTTAAGGAGATATTTGCACTAAGACACAAATTTGAAATGAACATTCCATTATGCATTTCCACATAAATGTCTGCTACTATTCCCATGCTGTATGCAAAAAGAGTTCATGCCTGACAAGACGCAAATGCTAAGCAGTGAAGTTTCTGCTTTTTGACCCCATATGGCAATTAGTGTTTGAATTTTGCGGTTGCTTGAATGTGAATGAAATCACCTTAGTATTACGAATGCAAAACTGACATTCAGAAAATTCTCCACCACAGTGAACACTCCGCTATATCAGATAAATATAAATAGCTATATGCTGTTTTATGGTTGTTGAATGATGAGAGTGAAATATAGTTTTGTAAAGTGGTATACAAAGGCCATGATTTGTATACGACTGTGTGGCAACTGACCTTTTCAGTGCATACAAACTTCCTCACAGCCTCAGACCAAAAGTAGAAATGGAGCCAATGAGGCGAGAGTTCCTCATTTCTCAACTTAGATCATCAGGCCAGGAAAGTTAATGTGATCCATAGCATCACCTCTTCTCACGCTATACTTCCATTTGGAGGCTGCGTTTTCACATTAGTGCCGTGAGGACAGCTAGCCTGCACAGACCAGTGCTCTGTGCCAATCTCAGCATTTCCTACATAGCAGCACTGAAGAATTGGTTATACAGAGCATCTTATAAAGGTTTTATGGCTTTCACGAGGATATCGGGATCCATTTTGTTTATACATCATGTGTCTTGGTGCATGAAATTGCTTCTTTCCCTCACGTTTCCTGTTACAATAAAACACTGAGGTATAGACTCTGCAAGACTATTTTAGCAGGAAGAAATGCCTGGACTCTTGATTATGACTGCAGCTATGAATGACAAAGGGTTCACCTCAGGCCACAAACACCATAAATGACCAAATATGTGCTTGTAATTTGTTTTGTACACATTAAATTGGGGATATCAAATATATCTATGCCACTTAAACTGCTTGAAGCATTTCCCTATTTCAATTTATTCATAGTACCTTTCTTAATAATACAGTTTAGGCTCATAAAACATATGTAAACACAAATGGGTCATTCCTACTGTACTATGCAGTACATTCAGGGGCGTGTCTAAAGGGGTGGCATGAGTAAGACTCGAACACTGCTATAAAAAAAGGTTCCAACATGCAGTACATTCAGGGGCGTGTCTACGATGCATTCCGGGGGGCGACCTATAAAAAAAGGTTTGAAGGTGTTGGGGGTTTTTGTTATTTTGTTGAAATACCTTTGAAGATGTCCAAAATTTTCATTTAGTACTGCCCTTAGGAAGCAACAAAATATACTTGCATGTTTCCTGGAAGACAACTGAAGTACAATTTACATTGATCTTCAAATTCATAAAGTTTTCATCCCCCGGCTATTAATGCATCGTATTTCCTTCTGGAGCATCAGTGAATGTTTGAATCTTTTTTAATGGTTGTGTTTGAGTCCCTCAATTGTCCTCAGTGTGAAAAGATGGATCTAAAAATCATACAGTCACTGCTGGAAAGGGTTCAAATATGCAAAAATGCTGGAAAACTGAAGAATCTGCAGGACATGGAGGATTTTTCTGAAGAACAGAGCTCAGTTTAACTGTTCAGAACAATCAAGGAACTCATGAACAACCATCACAAAAAAACAACAAACAAACAAACAAACAAACAACAACAACAACAACAAAAACAGCTGTGTATCATCCAGATAACCACACACAGTATTAAGAACCAAGGAGTTTGAATGGGGTTATTTTAACAATTTCAGCTTTTTTTTTTTTCTTGTGGACTAAATGTAAATATCTTTTATGTAAAATATATCTTACTCAGGACAGTGCTAAATAAAAAATAGCATGCATTTTGTATGATCTCTTGAATTAAATTATTATTATTGTAATTTTTTTTTTTTTTTTTTTTTTTTAATTTTCAAAGATTCTGCGAGGGGTTCCCAAACTTTTGCATGCCACTGTATGTTTTATGTAGTATAGTTTCACAAAACTAAAGTCATTTTATTTTTTTTTTGTCAAATTTAGATTAAAAACTACTCATGCTGCATGTGTGCTGCATCTTTGTTTAGATCATGACTAAAATCCAGTGGTTGCCTCTAATTTTAAATGGAAAGAGAACCAACAAAGCCTTTGTTTGTTCATATTAAGAGATTTATTTTATTTTATTTGTGTAACTTATTTGTTTGATATGGGATTTAAAATTCCAATTGAGCTTTGTTACATTTTAATTTCAGAAAGAAATGTGCAGCCATAGCCTAATAAAATGAGACCTTTTCATTTACTGTATAATGTATTCAATCTCATTTTGTAAAAAAAAAAGAAAACCATGAGAAAATCAAATCGTGAAATCAAAATCTTGAATCGAATCGTAAGTTGAGTGAACTGTTACATCCCTTTTCGATCATTATGTTGATTTAAATGTTAATTTTATTTTAATGTTATATTTTTTATTTAAATTATTGTTTTTTGTTTTTGTTACTTTTTGAATTGTATATATACATGGAGCAAATGTTGTATCTTTTGTATGTACAGTATTATGCCTGAGAAAGGTCTGATGACTCTTTGGAGTGTTACAAGCTGTTTGTGAATAGATGAGATCCCTAAAGTTGCAAAGAATAAAGTCTCAAACCCAAAGAGATATTCTTTATAAAATTTAAGACTTGTCCATGCCCTCCTAAAACGCCTCTTTTAAACACACCTCCACATGTCTACGTCACTGTGTGGGAAGATTTGCATAACACTGCCCAAATGTTCACGCAAAGAAAAAAACAATACTTTGTTTGGCCTTCCAAAAGAGGACACAACAGTGGTTAAGTTGTATTTACAACACTGTTCCAGAACAGTTCAACCCAAATATTCAGATGTATGCAGCACATTTTATGGAGGACTGTTTCCTGATCCTGAGAGAGAACACTACAATGCCGGCTGTTCTGACACAGCCTGTAAGTACGTTTTCATATTTAAAGAATTTGCCACTGATGATTCAAATGCGAGTTTTGAGCAGTGTAGGGTAGCGCTTGTTGTTTGTTGTTTCTCCGGTCACAAATGCAGATATGGTTTTATGTTTACGTGGCGCGATGCAATGCAATGCATAAAAAGACAGTATAATTCATTATAATCAATAATTATGTCCCCACTGGATGCAACAAATGGCTCGTTTGTAATGGGTTTTATTGCACGCATCACAGTATGGTGAGGGGCATAACATTTACGTCACACGCTTGAATCATTCGGCAAACCACAACTCACTGAATAGCTGGCCTATCAGAGCACACCACACATTTCATTATGTCACGGAGTGACTTTGTAAGGGCGGAACTAAAAAATGACGGAGATTGGTTCCGCCCAATAATCAAACACCGGGGTCCTTTTTAGGGAAAAGGGTTTTACATCGCATAGATGAACCATCGTGGTTTAGCAGTATGAAGAGAATGAGGAGTTAAAGAGGGCCTCAGGATCAAGGGAGTTCTTTGTTTTATGTTACGGCCGACCCGGACCCTGCGTGAGTTGGAGGGTTCGGGGGGAGTACAAAGAAGGCAGAGGATATTGTTGGCTGGGCAAAGACGGAGACAAGGTTTTGGCAGAAAAACGAAACCGGGCTGAGTATCTTGGGATGTCTACCTTAACTGTGAAATGCATCATCATTATGTGAACAATTCGGAGTTGGGTTGAAAACAGAAGACTAACCCGAAGTATCGCCGAAGGAGCCTTTTCGACAGGGCACGTGGCAGCAATACCAGGAGCCACCTCGTGTTAGTAATAGTTAAACCATCGTACAGCAGTATGATCATCTAGAGTGAACCATCAGCGTTTTGTGAGTTTGATCATAGTATTGAGCGTCCCAACAGGATTGTGGGTAGAGCCGGGACCATGAGAGAGGATGTTAGGTTGTTGTGGCAGGCAACGTTATAAATCTGAAATTCGTGGCATCAGTGTCTTCACGACTTCCAGGACGAAGAACGGGGTTTTGACCCCTAAATTCACCAGGATTTGTGGAGTGCAGTGGGTGAGTCTTGTCTTTGCTGTGAGTGTATACACGTTGGAAAATTGGCAGTGTTGTGCGGTGTTGTGTCGTCAACATCCACTTTTCAGGCCCGACGAAATCCTGTGAAGAGGAAGCGAGTACCGAGGCGGGCGCAAGAAAACATCTCCAATTATATGCCGTCAAATGACCTCCTGACCTTCTTCCCCCACGTGACGGTGGTGGGAAACAATTTCAAGTAAGAACAGTGTGGATCTATTGAAGTATCAATGGTGAGGAGTTGGCTGCTGTAGGAGGAAATCAGCTGTGTGTGTATCATTACCTGTCTGCCCAGAGTGAAGTCCCAGTTATATTGGGTGTACTTACCTTTATGCCCAAAGCTAAAGCCAGCATATTGTGTTGTACACTCGCCTGTATGCCCAAGTGAAGTCCCCAGTTACATTTGATGTACTTACCCTATTGCCCAAAGCTAAAGCCACATATTGGTGTTGTACACTCGCCTGTCTGCCCAGAGTGAAGTCCCAGTTATATTCGGATGTACTTACCTTTATGCCCTAAACTAAAGCCAGCATATTGTTGTACACTCGCCTGTATGCCCAAGTGAAGTCCCAGTTACCTTTGATGTACTTACCCTATGCCCAAAGCTAAAGCCAGCACATTGTGTTGTACACTCGCCTGTCCGCCCAGAGTGAAGTCCCAGTTATATTGGATGGATGTACTTACCTTATGCCCCACAGCTAAAGCCATCATATATGTGTTGTACACTCCGCCTGTCTGCCCAGAGTGAAGTCCCAGTGTGTTATTGCGATGTAACTTACCTTATGCCCAAATAAAGCAAATTGTGTGTACACTCGCCTGTCTGCCCAGAGTGAAGTCCCATTGTATTGGATGTACTTACCTTATGCCCAAAGCTAAAGCCAGCATATTGTGTTTGTACACTCACCTGTATGTGAAGCCCCAGTTGCCTTTCCTACGGACTTGATGCCCCGAGTTGAAGAGCCAGCGGCCCCTCTGTCCACTATCCGTGTCCAGTCCTGTTACACTTACCTTTTTTGTGCCCCAGATCTAGCGGGGTGTATTGACCCGAGTAACTGCAACAAAAGGTAATCTGGAAGCCCAGACAATTTGCCAAGTCGTGAACAGGAAATCAGAGAGGACTCGTAAACATGTGGCAGAGAGATTAATGAATGACTGTGCTTGTGGCATTTTTGTCACAATTAAACAATAGCAGAAAGGTGACACTGTCGCTGCCATTCTGTGATGCATTGTTTGACCATTAAGGCTCATTGTTCTAACCGCCAATACGATTACACATTTGTATTTTGTGTGTTGTCTTGCGGGGTGCTTTAAATCCTCCTCTTCGATGTCAGAAAGGTTGCGTACATTGTTTGCCACAGCATCATTTTCTCAAACAGACGGATACAAATTGAAATCCAAACCTCATTTTTGGCTCTTATGTGACCTATTATGTTGCATAGTGCCTGAAATGAGGATATTTTTATGTTTATGCATGATACCTGGAGAGGCTGCCTAGTGTTGTATCAGCAGAGCTTGCAAAACAGTGCTCTCATCTTTGAATTATTTAAAACAGCACCTCAGTGAAGAAAACAAACAGCTCCGATTCACATCCACCTCACCACACATCAGGGCATATCTGCTTTCTGAGACCCCACAAGCTCTGTGCTACCTTTATTTGATTTGGATAAAATAAGACCCCTGTTCTGATTATAGATGTTTGAATAGAAGCAGGTAAGGAAGTTAAAAAATGATATTAAAAAGAAATGGGTTCTTTGCCTAGAGATGTAAAAAATAGTTTATAATTTTTTAAATATAATAATTAATTTTAATTTAAATATTTATATAATAACATAATTATATAATTAATTAAAGCATTAAATATTTTTATATTATTTCATATTTATTTATTAAATAAATAATATATTTTAAAATAATATTTTATATAAAAATATTTTAAAATGTTATATAATATTAAAAGTAATTGTATGTTATAAAATATAAATTATATGAATAATACAATATTATAATTTAATTTGATAATTTATTGTAAGCATTTACTTTAATTATAATAATTATATTATCAAATTACGACAGACATCTTTGAAATGCTATTTCTTCTGTAAGAGTTTTATTTGTAAATGACATCTAGTAATTTGCCTCTGCTGGATTTATTTATGCCTCAAAAGAATTAAAGCTCTGAGGATTAATTTGACTATTTTGAAGTCTTGGAATGCTCTCATACATATTAAACTCATGTTTACTTTTAAATGTTCATAAATGGTGAAAATCTGTTGAAGATGCACACGCATAGCAGGAATATCCACTTGAATGCATGCATTTACATGCATCTGTGTAAGAGATATCAAAGAGAACACGTTCCCAATGAAATGTTAGATATTATGACTGCTACTAATTTCCAAGGGACAGGATGAGTTACAGAAAGACAATATACAGGGGTGGGCGGGCAGAACACATCTTCAGAGGAGGCAGGATTAAAGTGATGTAGATGAACATCAAAACCTGCTGAGGGACTCGTGTTTTGTGTAGGAACATGAAAAAGAACTTCCTGATAGCGAAGCCTCTTGGCCCATTATGGCATCTCTCTCATAGAATTTTAAAGAGCTCTCCAGCAGCGGTAGTTTTCGTCTTACCGCTCTTAGGGATGACTTTAATGTGTTCCGACTTCACCGTTAGAGAAGAAACAGCCTCTCTGCTTGAGTTTAACAAACTCGGCTTTACCGGGTCCTTACGTCCATATACAACATCATCACTGAGCCTCTTTCTAAGGTTACGGCATGTTTTCCTCTTGCTGTCAAAAACTCTCGGATGCAATTCCAAGTGATATCCAGGAATATTCTGCATCAGTACATAATGCAGAACCAATGGTCCAATGCTGGACTTCTTGGCCAATATGCCAAAATTAAAATTACATTGGAAATGTGGCTTTTTCTTTTAGTTTTACATAATCTTTATACTGAAGACAATTAGCCTGCGAACATCAATATGTGTTTGGCTTAGTTCCCCTTCATAATTTTACTAGCTACTACAAAGTAACAGAATTTGCCAATGTGAGTTTGTTTGCTCTCACACACACTCACACACACACACACACACACACACACACACACACACACACACACACACACACACACACACACACACACACACACACACACACACAAAGTTGATGATTTTTTATTTATTTATTTGTTTTGGTAGTGAACCATCAGAAAATTACTGTTTTACATGATCAAGCCTTTTTGGGAAGCATATTCCAGCAGTAAAATAACTGAGATAAACAAAAATGAAAGCATTGTCCATTTTCTCTATTTGTGGTGACAGACCCGTGTGGTCCAGTGTTTGTGTATTTTAAGGTTCTTTTTTGTTACAAACCAGGTTATCAATCACGTCGCGGGAACGAGGCTTAGAAAATGCTGAATTACACGAGGTTCTTTATCTCTATGTAAATATTATGCTAATAGAGCTGAGCTAGTAATCTTAGATGCTGTGATGCTTTTCATAGTTGACAATAGAATGAAAAGGCAAAATGCGTCGGCTGCCTTGTGCTATATGGAGAGCGATAGAACTGTGGCCACACATGATTGATGAGGTAATCCATCTATAGGGTTATCAGTCGAGTGCAGTTGTGTTGTGTCTTTTCATACAAGCAAACCCACCTCATAGCTCTTTCTTCCTCTTCCTCTCTTTCATTTTCTGTCTCTTTCAGTTTCCTTGGGCAAATAAACAAGACTGTTCAGATGCCATTATGTTCACAAAACATTGGTATGCTGTTATCTAAAAATGGCCCAGTTTATTGATTATGCCACCCAGTGGGCTGTTTGTGGGTCAGTGCTTATTCAGGGCTTAACCCAGGTCTATGTGACTGTGTATGGGGGCATCTTTTTGTATAAATATTGAAATATTGTACACTTTATAATGAAATTTTTATACACTTTATATGAAATTATGAATTGAATGTACATTTTTGAAAATATTTGAAATATCTGGAAATATCATGCAAATGTGTCCAAACTATTCAAAAGACTCGAGCAGCATCGGAAATCGGATGCATCCCTACTATAGTAGGGGGAAAACTGTGAAAAGTGTATCTATAAAACAGTAGAAATAAATACACAGATATCCTACTACAAAATTGTAGTGGGCTCATCCAGTGGACATTTTTCTATCCATTGATGCCATGGTAAAGGAGTTTAAATGTCATGTGACAATGACAACATGGCAAATCGGGATTACATTCATGAACAATTTAATCATACATCCAAGATTAATTTCATGCTAGATACATTTATATTATGTAGAACATACTATACTTTTTTTTTTTGGTTAATTATTTATTCACAAGAAGTACTTACTCAGAAAATATGTGATTTCAAACACAGCCAAAATTATAAAAATGAGATGGTCTTTTTCTTTTTGATTTATGGAATAATTATTAATTATTTTAAAAACTGGAAAATTTGGTAGTAACAGATAACATAGAAACATGTTTACCATCAAACAAACAATAAATAAAGCACAGATTTGTTGTTTTTTTTTTTTTTTTTTTTTAAATGTCCATGTTTGGTAATGCAAGTAGACATTGAATGAATGAATGAATGAATGAATGAATGAATGAATGAATGAATGAATGAGACAACAACATCTTTTTTATTTTTTTATATATGGAATAGTTATGAATTATTTAAAACAGGTGGAAAATTTGGCAGTAACAGGGTTGTTGCATAACTTGGAGACATGTTTACATGCAAGCAAACAAACAAACAAACAATAAATCAATAAATAAAGCACAGATTATTATTAATTTTTATTATTATTATTAAAATGTCCATGTCCAGGAGACATTGGAAATGAATGAATGAATGAATGAATGAATGAATGAATGAATGAATGAATGAATGTGAGGTTGCTATCACTCCGTGTATTTTACTGGCAGTTCATAGAAAATAAAAGAGTTTCCTTTTGCAAAACACATTGTATAGGTGACATTTTTTATGGCACCAGGATATTAAAATATGAAAATATTGAGAGAGAGAGAGAGAGTGAGGTTTGTATAGGTGGAGTTTTTTATGGATTTCTCAAAATTTGAAAGATTCTTGGCATCTTTCCTTAATAAAAGAATTTAATAAGTTTTGAAATGTCCAAATGTTCCAAATATATTCCACATACAGTATTCTAATGGGTAAAATAAGGTGATTTAAAAAAAAAAAAAAGGAAAAGAAAAGGTCTGAGCTGGTACTGTGGCCTGTGATGATTAGAATAAAAGTGGGATGTCCTGATCTTACCTCACTCTCTAACTCTTACTTTTTCATCTAACTTACTGTCTTATAAAAAATCAAGGGCAAAAAAAAAAAAATTCCTGCGTGCAAGCTTCAGAAGCTCACCACAGAAGCACATGCTGCTACCCCAAAGAAACCAGAGTGACTCACATCTATAAATAAAATGCAAACAAATTGGTAGTATTTCAGGCAAAGAAAGTATAAAATTCCAAGCTGTGTTTTTGCCGTCAGGCGAGCATGAAGGTGGATTCAGCGGTTTGGATGCTGGATGCCCTGTGGAGTGACGTGTTTTCTTCATTTATGGGCACCTCAGGAAAACCATGAGGAGATTACGCTGGTGCAGTGGCTTCCCAAGGATATAGAGTGACCTGGTTATGGTCATGTCACCAGTAATGGCATGTGTGATGGCAGTTTGATGTTTAAGCTCCTGTTAGCGTGGAGCGGGAGGGTGGAGAGTGCTATCGCAGCTTCTTAGCAGGTCTTTGAGGCAGCACCACAGGCTAGAATTCACTTAGAATGGATAGTACATTGTTTACAATGAACTGCGCACTGAAACTCAATAAATGATGCACCCTCCTCAAGCTTGTTTGCTTGATAAACAGAAGCAAATAGACAATGACTATGTTCCGCGCACGTGGTTGGCACATTTTTTTTTTTTTTTTTTTTTTTTTTGTGTCAGTTTGTTCGATAACTTTAAGAGAATATCAGAGCATAAGCCCCCTCAGTGCAATCAGTGCTGGAGGGGGGTTACCTGTCCTGAACGCTTGGAGCTTCTTGGCTAACAATCTTACGGCTTCCCAAAACTGCCTAAAACCTCAGCTTGCTTTCGACTGTTTGATGTTTGAACTTGTATCACTGTGCTAGTTTTGGCTACTGTGAAACGGCAGGAATGTGTCAATGCGATCTGGCTCTGTTTATCCATGGCTGGAATTGCTTTATGTTATTTTCTCGACACATCAAGCTGAGTTAGAACATGATAAATTTTGTTAGGTAACACAAAGCAAAGAGTTTTGTTTTAATACATATATTTTTATATAATAATAATAATAATAATAATAATATCATAATAATAATAATAATAATAATATGAATGTAATTATGAATAAAGGTAAATGAATTCAGCTTGACTGCTGCAAAAATGAACAGATCTTGACTAGATGTTTGCTGGCTTTGAAACAACTTCTCGATTAATGAAAGAGACCTTGCAGAAACCTGTGAATAAACAGATGGATTACACACTGCAGTGGACCGTTAGTTAGTGTTTGAAGTGGATGGAACAAAAAGAACTCCAATTTGTTTAAACACACTTAATACAGAAACTTCATTTTTACTACTATTAAATCAGAGACTAAAACCTAACCTCAACTCAGTAAAAACAGCACTTAACACATTTACTATCAAAAAATCCAGAGGCTATTTTGAAGGAGAGGACTGGACTGGAATTGTAATGTTTTATTTTTATGTAAGGTGTATTAAACATTCGGTCCTTTGAAAACTTTATTAACACAACATTAACTTTTTAACACCATACACAACAACAGCATACTACTTACTATAAATAGAATAGAAAATGTAAAACTTTATTATAGATTTGCACATCCAAATATATCATAAAAATGGTTAGTGTTGTATGTAAAAAGCCTTTTAGATAACAGAGCTTTAGCTAACAATTGTAAATGCTGACTGTACATTTGTTTATTTATTTATTTGTGTGTGTGTGTGTGCTGTTGATGAAGAACACAGTAGCTTTCCAGAAAATTCTATTCAGTTGGCCATTTTATGGGGTTACAGTCAAAAAAAAAAAAAATCTGCATATCGCCTTTATTCTCTATGGCAGCACAAGTATGTGACGATAAATCACACTGATAAAGAATCAATTCCGCACCAAATGCATATCAACTATTTAATATTATTTACATTATTATTTACATTTTTTTTTTTTTTTTTTGTCAACTATTTGTTTTTTTTTTTTTTGTTTTTTTTTTTTTTTTTTTGTTTTGTTTTTTTCGTATTGTTTTTTTTTTTTTTTTTGCATATCAACTATTTTTTTTTTTTTTTTTTTGTTATTTTCATTTTTTTTTTTTTTTTAATATTTACTGTTCATGGAGATACTGATAATGGCACTTCAGTTATAGGCTGTGGTGAAAATTATTTCAGAGGACTTAAATAATAATATTACTGTAATAAATGTGCATTGCTCAACAACAATGCAATGCATACTTCAAAATACAGATTAAACACATGTGGGAAAATTAAAAATACCTTCTTATTAACCAAGTATATTGGGCCTTATTATTTGTTTGTGTTTTTTTTTTTAAATTTCTTTTTATCTGAATGTTTGTTTGTGGGTTAATTTGGCACTCACTTTTGAAAAAACATTACAATTATTTCAACTCAATATTTCATTTTCATGTATTTTATCATGTTTAGTTATTGTTATTATTATTTATTATTATTATTATTATTATTATTATTATGAAATTTTGAAATAGTATTTTTCTTGTAAAACTATTGCAATATATATATATATATATATATATATATATATATATATATATATATATATATATATATATATATATATATATATATTTTTTTTTTTTTTTAATCACATTCAGATTTGTAATTGATAAAGAAAAAAAAAAACATTTTTGATCAATCAACTGTGGCTTGACTTTTGTCAAGCCCTTGTCTAAACTACATAATAATTGCTTAATTGCATTCAAGTAAAAATTACCTGGCAGGCTGAAAAAGACCATGCACTGGAAATGAAATCTGTTTTCTGAGATCAAAGAAAATATGGCTCAGTTGCCTGGTGCCGCTCCTTGGTCTGCGATGTCTGTTTCATAGGCCATTAGCTAGTCATGGGCAGATAGGCAGGCGGTCTCCTCCCGCTGCATGCATTCAGAGCAATGTCATTTTCCTCCACGCAGTACCGTGGCGACATGGCCTCCATCATCCATTTTCCCATGCAGAGGAGTAGTTTAACTGCCATAGCCTCACATGGCTTGCATTAGAGATGCACCAGCATACTTATAAGGGCAGGACTAGTGGCTCAGATTCACTCGAGCTCAAAGAAAACTTTTAATAATGGCAGTAAGTAAAAGGGTGGAACTCCCAGAGGATGAGTGCATTAGTTTGTGAAAATTTGTAGGAGAGACAAAGAAGCCCGCGGCTAGCAATGTTGCTGTGATCGTTGGTGTTGCACATTCAGTGGCATCGAGTGTGTGACAAATACCATTTATTTTGTGGAGAAGCAGCTTAAGGGAAGCTCTCACACTGAGGTCCAAAATCACAATCTAACCCAGAGCGATGCTGACAAATGCATTAGTACCTGTGGCAAAAAGATGTGCAGAACTCTGGGATCATGTGGTACTATTAGAACTTCTATACAGCAAACTACAACTACAAAATATAATTTAGGATTTTTGAAGGCTTTCAGCATATTTCCCCTTAGTGTTTGTATCTTAATATTCACTGATTTCTTGTATGCAGTAGTTTGACATTGTTTACTGTAAATAAAAAGAATCTGTAAAAATCAAGACAACATAGCACATTTTTTTTTTTCTAAATAGTAATACTGTTTTGTTTTACTAACTGCAAAATATATCTGTCAGTTCATATTCAGCAAAATACCAATAATAAAAAATCAATTAAAGGCATTTTAATGACACTAGTTTATTTGTACATACAGAATGTGGCTTTACCAGTTTGCAGTCTTGCAAAGTAAAAGCATTATATACAATAGTTTTATATTATGGACAACCAATTTCTGTCACATAAAAAAAAAAAAATTGTAATCATACATATGACACAAAAAGAAATGTAATTCTAAGGTGTTGTCATTATTATGAGATAAGCCTAAAACTGATGCACTTAAATACAATTATGGGATCATTATTATGACAGTTAAAGTCAAATCTGAGATAAAAAGTCATAATTCTGTCATAAGACGTCTTTAAATTATATCAAAATGTGAAATTATGCAGCTAAACATCATAATTATGACATAAAATGGGAAATTATTGTAAAATATCAAAATTATGTCAATGATATAAATCCAACTTTTCAACTCCCCCCCCCCTCATAATTCTTTATGTCTTTTTTTAATCTCATGATTCATCTCACGATTCTTTTTTTTTTTTATTCCAAAAATCATGGCTTAGTATCTCATGATACTTGGTATTTTTCATGTGATAATCCTGATTTACCAAAGCATGATTTTTCAAATGTGGTAGAAATGAGATTCCATATCCATATAGATCCAGAAGCACCTCAATACGTAATACACAAACTTCAGCAAGCCTCATTAAGTAAAAAGATGAGCTTTAACATCACCACATAAAGTTAATAACTAAAAGAAATAACAATAAGAACAACAACAACATAAAGTCAGCAAACAGCAAGAACAACCAAAAAAAAAAAAAAAAAGCCAAAATGACCTGCAGTTACTGCATAATTTATGCATGCTACAATGCAAAAACTTGTAAATGAGCAAACGGTTCAATATGAAATATTGTGCAGTTACTCAGACATCTCTGTTGTTTACTTAAAACAAGGAGAATATTGTGAATCTAACTTGTGTTTTTATAGTATGAGGATCCATAGTACTTTTTTTAATATCGGTGACTCAAAAAGCCTCATAAACTGGATAAAATATAATTGCATGTTTTACGGTCTACAATTTGAATAATGCATTAGCTTACTGTTAAATACTTTACTTACTTAGTTTGCTTTTTATTTCTAAGTGTTTTGATACAATCTTTATCATTATATCTGGATTTGTGGAAAATTTACATAATTGGCAGATGGACTGGACTTAATGCTTTGAGCTTAACGATTCATATTAGATTCTGTTTTTGTTTTACTTGTTTTTAAACATCTAAAATGTGACCTTTACAACATGGTAATAAAAATTCCACAGCTTACTGGAGATTATACTGTTAGTACTGTTAAGACTCACATCAATAACAGGATCTTAAGCAGCAGGAACAGGAGGCTGAAAATGCAATGTGAACAACATCTTCACAAGTGTCTAGAGCACATCAACAAACCTGAAAAGTTCTGATGTGACACACACACAATAACTATCTCCATAATGGAGCACATCATAATGTTTAAGAATGCCTCTCTCAATTTACCACATTTTATTAGGGATGTAAATATCACTCTTTTTTTTTTCATTTAGGTATCTGACAGATCAGGGCAGGAAGGGGTTTTGCAACCTACAGTATCTATGAAACTAAGATAAAAAGCTATACATTTCATCAGCAAACTCTTATCAGGTAATCGTTACTGTGAACTTATATTGAATACATCCGAAGGACAGTTCTCCAGAGACCATCACAATTTTTTTCAGATGTTGTGATGATTGGTCCAATATGAATAGGTTGCATTTAAGGAATTATTCAACAATACAGATGAGGAAATGACAGAATATACATGTTTGGGTGAACTGTTCCTAGTGTAAGTACATGTAAAATCTTTCATTTCCTCACACTCATGACATTCAGAACCTGAAAGTTTTATTTTACTCCATGAAAACAAATCATTCTACTCCTCCAAATATATAAAAAAGAACATAAAAGTGAAGGTAATCTTTAAAGTAGTCAATCTTAAATGTGTTCTGTACTGTATACATCTTCAGAATCACATGACATACAATCAAAGTTATTATGCAAAAAATATCTTCGCTTCCAGAGATGTGTTCATTCTCTGAATCATGGTGACTGAATCATTGAGTTGAGTGTGTTGAACTCAAGAACCAAATCAATGACCACACAAACCAAAACCGAGTTAACTGATTCAATACAAGGTCCATCTCAAAAGAATGAATCTAACAAATCAGACATCCTTACTTTTCTGACGAACTTTAATGAATCTCAAATGGCTCCAGAAGAAATCTGAGTCGTATAATTAAAGGGACAGTTTACCTCAAAATGTATATTCTGTCATAATTTACTTGCCCTCATGTCATTCTAAACTTGAAAATAAATTTAAATAATTGTACTCCTTGTCAGTTTCCATACTGTCCCAATGGGGTCTGAGGCTTACAAATGTATAAAAATGTACACAAAGTAAAAAGTAATCATAAAAGTAGTCTATTTTAATTGTGCACAATATAGCCTATATAAAGTCATAAGACGAAGAGACCAATTTGTTATTCAAAGATAATCTTCCCCTCCAGTGAGCTGTTAACTCACTGAAATATTGTGACTGAATCACTGAACAAACTTTTCTCGTGAACTTTAATGCCTCTCAGAAGGCTTCAGAAGAATAGCTTTGGAGTCAAACCTGTATGACTTACTTTCTTTTATGGAAAAATGCTTCAGTGTTTTGCCCTCTGACGTGATCCTTTTGGACCCCACTGGGTTTTATTGTATGGACAAAAACAGTTGAAACATTCTTCAAAATATCTTCTTTTGTGTTTCACAGAAAGTCAGATGGGTTCGGAACAACCCAAGGGCGAGTAAATGATGACAGAATATTCATTTTCAGTGAATTAATTCTTTAAGGGGCACAGTGAATGCTTGTCGCAAACTGATGAACAGACGGCAATGATGAGCCAGCAAAACCTGTCCTGGCATCACAATGGTCTATGCAGCATAATTCAACCCCATCACCCAGCAGCTCGTTAAAACATGCTTATTGGATGAGGCTGAAATGATCCATTAATATGAGGCGAAGACTTCATAGTAAATTATCCACTGCAGCTCTGTGGCTTTCATAACACATATGGCACAACCGCTGCAGTTCACGTCCTCTCCAGGACAGCAGCTCCCTGCATTTGATCCGTTCATCACTATTCCTGCATGTTTGCAGCAGCTTAGGTGACCTTTAATTAACTGTGGCTTTCAACATTGTAACAATTAGGCCTCACACACGCCTGACTGGCTTCCATTTAGCACAGAGAAGCTTTGTTATGACTGTTTATAATTGAGAATGTGGAGGCTGTTGAGATACTACGGTTATCATTAATTGGGCGAGCGCATGTATGGTAATTGTTGAAGAATGGTTTGCTCTGTATGGAGTGCTTGAGCATCCATGCTGTGATGATTGTGCCATTTTGTGTTCTCTTCGATGTGGTACATTTTGTGCGATATCGCTGTACTCAAAGATCCTCCAGCTGAGTGTGTGAATGACAAGAGATCGTTCTGTAAAGGAATGTGTGTGTATGTGTGTTTTTGAGAAAGTTTTTGACACGAAAAAAGAAATCGCAGGTGAGGTTGGGTGCATTTGAGAAGGTGATTCTAATATGTAGTTTCCACAGCAAAAAAGAACAAGCTGAAGGTTGAAGTTGGACAGCTGGGTGAGTGGATAATGCTAGATTCAAGACATGTCCTCATCAGAAAGGAAACTAGACAGGTTAAAAAAGGTCTGCTGTCAATAACCGGTTTGCACAATGGTGGTGTATGTTCTGAAACTTTGTAAGAGGTAAAGGAGTTGAAACTTAAATGTGTAAAAATACTTTCTCCCAGCTCAGCTTATCATGCAGAGACAAGTTGGCTCAGCCAATAGTGTGAGTTTGGGGCAGGGCTGTCTGTTTAATAAACCAATGAAGGACTGAAAGAACAATAACTTAGAATCAGCTGGTCCCAAGGTGATTACTAGCGGATGTAGAAGTAAGTACACCTTAAATTCACACAAATGACGCCAATGATTAACTATGACAATGAGAAAGTGAGCAAAATACATGGCCTTAAATTTTGAACGGTGACTTTTTAAGGGTGTCACATTCCTGTGTGGATTCCTTGTGTTAGCTACATGTTTCCTGTGTGTGTTTTCACTCCCCATGTGTAGTCTCTAGGCTTGTTTGAGATGCATTGGCGCTCCGCAAACTGATCGGTGTATGGAATCAAAGTATCGTGGGAGCTATTCAAAAGCTTAAAGAGTCATCTGCTCTCCAATCACTCTTGCGGTACTTTGATGTCATACGCCGATCGGTCTGCACAACCTGAGGCATCTCGAACAAGCCTTCTGTGTGCCTTGCCCTTGTTAGTTGCCATAGTTATCATGACAGTTCATTAACCACACCCCCTTGTTATCTTGTTTAGCTTGTTCTCTTGTGTATATAGTGCTTGTGTTTCACTCATGGTTGGTCAGTCGTTGTATGTATTTGCCTGTTTCCTAGTGTTTCCCTGTTTGTGTAAAGTTTTCCTGTGCTTAGATCCACTCCCCTGCTTGCTCTTTTATGCCAGTGTTATAGAACTACTGACCACTATCATGGAACTAACAGGAAGTAACCTGGACCCTGTGAGTGTGCTTTGTTCAATATTTCAAGGCGGCTGGTCCATTGAAATTTACATGATGGAATTCCTGAAGTACAGTCATCACACGGTTCTAGATGATGTCTGGCTGATGGACTGTTTTTGGTGCAGGCTGGACAACAACATCGCCCAACTGATGCCCGGGGGGGATTCTGGCTGGACCCTGGCTCGGTATATTGACCTCACTCTGCAGTTGTGTGGATCTCCGATGGCTGCGGAGCTTGGCCTACCGTGGACTTCACCACCTGCTAGTACCATCCTGGCCACTGGACCTGTCTCATGGCAGAGTAGACTGGTATCCAGTGTGGCAGAACTGCCGCTGACATTGATGTGAGCAGCTGGCATCCGGAGGCCTTCACTGGTCGCTATGCACTCAAGCACGCTGATCTCAGCACTCTCAAGCCTGCTGACCACTACACACTCAAGCCCGGCGACTTCAGCACTCTCTAGCCCTCCGCCCGCTATGCACTCAAGCTCACTGCTCTCAGCACTCACAAGCCCACCGGCTGCAGCGCCACCTGTCTCGGAGATAGACATTTTGTTTTCTGTTCTCCCTGTGATGGCTATGGCCATTTTGTGTGTTTTTCCTAAGGAAGCAGCGGAATTCTCTGTTCTGTCTTTTTGAACTGTCCCCAGTTGTCTCTGCTTCTACTGCAGGCTCTATTTCTGAACTCTCTGTGTCCTGATTCCACTGTTGTGGCCACAGCTACTGAACTCTTTGTGTCCCCTAACAGTTTGGTTGTGGTTGAGGCCATTTCTGAACTCCTTGCTACGTTCACACTGCCAGTTTTTGGGATTGACAACCACATTTACTTGTGATTTACCAGTTACCATAGCGACAGTGATCAAAGTAAAATCAAAGATGGCGAAGGCCATGAAACTGAAAGTCTTAACTTTCTGACACGACAAGAGTCCAATCAAGCTGCGAGTTCATCCTTCAAATCTTCATTAACCGACAGCAGCTTTTATATTTGTGTGGAAAGCAGAGCATTTGAGTCAATGCAGAACACAAAACTGACGGGAGTGGTTCCGGTGGAGATCTAAAACTTTCAGATGACACAGCTCATTTCTCCTTCACTGTAAGTGAATGAAACCACACATGAAAACATGCAACACACAGTAAACATGCATCTGTGCAGCAGAGCGGCTCTCTCTCGGGCTGTATGATGTGGCAGACAACTAGTTGTTCAGTTCTGTCCCATTCACACAGAGCATGTTTTCCGAGAATGCGGTTGTGAGTCCTGAAAAATTATGGGTGTGTTCGGTTCCAGAATGTAGTTGTCACACCTGAAAATAACCATACTGTGTGTGAACATAACTTTAATAAGGACTCAAATACAGGTCTGACAACCGTATTCTGCTGCTCTGTAAACATGGTCCTTGTGTCCCCTGATGACTCCGTTTTGGCTCTGTTTTTGAACTCTTTGCCAGTCCTGTCACATCCATTGAGGTTGTCTCTGAACTTTCTACCTGTCCTGTCATGACCACCGAGATCATCTCTGAGCTCTCTGCCTGTTTTGTTACTATCTCAGAGGTCGTTACTGAACTGTTTGTCTGCTCTATTGTGACCACTAGAGAACATCCTGTTCCCCTGGACATGACCACGCAGATCACTCTTGAACTCCCTGCAAGCTCTGCTTTTGCCAAGAAGGAAGACCTTGAATTCCCTGCCTGTCTCTGACTGGCCTCCGGGGCCACCACTAACCTGTCTGTGCTCTCTGTTGTAGCTCTGCCAGCCACACCAGATCCTCTGTGGTGGTCACTGGCTCGGTGTTCTCTGCCCAAGGGGTCTCCAGTTTCACCTGCTTTGCTGTGGTGGTCATCTGCTCTGCCATGGAGATCTTCAGCTCTGGTAGTCACCAGTTTCATCTTCTCTGCTGTTGTGGTCCTCTGCTCCACCATGGTGATCTTCTGCCCTGTCTGCACAGCTGTGGTGCTGTTCTGTTCCACTTTGGGGATCTTGGGCTCCATCTGCTCTGCTTTGTTGGTCTTCTGCTCTGCCATGGGGATCTTCGGTCCAATTTGCTACACTGTGATGGTCACCAGCTCCACCTTAATTGCTCAACCCGCTGACTTGATCCGCCCTGGCCTCCCACTCAGCCTGTTCCGCCCTAGCCTCCCACTCTGTCTGCTCCGCCCTGGTTTCCTGCTCCAACTGCTGTGCCTTGCCCTTGTTAGTTGCCATAGTTACTCTCATTGGTGGTCATGACAGTTCATTAACCATGCACCCTTGTTATCCTGTTAAGCTTGTTCTCGTGTGTGTGTGTGTGTGTGTGGTGCTTGTTGGTCAGTCATGGTTGGTTGGTCAGTCAGTCGTTGTATGTATGCCTATCTCCTAGTGTTTTCCTGTTTGCATATTAAAGTTTTTCTGTGCTTAGATCTGCTCCCCTGCCTTCTCTTTCATGCCGACGTCACAACGGGATACCTGTAGAGTACATTTACAACTTATAACCATACATTTCTATATACTTGAATCACTCACACAACACAAATATAATGCAGTAAATGTTAACCAAATAATTGAATGCAACACAAAACACGCCAATGTACATTACAATAAGAGGAAAATAAATTATTTATACAAAATATAATCATAATAATGTATCACCGTGAGACTTCTGGGATTGTCTTTTTACTGTAAATTATATGGTAAAACCATAAAATTATATGGTAAACCACAAAAGACACACTTTCTCTGTTTAAATCTAGATTAAAAACACATCTCTTTGACCAAGCATTCAAATAATGCATCTCATAATAAACTGCAGTTATATATAATCAAATGCACATCATTATTCTTTAGCTCGGGTTAAACTAATTAATTTTACTTGGCTCGAACAGCAGCTTCGCTAATTATGTCTCTATTTGTTTCTCTGTTTTGCGACGGGATTTACACAAGCTCCAGTCTGGATCCAGAACACCTGAGAAGAGATGATGCCGACCCCTCAGAGGACCTCATATGATGCTAACCCTGAAACAACATACAGAACTACCACATTCTGCTATAAGTTTGATTGCATAATTGCTGTTAATAGTGTTAATCGACTGTTTGTTTATGTCTTTAATTGATTTTTCCGAACATTTCTGCCGTATGAAAGTTTTTGTGTGTTAGAAGTTTAAGAAACCCTAGTTCCTCGAGGGAACGAGACGCTGCGTCGAAACGCTTTGGGGAACGCGCTTAGCGTGAGCGACTCTGAATATCGTGTGTAATCTGTCTCATGGAAGAGTGTGACGTCACGGGGGGGGGTGACGTAAGCGACCAGGAAGCTATAAAGGCACATGCCGCACAGCTGGCATCAGCTTCGAGTACCAGCAAGCGCCGGCAGGGGTGCCGGGGGTATGGCTCCGAGACGCAGCGTCTCGTTCCCTCGAGGAACTAGGGTTACATACGTAACCTAGAGACGTTCCTCTTCAGGAACTCGAGCTGCGTCGAAACGCTTTGGGGAACGAGTACCAACGCTGCCAGACTACCAAACCCCTGCCTAGTGTGTATCCGAAGAGCACAGCTTAGGACGAGAGGACAGAAGCGCCTGGAGTAACTAGCATGTCTAAGCCATAAATCTTGCAACTGTAGAGGGCGTGGACCACCCCGCAGCGTCGCAGATGTCCAGCATGGATACACCTGCTAAGAAGGCCTTGGAGGCCGCCATACCCCGTGTGGAGTGAGCCTTGGCTCCCAACAACGGGGGAGGACCAGAGGACTCATAGGATACGTTGATAGCCTCGACTATCCAACGACTAAGAGTCTGCTTAGATGCAGGAGAACCCCTCTTGGGGGACCATAGCATACGAGCAATTGGTCTGTTTTTCTCCACAGGGCAGTTCTGTGGACGTATGTGTCCAGCGCTCGAGCTGGATACATACAATTAGCTTCTTCTGGTCTGACTCCTGGAAGGGAGGAGGGCAGAAGGCCTGCAGTACTATTGGTTGTGGTGTGACAGAGGGAACTTAGGAACACAACCCGCTCGAGGGTATAGAAGTGCTTTGGCCATGCCGGGCGCAAAGTGAAATGAGTAGGGGCCACTGAGAGGGCCTGAAGATCTCCAACTCTCCTCAGAGAGGTAATAGCCAACAGGTCAGATGTCTATCTGATATATCTTGTATCGGTTCGCATGGAGCTTTACAGAGCCTCCAACACCACAACCAAGTCCCAGGGGGGACACAGGACCGTACTGGAGGCCTCAGCCTCAGCGCACCGTGGAGGAAATGTATCAGTAGGGGGTGTCTTCCCACAGATTGTCCACCGAGAGGGACATGGTAGGCCGCAATTACCCCCACGTAAACCTTTACGGTGGATTGGGTCAACCCTGCAGAGAACCTGGCTTGTAGAAACTCCAGAACTGTACCAACTGGGCAGTTAGCTGGGTCAAGCTGGTATGCTCTGCACCATGAGGTGAAGAGTTTCCACCTCAGGGCATACAGTTTCCTCGTTGAGGGAGCTCTGGCTTGGAGGAGGGTCTCAACAACCTCGGTTGAGAGACCGGATGCTATGAGCTGTGCCCCCTCAGGGGCCACACCCACAGTTTCCACAAGTCCAGGCGAGGGGTGAATTATCGTGCCCTGCGCCTGTGAGTGTAGGTCTGTCCTGATCGGTATCTCCCGAGGAGAGCCGTCGAGGAGCGAGACCAGATCTGAGAACCATACCCGCCCGGCCAGAATGGGGCTACTAATAACAGCCGAACCCCATCCCAGCGTACTCTCGCCAGAACTCCCAGGAGCAGAGCGATAGGGGAAAGGTGTACAGACGAAGCCTCGGCCAGGTCTGTACCATAGGGTCCAGTCCAAGAGGAGCTGAATGAACTAGAGAGAACCAGAGGGGACATTGCGATGTCTCTTGAGTCGCAAAGAGGTCCAAAAACTCTCCATTTCTGCTTCACCACTTCAGGGTGAAGCCTCCAATCCCCGGGCCTCGGCCCCTGTCTCAACAGTATGTCTGCTCCAACATTCAACCTCCCAGGAAAATATACTGCTCTGAGCTAGAGGAGTTTATCCTGGGACCACAGAAGGATCTGGTGTGCCAGCTTGTACAAGGGGCACAAAACGCAGACCTCCCTGCTGGTTGATATAAGAGACCACCGCTGTGTTGTCGGTGCGCACCAACACATGATGACCTCTCAGGTCTGGGAGGAATATTTTAATGCTTGATGCACAGCTAGCATCTCTAGACAACTGATATGCCATGTAGAATGGCGGCGACCGCTCCACAGACCGCGGGCAGGGTGGCCACTCATGACCGCACCCCAACCAGTGAGGGATGCATCCGTCGCTAGTGTTACACGGCGACCAGGAGCTCCCAGAACCGGGCCCTGATTTAAGAACCAAGGTTTCTTCCACATGTCTAAGGCACGGAGGCAGCGCCGCGTGACCTTGATAGTTCGAAGTGGATTGCCCCTTGGGGAAACTCCCTTGGTCTTGAGCCACCACTGTAGGGGTCTCATGTACAGCAGGCCAAGAGGTATCACGTTGGACGCAGTTGCCATCAGACCCAACAATCTCTGAAATTGTTTGACAGTGAGTGACTTGGCCTTCTTTGGCTCTCTCGACTGAGATGAGGATCGACTCGATACGAGCAGGGGACAATCGTGCCTGCATCGCGGTCGAATCCCATACTACGCCTAGATAGGTGGTTCTCTAAACTGGAGAAAGTACACTCTTCTTGGCGTTCAGTCTCAAACCCAGCTCCCCCATGTGGGCGAAAACGACATCTCGATGTCGAACCGCCATCTGCTCTGATTGAGCTAAAATCAACCAATCGTTGATATAATTTAGTATGCGGATGCCCCGCAGTCGCAGTGGAGCCATTTGAGCAGCATCCACGCACTTCGTAAATGTGCTGGGTGAGAGTGCAAGGCTGGACGGAAGTACTCAATATTGGTACGCTTCGCCCCCGAAAGCGAACCTCCGAAACTTCCTGTATTGTGGAAGGATGTAGACATGGAAGTATGCGTCTATGAGATCTGTCGTAACAAACCAGTCCTCAGACCTGATTTGTGGTACAACATGCTCTAGAATAAGCAGTTTGAACTTCAGCCTCATAACTGAGCGATTTAACTGACGTAGATCTATGATCGGACGCAACCCCTCATCCTTCCTTGGAACTTGTGAAATACCGGCTGTAAAACCCCGGATTCCCTGTCTTGAGGAGAGACCACCTCGATGGCCTCCTTCCCTAATAGGGTATTCACTTTTTGTTCCATAACCAGAGCCTGCTCGGGTCCGACCAACGTCGGAATAACCCCGTTGAATTTCGGCGGTAAGAGCCGAACTGAATGCAATAGCCTTATTGCCATATGCAGGACCCCATTGAGATACATTTGGCAGTCATTCAAATGCTGCTAAATGATCTACTAAGGGAATCAGTCTCTCGAGACGGACCTCTGGTGTAACTGTGGCAGCTAAATCGGCGCCTGAAGCCTGAAGTGAACAGCATTCCCAGCAGCCGATCTAACTATTTTAGAGACCCCCGAAGGGGTTGCGAGCCTCTCAGCACCGCTAAGCTCGCGGGCGGAAGAAACTGAGAGCAGCGCTCGCTGGAAACCGCTGCGCCCTGGAGCTCTGGCAGGGTTGGCAGATCGATTTCCCGAGGGCACCGAGGAGAGACGGGCACCGTCTAATGCGTGTAAACACCACTCTACCCCCAGTAGGGGCCGCCCTCTGCAGTCGTGACCGATGTGTCAGGACTTCTTAGCCGAGGACCTCCCAGCCTGAAGCACGGCCCTCAGATCCGGCTTAGGCTGGGAAACCCTGGCCCAGAGCGTTGCTTCAGCCACCGGTCCCGACGCGGGGGAGCGCGGGCGGCAACACTCTGATTTTGCGCCTCCTTACATGAGGAGACGGTACACCGAGAGGGCTGCTCCCGCCCAGCAGCCCCTCCAGTATATATATCTTCTCAAAGTGAGATAAATATCATTATATTCCTCAGAATTTAATGCAGTCACACAATCAGACAAGTATACACGGTCTGAATTGTGATACAATTCATATCGAAAGTGATATATCGGACTTTTCATAGTCAGGTAAACACTGAATTTAATTCCTCAGAATTAAATGCAGCTAAACAACCAGACAAGTATACATGTTCTGGCGTGGTAAGATTCAGATCAAGAAATCAAGAAAATGATATATCTAACTTCTTTCAGTCAGATAAATGCCTCATTTAATTCCTCAATATTAAATGGAGCCAAACAAGCAGACGAGTAAACACGGTCTGGCTTGTGATAAAATTCATATCTAACTTCTCATAGTCAGATAAATACTGAATTTAATTCCTCAGAATTAAATGCAGCTAACCAATCAGACTAGTAAATACGGTCTGGTTTGGTAAGATTCACATCAAAACTGAAATTGATGTCATACACGCGTTGCCTCGGCAGCGCGCGAGCCGCTTAGTCACACAAACAATATTAATCTCCTCGGAGATAAATAGCTGCAGCTGCGAGTTCATGGTCAGAGGGGGAAGGAACCGCAGCGCGGGCTTCCGAGCCTCGAGAACGAACTCTAGATCTAGGGAACACGGGTGAGATAGGAAAAGCCGTCTCCAGCCCGTCCCCAGATATGTGAGAAGCACAGTCAGCCCCCTTATTTTTCCCGCGAGCTGACTGCGCGAGCTGCGCTCCTCATTAATGCTGCTCGTTATAATGTTTTGGCATAATATGCTTGTGAAACTGATGCTTGTGCAACTGATGTCTGTGCAACTGAGGTTTATGCAGCTGATGTTTGTGTAACTGCGAGAGCTCATCGACGCCCTCCGTGTCAATCTCCTCGGAGAAAGAAAGGCGGTGCGTCGCGGCCGTTACTCAGGTGGAAAGGACCGCAGCGCGGGCTTCCGAACCCAGAGATCAGGCAGATCTGGCGGGTGAGGTAGGAGATAGGGAAGCGCCCGTCTCCATTCCCTCCAGCAGATCTATCTGCGAATCCAGCGAATGCAGGCGCCGCTCCGCCTTGGCGAAAGCGGGACCAACACCACGAGGAACGCTGGCGAAGACTCCCTCTTGAGGAAAGCCCTCCAGGATCGAAGCGTCCGCACTGGCCGTACACAGTGCAGGCAGACGGCTCCCTCAAGATCTGAGTCAGCGTGCTTCGATCCCAGGCAGATCGCGCACAGACTGTGTGTATCCCCACTCGTGATTGTAGCGAGGGCAGGGAGGAAAAACACAATCTGAAACGCTGATCTGGATTCGCCTTTCAGACGTCTCATCTTAACTTTGCTCTTTGACTATTGCTTACTCTTTGAGGAGCTAATAGTGACAAACAACAATAAATAAGACTGACAAGACAGAATGACATGCACACACAGAGCGCTTGCTGAAAGACGCGAAGCTGATGCCAGCTGTGCGGCATGTGCCTTTATAGCTTCCTGGTCGCTTACGTCACCCCGCCCGTGACGTCACACTCTTCCATGAGACAGATTACACACGATATTCAGAGTCGCTCACGCTAAGCGCGTTCCCCAAAGCGTTTCGACGCAGCTCGAGTTCCTGAAGAGGAACTGACATCTGTCATCACTGATAAGCTACTACTAAATATTGTAGAAACTTAATTTTCTGTAAAGTTGCTTTGCAATGATTTGTATTGTAAAAAGTGCTATACAAATAAACTTGAATTGAATTGAATTAAATTTGACGGTATGTAAGCAAATTTACACATTCTGATGTTTATCCATTTACAGATTTTCACCGTATAATTGACAGGTTTTTACAGTGGCATTTTACAGTATTTTCTGTGAATAATTAAAAACTTTTTTGTCTGTCTGTGCTTGGAAAAATTTGCTTTGCACTACTTTATCCTTTTGAGACCCGGCAAAACATTTCAGGAAAAAAAAAAATATTTTTTCATGTCATTACATTGTTTAGAGCATTAAAAAAAAATGTGAAAAAAAAAAAAAGATATTTCATTCATAAGTTATGAGGACATCAAGACCTTTTTTTTTTCTTTCTTTTTAATAAATAGACATGAATGAACATGCATAGGCAAAAACAATTGAATTTTAAAATCACCAATACATTTTTAGTTTTCAGGATTTTATTTTATTTTTAAATTTTATAATTTTTTTATAAAGATAATTCTCAACTATGTTATAATAGAATGATTTGATATACAATAGTTCTTTATGCAAAATGTGTGTAAAATAGCCATAAACAGGTTTTCTCACTATATATAATGTATATCTATAAACTAAATCTAATTTGTATATTAATGAGTTTTTGGGGCAACATGTAATGAAAAAAGAATTGTATTGTTGTGATTTGTGTTTTAATTGATTTTATTTTTATTATATTATATTTTATTTCATAGTTGAGATATAATTTCTTTTCCTATTCATTTGTTGTGTCTCCCAAAATGCGTAATAAACATGCTTTTAGTCCCGGTGTCTTCATATGAGGACATGTATGAAATCAACGTCCTGTTTCAAAACAGAAAGTCATATTCTGATTTGAAACCCCATAACATTTTCCTGAGATGTTGATTTATCATATTTCCATAAGAGTGTCACTAAATTAATATCAGACATTTTTGGAGACCAAACATTTAGTATCTCTGAAAAGCCCTGAATGTGCTCTGTACAGGACTGGACTTAAAACTGTGGCATGTATAGTCTCATATAGAATAGAAATTCACTAAAATATAATGTCCTCATATGAGGATGCAGAGTCTCAGGAGGTTAAAATTACTTATTTAAAATCCAATGCAATGACATTCACAGGGCACTTTATATAATCTTGAGGGCAACAATCCAAAACATCCCAACCTAGCACTGGTATTGAACATATGGACATGTATTGGGCAAATTCCACCTAAAAAAATATATATAGAATTGCACTTCCAACACCATCCTCACATTCCAGTCACTCTCTCTTCTTCCCCTTTTCATCCATTAAAATCTTTAATCATCACCATATATTTTTTATCTTCACATATTTTTTTTTTTATTACATGTATCTCCATAATAAAGTCTCTTAAACTCTCAACCAAACCATCTCCTCTACTATTCCTATATTTTGTTATGTGCTTTATTAGCGTATTATATGCTAATATATTCCCAGTCTGTACCAATATTCCATTCTTTTTTTTTTAAAACATATGCAAGACAGTAGTATTGTAACATGTGCATATCGGATGAAGGGAGTTGAAGAAAATCCAAAAAGGTAGGTTTTAATGATAATAAGGGCGAAGAACAAACACATACATAACTTAATTAAACTTAACACAATGATACTTTAAGGACTGACAAACTGAACTAAACAGACTGGGTTTTAAACACAAAAGAAGTAATCAGAAGAACAGAAACAGGTGGGGAGTAATCAATTAACTAAACAAGAAAAGGAAAATGACCAAATAAGGAAAACTCAAAAGGAACAGGAGAATAGGAGTCCATGATTGTGACAACTATCAATATTATATTCATTCCCTTAGCTGCTTCCTGAAAGAATCATCAGCCTACTGGACAGTTTCCCTGAAAAATAAATAAATAAAAATCTACCTACGCTTTGCTTGCTTATTTACTTATTCACTATTCCCTGGATAGGACATGCCACAAATATGGGTTAGTCAACGAAAATGAGTGAGTGAATTTCCGACACTGTTATAAATACCATGTGCAGGAGAATGTTCTGGAGCTGTTATGGAATCATTTATATTGTTCAAAAATACCGTTTCGGGTCGGTAAAAATTTAAATGCTTTTGAAAGTCAAGTCACCTTTATTTGTATAGCGCTTTATACAATACTGATTATGTCAAAAAAGCTTTACAGTGCCAAACAGGAAAATAGTTTGTCAATAATGCAAGAAGACAATAACAAAGAGTCATTTTTCCAGGTAAAATCAGTTCATTGATGATTCAATGATGTCATCATCCAGTTTAGCTCTCTTCCAATAGTGTCTGTTCAATCAGTCAGTAAAGCATCCCCAACTAAGCAAGCCAAAGGTGACAATGGCAAGGAACCAAAACTCCATCGGTGACAGAAATGGAGAAAAAACCTTGGGAAAAACCAGGTTCAGTTGGGGGGCCAGTTGTCCTCTGACCAGACAAAACCAGCATGGCATGGTTTAATTCCAGGCTGCAACACATATGCAGAGGAATTGTCTGGTTCCCGTGGTCTTGTGCCGATGGTCGTCAAGGTGACGGGGTCTTTGCAGGGGATCTCTCTCTGGGGCGCATCTAGTTGACATGGTCTCTGTTGACATACAGGGCTGTAGACGTCGTCTTTAGGTGCTGATCCACCATCTGGTCTGAATATGGACTGGATCTGGGTAACTACGGTGACCATCTGATCTGGATACAGTGTGGATCTGTATGGCTATGGTGACCTCGGAATAAGAATGAAAGAGACTAATATTAGCATAGATGCCATTCTTCTTATGATGTAACGAGTACATCAGGTGTTATGGGAAGTGTTCCCAGTTCCAGTTGACCTAATTAATGCAGCCTAACAAACCTTTAACGGATTTGAATTACAGAAATGTGATAGTGTATTAGTGTAACAGGTCTCTTCTGCTCACCAAGACTACATGTATTCATGAAAAATCTGTAAATTCACTGTATTCTCAACATTTCCCTACTGTACAATTCACAGTACTTTACTGATTAATTTTGTTGTTTTCACAGTTTTATTACTGTATTCTCAGCAGTTTCTTACTGTATACCCTGTATACAGTATGTTACTGTAGATTTTCCATGCATTCTGGAAAAATATTAGCCCACTGTAAATCTAAATGATGTTTTATTAACAAAGTTCAGGAGGAGCACGTTCGGATAATTAACCTAATTAAAAAGAGAGGAGCACAATCAGTAATCAACAACATTACCAATATATGTATATATACACAGCAGACTTACCTCTGTTCCTTGACAGTTTCATAGCATTTGGTTTGCTCCTTTTGCATTATGTCTCAGATCAAACTTTTACCATCCAACGATGAGCCTGGTCTTTCCTCTGATCCTCCACTGCAATCTGTCAGCCCCAGGACCCTCTCTGCCACACACCACTGCCAAGCCCCAGGTTTCATTGCTAGGCTCGGCAGGCCATACGCTCACCAAGACGCCGAGGCCTACTCTCATCTCCACTGGCGAGACTTCCAACTGCTTCCTCGGCATCCTACTATCGTTCAACCATGCATCAATTCCCCCTATCAAAAGTGGACACTAATAGGCCTGAGGCAAGTGCTGATTAATTACGACATACAATTCTTGCGGAGGATGAACAAAACGGAACTATGCAATTTTTACATTACCTTACAATCAGCCAACCTCATGTCTAAATCCATTGCAGCGGCCAACAGAGCGAGCAAAGCTTGCAAGGCTCCGAACTCACCTCGCTTGACACCATCATCCTCCTCTCAGTCTCCCTTCTCAAGCATCAGGGCCCAATTTAAGTGTGAAACTGCCTTCGCCAACAGTCGTGCCCCCTGCTCCTCTCCCTTACACCTCTCTACTTCACTCAAAATCACAGTATTCTCTTTTTAAAGCAACAACCCTACCAGTCCCACCCAATGCTGTCACTGCAGAGCCACCCCCAGTGGCCCACAACATCCAAGCACAGATCCTGGCAGAAATTCAGGATACTGGCTCCAGAGGCTCCCCAATTCCCAACTCAAGTACCTCACTATTCAGAACTAATATTTCCATAATCCACCTGTTAAAACCCCTTCTCAACCCATTGCTCGACTCCAACCTCCAAGCAGTTCTCCCAGAAGCCTCCATTCTTATGTGACAGTATGGAGGTGTTTTAAACCATTCCACCTTTCATATAATCTGCCATTTCATGATTTTTCTCTCATGTCAATCTCCTCATTTATCTCCTACCTCAATAGCATTAAGGGCCTCTGAATCAGGTCAATCAAAGGTTATCTGAGCGGAGTCCAATTTTTCCACAAAGTGATTCGTGCCACTCCCTTCACCGAGGTAAACAATTAACAAATCTCTCTCCTGATCAAAGCAATTCGAGGATTCCAACCCTCCCACCCCGACACCAAACAACCAATCATGCAAGACATTCTCACAAATTGTAATCATACCCTTCGCACAGGCTGCTGGCACATCAGTAGTGCTCACATGCTCCACGCTATGTTTATTTTAGCCTTTTTTGGTTTTCTTAGATGCTCAGAACTCAGCATCACTTCCAAATTAGACCCAAAAGTCCACCCCACCATCTCAGACTTATCTGTTTTCTATAGTAAAACAATCTCCTATTTGATTGAACAAAGCAAGATAGACCAAGTTAAAAAAAGGCCATTTTATTTATATTTTCAACCTATTGTTACTAATCCAACCATACCAAACCGTTCTTGCATTCCTCTAATTCAGAAGCTCCCAGGCTAAATCCCCTTTCAAACCTCTATTCCTAGATGATTCCAACAAACCTGTTACTTGTTTTTGGTTTCAAAAACACCTCAAATCCATTCTCCATCATTCAGGCATCCCAGCAGATAATTTCTCCAGTCACTCTTTTTGCATCAGGGCAGCAACCTCAGCAGCCCAAAAAGGCCTCATTCAGCATCAAATCAAAGCTCTCTGGCAATGGTCTTCAGATGTTTTCAAAAGCTACATGCGGACCAGTCAATTCCACATCAAAAAAGCCCAACAAACCTTCACTGGCTTGGCCACTAAAAAAAAAAAAAATGTGAGTAACTCCCTGCCAGATGCTGCAAAGCCCTCCAGTTTAAACGACCATGCCTTTCCCCGCTTCTTGTCAGTAAGGCTTACCTGTAGGATGTTGCGAATATTGTACTCCCGTCAGACACTGTGAGAGCCTCTCAGTTGAGCAAATATGCTTCCCATTCGACTGCCAATGAGGCTTAGCCGTCCAATGCCATGAGTATTGAACTCCGCCTGAAGTCCCCCTGGCTGGGCACTACAAATTTAGTTCAACTGGTCCATTGGGCGGTAAGGTCCACCCATCTGATGCCGTGAGCTGCTCCCAAATAGCACTGCTTCTCATCCATAGGCCAGTAAGGCCCATCTGCCCGGTACTGTGAGCTGCTCCCACTGGAGGTTGCATGGGCCCTCCCGGTCAAAAGACTAAGCTTCTTCCCAAAATGCCAGCCCACCAAATGTCTGCGCTCATTTTGCGGGGTTTAGTTGATTAGTCGGGTGGCTGTCCTTTGATCAAGTTGCTTTTGGGGGGTACTCAGGGTTTGGGCCAAAATTCCGAGCATGGAACACACCCTCGGACAGCATGCCAAATACACATAACCTTTATTCTATATTCTATATTTAATGTGAACTCGTGAAATACAGTAGTAAGCCTACTAAATGACTGCGAAAAACAATTACACACCATCTCACGCAACGTCTCATCGTGAAGATAAAAGCCAGTAGTAGGCTATGGTAGGTTAATTAAAATTTTCGACTTTTTAATCTCTTTATACATTTTATTCTGATGTTATTTGCAAGATAAAGACGATCTGAGCGAATACTCAGTGAACGCTCAGTTTCCGAGTCAAACTGGTTAACTGGCCTTTTCCTGCTGCAGTGTCATTGGTAGACCAGAGGTTAGACTCGTCGTAAAGATGAAAGTCAAAAAAGTATGTTAAATTGGTAAGTATACACTTTTTTTTCCCCGTTGTCTTGTACATATATATATACATATATTTAAATGTAACTTGTTCACTTTCCCAATAAAGCTGTGCTAAGTAGTATTTTCCTCCTGCAGCGGCACTGGCAGACCAGTGGGGAGAATCATGAAGACGAAAAGCCTTTGCTTTCGTATATTTGTTTTATACCAATGCTATTTGCCCTAAATAAGTTTGAGTTAATAAATGTCTGTAAGAACATTGGAGTTGGTGCTCATTTCACAGTTAAGCCATGCTAACTAGCATTTCCCTCCCACAGTGGCGCTGGCAGACTGGCAGGACCATTGTGAGACAGGTAGGAAGAATGGGAAGAGCCATCGCCATAAAGAAGACCATTTTAAACGTTTTGAGACAATATGAATTCTCTGATTATTGTTGAATTAATTGCATTAATTAAGTACTTTAAGACTTTAAACTTTACTTTTTATATTTCCATGATTTATTTTCCACTTGCACAATATGTTACTGTGATTTTACTAGTAGGCTATAATTGTATTTTGTTTATTGATGAAATATGGTTAACATGCTGACAATTCTGTGCATTTTATTGAAGTTCAGCTATGAAAAGTAAAAGATGAAGCCTGAATAAAGCTCTTGGTGTGAAGCAATAACTTGATTGTGTAGAGCCCTTTGAAGCTGCATTGAAACTGCAAATTTGGTCCGTTGGCCACCAATGAAGTCCATTAAATGGAGAAAAATCCTAGAATGTTTTCCTCAAAAACCTATATTACTTTGTGACTGAAGAAAGAAAGACATAAGCATCTATAACCCCTGTGGTCACTCATATTTTAAATCTCTCTATAGGCCAAGCTAAGGTACCTGATGAATTTAAACAAGCAAGAGTTTTCCCCCTGTTTAAGAAGGGAGTAGTAGGTTTGAGTGTAATAATTATAGGCCCGTGTCAATTCTATCTTCCTTATCCAAAGTGTTTGAAAAGATTTTTGTTTGACCAAATTGAAGAATATATTTTTAAATGTAATATTTTGTATGAACTTCAGTCTGGCTTTAGGAGGATGCACTCCACGGAGACAAACATTTTGTATTTGACAGATTACATAAAGAAAGAATTGGATAAAGGTAAATTAAGTGGGATGGTATTACTAGATTTACAGAAGCCTTGACACAGTTGACCATAATATTTTTTTATTAAAATTAAATGCTATGGGTTTAGACTCTAAAGCATGTAAATGGATTAACTCTTATCTTTCAAATAGGTGTCAAATGGTAGACTTAAACGGAGTGTTTTCAGATAATTTTACCATCTCTTGTGGTGTACCACAAGGCAGCGTATTGGGACCCTTACTTTTTTTATTTTTAATGTGTATATAAATGATCTAAAAATGGCCTGTCTAGCCACCTTCTATTATATGCTTGATGATGCAACAATAATTGTTACTGATGAGAAGAAATAAATAATAGAAAGTGAATTAAGTAGAGAGATCGCGGAAGTATCCAACTGGTTTTTTCAAAATAAACTGATTTTACATTTAGGCAAAACTGAAGCTATTTTATTTGGTTCTGCGGCTAAATTGAGGAAAATGTTCCAAATTAGAAGTGAGGGTTGGAGATTTGACGATTACTGCTAAGCAAGAAGTGAAATATTTAGGATGTACTTTGGATGATAAATTAACTGGGGATAGTATTGGCTGTTCAAGTTCATTCTAAAGTATGTAATCGAATAAAATTCTTAGGAAGACAGGCCTGCTTATTTAGATACTCAAACCTTAAAAATGTTAGCTGGTGCATTAGTGCAAACACATTTCGATTATGCAGCAACTTTCTGGTATAGTGGCTCTACGAAACGAGTGAAAATTAAATTACAGACTGCTCAGAACAAGTTGTGTACAGTCGTGGCCAAAAGTTTTGAGAATTACATAAATATTAGTTTTCAAAAAGTTTGCTGCTAAACTGCTTTTAGATCTTTGTTTCAGTTGTTTCATGTGATGTACTGAAATATAATTACAAGCACTTCATATGTTTCAAAGGCTTTTATCGACAATTACATGACATTTTATGCAAAGAGTCAGTATTTGCAGGTGTTGGCCCTTATTTTTCAGGACCTCTGCAATTCGACTGGGCATGCTCTCAATCAACTTCTGGGCCAAATCCTGACTGATAGCAACCCATCTTTCATAATAACTTGGAGTTTGTCAGTGAATTTGTGGGTTTTTGTTTGTCCACACCGCCTCTTGAGGATTGACCACAAGTTCTCAATGGGATTAAGATTGGGGAGTTTCCAGGCCATGGACCCAAAATTTCAACATTCTGGTCCCCAGCCACTTAGTTATCACTTTTGCCTTATGGCACGGTGCTCCATCGTGCTGGAAAATGCATTGTTCTTCACCAAACTGTTGTTGGGTTGTTGGAAGAAGTTGCTGTTGGAGGGTGTTTTGGTACCATTCTTTATTCATGGCTGTGTTTTTTGGGCAGAATTGTGAGTGAGCCCACTCCCTTGGGTGAGAAGCAACCCCACACATGAATGGTGTCAGGATGCTTTACTGTTGGCATGACACAGGACTGATGGTAGCGCTCACCTTTTCTTCTCCGGACAAGCCTTTTTTTCCAGATGCCCCAAACAATCGGAAAGGGGCTTCATCGGAGAATATGACTTTGCCCCAGTCCTCAGCAGTCCATTCACTATACTTTCTGCAGAAGATCAATCTGTCCCTGATGTTTTTTTTGGAGAGAAGTGGCTTCTTTGCTGCCCTTCTTGACACCAGGCCATCTTCCAAAAGTCTTCGCCTCACTGTGCGTGCAGATGCGCTCACACCTGCTGCCATTCCTGAGCAAGCTCTGCACTGGTGGCACTCCGATCCCGCAGCTGATTCCTCTTTAGGAGACGATCCTGGCGCTTGCTGGACTTTCTTGGACGCCCTGAAGCCTTCTTTACAAGAATTGAACCTCTTTCCTTGAAGTTCTTGATGAACCTATAAATTGTTGATTTAGGTGCAATCTTAGTAGCCACAATATCCTTGCCTGTGAATCCATTTTTATGCAAAGCAATGATGGCTGCACGCGTTTCTTTGCAGGTCACACCATGGTTAACAATGGAAGAAGAACAATGATTTCAAGCATCACCCTCCTTTTAACATGTCAAGTCTGCCATTCTAACCCAATCAGCCTGACATAATGATCTCCAGCCTTGTGCTCAACAACATTCTCACCTGAGTTAACAAGATGATTACTGAAATGAACTCAGCAGGTCCTTTAATGACAGCAATGAAATGCAGTGGAAAGGTTTTTTTGGGATTAAGTTAATTTGCATGGCAAACAAGGACTATGCAATTCATCTGATCACTCTTCATAACATTCTGGAGTATATGCAAATTGCTATTATAAAAACTTAAGCAGCAACTTTTCCAATTTCCAATATTTATGCAATTCTCAAAACTTTTGGCCACGACTGTAGAATTATTCTATGCCTTCATCCACAAATGCATTTAAATACTAATCATTTTAGGGAAATAGGGTTTTTAAAAGTGGACAAGAGGGTAATTTTTCTTAAGTTGATGATGGTGTATAAAATATTACAGAGAAAATGTTCCAAAGTATTTGTGTGATTATTATGTTTTCATAAGAGATATCATAGTTTTTTCTACAAGGTCAAGGATAAACAACAATATACTTGTGTCGTTATAAGAGTTTAAATGGGAAGAATTCGTTTTTGTATTCTAGCGCTGTTGCTTGGAATGAATTGCCTGATTGCTTAAAACAAATTCAAGAAGAAGGTCTTTTTAGAAGAGAAGTTAAAAAAATGTCTTTTTAACGGTGTTTGAGGTATTATATGTATGATGATTTGTGTTGTGTTGATCTCATTCCCATTATGAACTGCTCGTCCATTTTTGAATTCTGAGGACCACAATGGAAATAAGCCTATGGCTTTTTTGTGTATTTTATCCTCAACAGTTGTTTTTTAAAGATGTGTATGAATTGGTCTTATGGGCTTGATTGTACTTGTTTTAAATATATTGTCAAATAAATCAAATCAAATCAAATTAAATCAAATCTTGGATTACATGGGGGTGACAAACTGACCTCAAACACAATAAATTTCATTACAATGGATACCAGTCACACATAAGTTTAGCTTCAATAATATCTGCCTGATAGTACAGTTAGAATCAGAAGGTAGTAATAGTAAGGTCAGAGAAAAGTTCAGTATTAAAAGAAAGTGAAAGGAAAATAAGAGGTTAATTTCAAAATTACTAAAATTATTATTATTTGTTTTGTGTGTGTACATCATTGGGATGTCTGGGAGTCAATTTCAACAGAACATGAGGGTTAATGATGTTCATAAACGCGTAGGTTGATATCTCAGTGGTGCTCTCACAATAAGTGGATTTAAATGTTTAAAATTGCAGTGGTAAAACTCATCAGTAGAGTTTGTATTAATCTATATTTGCTTTTGAACTGATATTTTCCATTATCACAAATCTTGCACTGAATTCTGCTAAATGAAGCATAGTTTGAGGTTTAAATATGCAGCAAACTGCCTGTCACTCTACACCAATCAGTGAAAACAGTATTTGCATATGCTAATCAAGGGTGTTTACACTAATGGTTTAGAATGATTTACTGTAAGTATCAACTAGTATCGATAGAAACTAATACTTCAAGATTGTTAAGAAAGAATATGTCTCAGTGAATTATTTCTCTACCAATTTCATGTAATTTAAATATAATTTTACATCCCGTCTTCACTGCAGTAAAGCATCACAGGACAACAACATTATAACAATCCAAACAATTATAATCAACAAGGCTGTCCGCGTTGCATTATAATTATAATCAACATTCTCACACGCAGAGTAGACGGCTGCAGGTGTTATGGGTCAGTACTTTTAAAGGGACAGTTCACTCAAAATGAAAATTATGTCATTATTACGTCATTATGAGCCTGTATGCAGTTTTTTCCTCCAAGTAGTTCCTCACACAAGCTGTTGTATGGCTTCAGAAAACTTGGACTATAATAGATGGACTGGAAAAAAAAAATAACAGTATGTTTGGAACGGCATGACAGGATTTTATATTTTAGGTGGAGTTCCTTGTTCCAGATGTCCAGTTGTGACAGAACAAAATGGTTAATATTACTTTTACTTCAGGAAAGACAGTAAACTGACAGTAAAGGTCAGTGTGCCCTCAAATCAGCTGATTAGTATTGCACTTGTGGTTGTCTAGTGGTTAGCTCTGGGTTATTAATGTAAACTTTGTGGTTTTGATGTGATCCACAGGGTCAAAGTCAAACTTTTCACAATTGTTCTGTGCAAGGCTTTGCTTTAAGACTCCTGGGGACTGTCATTACAGCTGCCATCCTGATGCTACAGTGCTTTAAACAAATAGTATCTACCAAGACACATGTGCTTTATAACCTAACCACTGAAATCCTAGTTGAAGCCAGACTTTAGTATGAGACAGGAAGTGTCAAAACAATGAAAGTTTGTTGGTCAGCTTGGTAACTTGTAAATAAAACTTTGTTTCCCAGTGAACTGAGAAAAACTTGACTCCTGGAAGTTGTGTAAGAGCCATTAAGGAAAAAAATTAGCACATGCCCAGATGCCCAGGGCCCCCAGACTCCCAGGGGCCCCCAGCAGTTCGAAGGCTCCCCTCCCACACATAAATGTAGATAAAGGGCCCAAATACAAAAACTCTCTGATAAATAGGCCCTCATGTGTTTCATGTAAAGTATGCTCATGATGTATTGGGGCCAAATATATGTAAAGAGGGCCCCACCTCTGAATTGAATAAATCTTTTTTTTTCTTATTTATTTATTTATTTATTGAGAAGTCAACGTTTGATTTAAATAAAGTTTAGATTTTTTTTTTCTTTTTCATATTACAGTAATAAGAACAATATTTGCTTTCCAAGGGCCCCATCTCTGAGAGAGCACTGGGGACCCTGAACTTCCATTACTTTTGGTCTTTTCTTCTTCTTCTGTGAAACATATAAGATTATATTTTGAAGACATTTTGAAGAATGCTGGTAACCAAAGAGTTCTGGTTCCCACTGACTTCCATTGTATTGTCAAAAAATACAGATAAAGTGGGAAAGAAAACATTCATCAAAATATCTTTTAGCTTTCTCAGTTTTAATTTTTGCATGGGTTATCTCTTTTACACTAAAAAAACTTGATTAAACTCGGATAACATCAGAGTTTTAATCTTTGTTAACCTGGTTTTAACTTTGTCAGGTATTAATTGATTAAATAATCAGATTCTCATAATCTCAAGCATTCAGCACATAATAACCTGAAGGAGATCTGCCATTATAATTATGAATGCTAATGCATTATTTATCTTGGTGGGTCAGATTTGCAATTATTTTCAAATTAGTTCAGGATAAACAATTAACTGCTGCTGTGGCCTGATGTAGTAGCTGGTGGTATAGTAGCTGCACTTGTGATTTTATCGTTTTTGTCACGGTTCGAGGGTAGCGGTGTCTGGCCATGAAGGCCTCCTTTTGTGACTGAGGCCATTCATCATTCAGTATGACTCCATTCCATTGGAAACACAGCAGGCTAGAAATTGGTGTAACGAGACCAGAATCGCCAACCTACAAGAATACCCAGCAGAGTCTTGAATCTACAAGATTGTATTCTAATACTGCAATGCTTTTCTATTACATATCCCAAAGGAAACTACTTGTAGAGCTGAAATACACTCTTTTTAGAATAGACTTTCATAAAAGGATGGCCAGTTCCTTACACTCTCAGAAAAAAAAGTGCAAAAATTGTATCTTTAGGGGTACAGCGGCTTGTCACTGGGGAAGTACCCTCAAAGGAACACATTTATACCTTCTTTACCTCTAAAGGATTCATAATAGTACCATAAGGGTACTTACATATTACTACCTTAAGGGTGCATATTAATGCTCTACATTACTAATATATATATTAGTACTATACATTACTAATATAAGGTACAAAGGTGTTCATTTGACGGTACTTCCCCAGTGACAAGCTGCTGTACCCCTAAAGGTAAAATTTTTTAACATTTCTTCTAACAGTGTACAAATATGAACTGGATTGCATTTATTTGAATACTGGACTATAGGAGGTATTTGCTGCGGATTTTTTTCCAGTTCATTATGAAAAGATAAAATGTTCAGTCCAATAAAAAAAGAGTCAATATATAGGTTCTTGTGTATATTTTAAGACCATTCAGAAGTTTTTTAATGAAGTTTCGCATTGTAACATTATTTTCATGAAAGTTAAGCAAATTATTTCCAACGTAAGTGAGGGGGCGGACAATTTTAACTCAAATGTGTGAGATTTCCATTTGCTTCTAGTTATTTTAGCAGTACAAAAACAGTCCATGTGCTGCTGGATATTGCAAACGGGTACTTTTGAAAAAAAAAATTTCATATATATTTTTTAATTAATTATGCTTATCATTAACACACTGGTTTGTACCGTGATTAGTTTTAACGTTTACTGCACTATATTTATCTATAGCAGCTAATGAAAAGGAAGTTTCACACATCCAACAGAAAATAGCTTACTTTTGCTTTGCAAAATAAGGTGGATACATAAATGAACTTTAACTTTCTTTTTTTCCCCATTAAAGTAAGGAAAATGTGACATTGTATATTGTCCCAAATATACTGTCCTAAAAAAATACTTTATTATCTTTTTTATTTATTGGTTTGTTTTTTTTTTTTGTTGTTTGTTTGTTTGTTGGTTGATTGTTTGATTTGGAATTTGTATATGGCCTGGGTGACATTCACCACTGTATAATCTAAAATGACACTAAACATTGTGTTCAATTCATATTCATTTCAAGTCTTGCTGGTGGAAATAACAATGCAGCAAAAAGTGGTGGTGCATCAAAACAACCTGTAATCAAATGCAAATACTATGCTCTATCTGTCTAGTATGTTTCATGACTAAATTCGTCTGAACTCAGATCACCTTACTCCCCTAATACTCCCTGTTTTATAGTTATAGCTATCTCATATCCCTCCATTTGTCATGTTACTTTGCTACCAGTTTCTCAACTAATGTGGAACGGGTCTTGTTCTTTCCGACCTATTCGAAACCCTGCAGAGATGTTTTGAATATATGTTAAAATCCACCATCCTGATAACTGACTCAACAAATGTGCTCTCATCTGAAGCCAGGTGGGTAAATTGCTATTAAAACAACCACCACATTGATATGATGCAAAAGAATATGGGCTGAAAATTCTAAATGGGTTTTCTGAATTCATTTGCACAGGTTAACATTCGACATAGACAGTAAAATGTCAGATGAGGCATGTATTTTAAGCACGCCTGTGGACGACATGAAGTGGCATAATTAATTTATTCACACACACACACACACACACACACACACACACACACACACACACACACACACACACACACACACACACTTGCCGATAATGCATGATTTGGGTTGGAATATTGGGAAGTGAGATGTAAGGTAATTTTAGGGTGTCAAAATGACTTCTGCAAGATATGTGGAGTTCATAACTAACCATTTTCTGTTGTGGTATAAAATGAAGAATAGTGCTCTCGGAAATTAAAGGATTTTATGTAGGACAAAACGCACTATTCCATGCTACATAAATACCATTGTGCTAAACAGTTTGAAAATGTGTTTCTACAGCCACTGTGCAGGTTTCTCTTTGTGAGGTTTGGTTAACAGTGACTGAAATGCAGCTTTACACACAACTGCCAGTCTGCATGGAGAGGATCTTGAAACTCCAGTAGCTTCAAACATCTGTCTGCTGCTCAGCAGTGGCTTTTTTACAGTTGGCATTACAATACAGTTCATTTGTTTGACAGAAACTTTCCTTAATAAATCTTTATGTGACCAAGATCTTCTGTGCTCTAAGTCACTTACAAATCTTTTGACAGTTCAACAATCTCTATTTACTTTTCATGAAATATTGTTTGTATTGATGCCTTTTGCATTTTTTTCATACTTTTCATCTTCAGAAAGATCTTTCTTCCTCACCATATTTCATGAGAACTGTGACTTGCTTAATAATGTGGAACAACCTTTTTAAGTAGGGTTTCCATTTACCTAAGAAGACCTGGAAAACTATTGAACAAACCTGTCTGAGATTGATACCAGTTTTCTAAAAAGATGTGAAAAACCACACAAACAAAAATCTGACCAAAATCCTATTGATATATCACTTGCATAATAATTTGGAATGCAGTGTAAAGAGGATGCCCGCTGATACTAGCAGGCAGTAGATGAGAGGGCAGTTATATTTGAATTATCAGTCCGTAAGATGTGAATCCCACAGTGCCAGTATAATTTGACGTAAAAAGCGGCTTATTTATCTCAGTATTTACTGCAGCAAATAACTTCAAGTTAAACTGTGACTGTACTGTAAATTGCCCTGTTTTAATTAACATTCCTTTTTCTCTGCAGAAGACCTCATAGGACCTGCCATTATGCTATCAACAGATGTTCTCCAATGTTGCTGTTAAACAGAAGTCAGAGGGGTTTAGAGGTTGCGTTGCACATTCACAAATTAGCCAATTTAGCATTAGTATGCCCCTAAAGAGAACCATCCGACTAGAAGACCACAGCCGCGATCTATGCAAATATTTATTATTTGTTTTACTGGCTTTGTAAGCTAACAAGCAGCTAACAGCTAAGCTAACATATTTTCAGGCAGATATATGAAAATTTCTTTGCAAAAAATGACAAAAAGTTGGTAGAATTGTGAGTCTAAAAAACGTCTCCAGGTCACGCATTTTACCATGGTTCCCCGAAGGAATGAAACGCCACATCAAAATGCTACGGGAACACCTTCAGTGTGACCACACTCAGAATCAAGTGTGTAATCAGACCAACAGCGTTGCAGATGTCCCGCATAGTCACACCTGCCAAAAAGGCCTTGGAGGCCACCACACTTCTAGTTGAGTGAGCCTTGACCCCGAGAGCTGAAGGGAGATCAGAGGACTCGAGGCTATGGAATAGCATCCTGATCCACCGCTTAGCATAAGCTTCTGTGGCCAGAGGCCTCAACATCAGTGCACCGCGGAGGAAATGTGTAACCAGGGGGTGTTTGCCCACTGACTGGCCACCGAGAGGGGCGTCACAATAGCCGGCACGTAGGCCTTCAGGGTGTAGTGGGTCAAACCTGTAGAGAAACGGGCCTGCAGGAACTCCAGCACTGTACCAAGTGGGCAGTTAACTGGGTCAAGCTGGCAATCTCCACACCAAGAAGTGAAAAGTTTCCACTTCAGGGCATACAGTTTCCTTGTAGAGGGACCTCTGGACTGGGGAATGCTCTCAACAACCTCAGTTGAGAGAACGGAAGTTGTGCCCCCTCACAGGCCACACCCATAGCTTCACACAGCTCCGGGAGGGGATGAAAGATTGTACCCTCCACCTGTGAGAGGAGATCCCTCCTGATGGGAATCTCCCATGGATACTTTTGGATGAGTCAGAGAGAACCAGAGGGGACAGTGCAATGTCTATCAAGTCGCAAACAGGTCCACCCGAGCCTGGCCAAAACCTCTCCATATCAGCTTCACCACCTTGGGGTGAAGCCTCGATTCCCTGGGGATGTCAACTGCTTTCAGTGAAAGGAGTTTACCCTGGGACCACACAAGGATCTGGTGTGCCAGCCTGTAAAGGGGGCGCGAATGCAGACATCCTTGGTGGTTGATGTAAGAGACCACCGCTAGCAAACATGACCAGCATCTCCAGGCAGTTGATGTGCCAAGTAAGATGGCGACCATTCCATAGACCACGGGCCGAGCGGTCACTCATGACTCATGAGGAGGAGACAGACATGCATGCTTCCTGGTCAAATCCCACACCATGCCCAGATAAGTTGTTCTCTGTACTGGAGAAAGCACACTTTTCTTGTCGTTAAGTCTTAAAGGGATAGTTCACCCAAAAATGAAAATCTGATGTTTATCTGCTTAACCCCAGGGAATTCAAGATGTAGGTGACTTTGTTTCTTCAGTAGAACACAAACTTTAGCTCAAACCATTGCAGTCTATCAGACTTATAATGTAAGTGGATGGGAATCACAGCTAAAACATACAATAAAACAAACAAACAAAAAAAAAAAAATAAATAAATAAATAAATTAAACCCTGCGACTCGTGACGATACATTGATGTGTAAAAACACTAAGCGATTGGTCTGTGCAAGAAACTGAACAGTATTTATATTGTTTTTTACCTCTGATTCACGCAATGTCCGAACGGTTAGAACTCTCCTGAGCACGTTCTCCTGTGTGCGTTCTCCAGCAGCAGGCATGTTAGGCGTCTTCTTCTTGCTTTATTGAGGATCGCAGACTTATAAGTGCATTACCACCACCTATTTCTCAAGTGAACCATTGACACTCCTAATTGAGATTGTAGATAAAGTGTCAATGGTCCATTTGAGAGATAGGTAGAGAGCCACAGGGTTTAATTTGGTTTTGTTTGTGTATGTTGTTTTGATTGTTTGTTTTGTTGTATGTTTTAGCCGTGATTCCCATCCACTTACATTATAAGACTGCAATGGTCTTAGCTAAAAATCTTGGTTTGTGTTCTACTGAAGAAACAAAGTCATCTATATCATGGATGCCCTGTGGGTAAGTAGATCAAGTAAAATTTTTCATTTTTGGGTGAACTATCCCTTTAACCCCTCTTTTATGTAAGCAAGTAAGACATCTAATAGAGTCTCCCATAGAGGTGGGCACCAATGCAGCAGGAAGCTTATAGAAACTTGGTGTTTCTGGTGTTATGCACTGTACATTTTTCAAAATGAACCCAACTGTGCACAGCCATTCCATCAGACTGATTAATTTCAACCACACGAGCACAGTTTTGCATAACCTGCTTTGTGTTTATTTATTTTTTTTTAAATATATTTTTCATGCCAGGAGATTCCTCTAACGATGTACAGTACTTTGATTTCAGTTAGTTGCTCATTGTTCTTCTACTTCGACTGAGATTCTGGACTGAGAGAATCACGGTTATTCCACTTTCTACAGGGGAAACTTTGCCTGCTGTGTTCAAGTGTGCTCTGGGAGGAGGTACCTCCCTGACCTGTAATGTGATGCTAACTGTGCAGGTCTGACTAAAACCTTTGTCTCCTTTCTTACCATTAAATGTGAAGTAATGCTATTGCGCTATTGACCATTTTGTAGGCCTAAATTGGGGAGTGAAAAGGGCAGGAACTGATGGAAACAGTAAGTTAGGTTTAAAGAAGGTTTGCACGTTTTTTCTTCAAAACTGTTCACAGAGACAGCTGTGCCTTTATTTAAATTTTCCAGTGTGACCGCACCAGCTGCACCCCCCTAAGAATGGCCCTGAGTTGTTTAGAATGGTTGGGAGTGTGGTGGGTGGTGGCGGGGGTGTAACAGCAACATTGGGGGGGGGTGCTATAATAACCCCTACAGATACAACTCATTATAGACACTATAAGAGACAGACATGTAGATGTTTGTGAAATATATTGAGGGGATGATAATTTTTAAATCATACATTATTTATTGCATCAGAATTTGTTAATACTTTACTGTAGGTTGGATAATTTTATCAGTTATTCATGCAACAATTCACATTACTGTTATAATTTTCATTAATAATCATTGCTGTATAGATGATAACTTTGTCTAGTGCTCTTATTAATGTTTTTAGCATGACTTTGTGAATTAACTAATAAGCCTATACTGAATGACATAGCATAAACTTCTTCATGGCTTCAGGCTTTTTCATTTCATTCTGTAACCTATTTGTTCTACAGATTTGTGTACTAGTGTTAAATGGTACTGTTTTTGATAGCGTTGATAACGTTTCTGACATGATATCTGTAACATCAACCATCCATTCATCCAGCCGCCAGAGGGCGCCATCTCCTCATTACTGACTGTGCTCTTCTTCTTCCTCCACTTCCTGTAGCTTCCTGTTTAAATCCAGCTCAGTTGTACAACAGATTGCGAAGTAGGTATTGCCAGCTAACCCCTGTCTCTAACAAGCGTTTTCTCATTGCCACATTGATTGCCTCGTGTATGTTCTTTGCCTGTTCTTGACCTTGTTTGTTGGATTACGATTTGGATTTGTTTGCTGTACGGACTGCTTGCTGTGATATTGACCTTGCTTGTTATTTGGACCACGATTATCTGCCTTATCCTTGTGTGTGGTTTTCTCCACAATACTAAACATCTCCGCCAAATCGATTCAAATACTCAACCTAGTCAGTCATCCTTACAGAATACTTCGCCTGACCAGAATCCAGCGGAGATTTCACATCTTCAGGCCGCCTTTGCTTATCAAAATGAGAGGATTACGGAGTTCCAAGATCAACTTTCATCTCTCTGGGAGCCGCTAATGAACATCTCACCCGCTACATACAATCTCTCTCCAGCGACTCGACCTGAGGCGGTAAGATTTTCTTTACCAGATAAATTTGATGGCACAGCGGAAAGGTGCAAGGGGTTTCTTCGTCAATGTTCCATTTATTTCCATTTATTTACAATGTTCTCATTTTATGTTACAACTTCACCCCAGCATCCAATAATACTAGGAAATCCCTGGCTCACCATTCACGACCCACAGATTTCTTGGGGTTCCAGAGAACTTACCAAATGGTCACCGCATTGCCACAGTCATTGTCTACAAGGTCATATACCACTTCCATGTCTAACCACAAGGGTTGAAAGTCCAATAACTAACAAAGCAGTTAAGATTCCCCCCAGAGTACATTGAATTCCAGGAAGTCTTCAGCAAAGCCAAAGCTGCTACCCGTTACCTCCACACACACCCATTGGGACTGTGCCATAGACCTATTACCTAACACAGCACCTCCTAAAAGCAAGGTATATCCATTAACTATACCAGAAACGCAGGCCATGGAACAATACATTGAAGAAGCTCTGGAGTCAGGCCTTTATCCGCCCATCCACCATCACCCGCAGCATCTGGATTTTTTTTTTGTGGAAAAAAAAGGATGGTGGCCTACGCCCCTGTATCGATTATCGTGGTCCTAAACTCCATCACTATCAAGAACAGGTACCCACTCCCATTAGTTCCCTCAGCCTTAGAACAATTACGGGAAGCCAGATTTTTACTAAGCTTGATCTACGAAGTGCCTATATTTTAATCAGGATCAGAGAAGGTGATGAATGGAAGACAGCATTTATCACCACCAGGGGGCACTATGAATACTTGGTAATGCCGTACGGCCTATCCAATTCACCATCTGTGTTTCAATCATTTATCAATGAGATCTTTCGGGACATTCTAAATGACCACATTATCGCCTACATTGATGACATTCTAATATATTCGAAGACACGTGAGCAACATATCCAACATGTGAAAGATGTTCTGTCTCGATTACTGGCAAACCACTTATATGTTAAGACTGAGAAATGTGAATTTCATGTCTCACATACCACTTTTTTAGGCTACAAGATCAGTCATCATGGAGTGGAGATGGACGCAAGGAAGGTTGAGGCAGAACAGAGTGGCCACGTCCCACTACGGTAAAGGAAATACAGAGATTCTTAGGATTTGCTAACTTTTACAGGAGATTCATCAGAGACTACAGTACCATTGCAGCAGCACTCACTGCTTTGCTTAAGGGGAAACGGATTTGATTATTTTTGAAGGAGATTCATCAGAGACTACAGTACCATTGCAGCACCACCTTTAACCACTGCTCCAATTCTGAACAACCCAAACCCTGACCTACCATTCATAGTGGAAGTAGATGCTTCTGACGTCGCATCGGGAGCAGTTCTATCCCAGAGACAAGGAAACCCTGGTAAAGTTTTTCCATGTGCTTTCTTTTCCAGAAAACTAACCACAGCAGAGAAAAACTATGATGTAGGAAACAAGGAACTACTTTCCATCAAGGAAGCACTGTCTGAGTGGAGACCCTGGTTGGAGGGAGCACGTCATCCATTTCAGGTGATTACAGATCACAAAAATTTGGAGTATATCAAGAGGAGTGCTAAACGTCTGAACCCGAGGCAGGCTCGGTGGTCATTATTCTTCACAAGATTTCATTTTCACAGTAACATATCGCCCAGGAAGCAAGAATGGTAAAGCCGACGCTTGTCACGAATATATGAGTGAGGAAACTTCTTGCGATTTGCTGCCAAGGACCAACTCTTCTACCCCCATCGTCATCATTTGGCACCTATTCGTTGGGATATAATGGAGGAAATTCAAAGAAAACAACTAACAGAACCCCACACCTCAGGATGCCCCCTAACCGCCAATACGTTCCAGGATCTCTTCGGCAGCGCATCATGCAATGGGTTCATACATCTCTGAGCTCCGGACATCCTGGCATTCAGCGGACAGAGGAACTGGTACGCAATTCATTTTGGTGGCCTAATTTAACAAAGGATGTCTTTTGTATGTCAAATCTTGCAGCATGTGTGCACAGTCAAAACACCACGAAAACTTCCAGCTGGTCTCTTGGAACCCTTGCCTATCCCTCGGCGGCCCTGGGTCTCATCTGGCAAGTGGATTTCATCACAGATCTACCCAGCTCTAACGGCTGCACAACCACCATACTGGTAATTGTTGATAGATTTTTTCTAAGTCCTGTCGTCTGGGTTCCACTAAAAGCATTACCCACGGCTATGGAGACAGCACAAGCTTTATTTCAACATGTTTTTTTTCGAATTTATGGCATACCAGAGGATATTGTTTCTGACAGAGGCCCACAATTCACGTCCCGAGTATGGCAAGCCTTCTGCAAACAATTAGACATAAATGTCAGTTTAACATCAGGTTATCACCCTCAAGCAAATGGACAGGTGGGAAAGAGTAAACCCAAGAAATTGGGCGATATCTTAGATCCTACTGTAGTCAAGAACAGGAACGTTGGAATGAATTCCTACCCTGGGCAGAATATGCAAGAAAACTCCCTTACTCACTCATCTACAGGACTCATGCCCCCCCCTTCAAGTGTGTTTTAGGATATCAACCCCCCATGTTCCCTTGGTTCGGGTGACCCTTCAGAAGTTCCGGCAGTGGATGACTGGGTCAGAAGAAGCGAAAGAGTCTGGGACAGCGCTCATGTGAGGCTACAGAGGGCAATCAGAGCCCAGAAAACCCAAGCAGATCGTAGGAGAGTCCCCACCCAAACTATCAGACACCGGGTCAGAGGGTATGGTTATCGACTCGAGATCTACGGTTACGGCTACCCTGCAAGAAGCTCAGTCCACGGTATGTAGGCCCATTTCGGATAATAAAGCAAATTAATCCAGTAACATACAGGTTAGAGCTCCCAGCTCATTATCGCATTTCTCCTTCATTTCATGTATCTCTGTTAAAACCCGCTCATCCCTGCTTCCGGTCCTGCCTCCGAGGAGAGGGAGCCCCCCCCCACCACTGGATGTTGATGGAGCTCCGGCTTACCTGGTCAAGGATATCATAGATTCCAGACGTCGGGGGGCAGGCTACAATACCTAGTGGACTGGGAGGGCTACGGCCCAGAAGAAAGATCTTGGGTGGCCGCCAAGGACATATTAGACCCATCATTGACCCGGGATTTCCATCATGCACATCCGGATCGTCCAGCACCTCGACCAAGGGGACGTCCACGAAGAACACCAGGAGGTGTTCCTAGGGGGGAGGAATCTGTAACATCAACCAACCATCCATTCATCCAGCCGCCAGAGGGCGCCATCTCCTCATTACTGACTGTGCTCTTCTTCTTCCTCCACTTCCTGTAGCTTCCTGTTTAAATCCAGCTCAGTTGTACAACAGATTGCGAAGCTTCCTGTTTAAATCCAGCTCAGTTGTACGCGTTTTTCTCATTGCCACATTGATTGCCTCGTGTATGTTCTTTGCCTGTTCTTGACCTTGTTTGTTGGATTACGATTTGGATTTGTTTGCTGTACGGACTGCTTGCTGTGATATTGACCTTGCTTGTTATTTGACCACGATTATCTGCCTTATCCTTGTGTGTGGTTTTCTCCACAATAAACATCTCCGCAAATGGATTCAAATACTCAACCAAGTCAGTCATCCTTACAATATCGTGATTTTATTTTTACGTTTCGCTTACCGAATGTTGTATCCTGTAAGGCAATAACATGTCCATGGGCTTTTTTTGATTACTGTCAGTTTAGTTCTGGCGATGCAGTGTTGCCAGATATGGCTATTAAACCAACCAATACTGAAAAATAAATAAAAAATAAACCGAAATTATTTAAAATCTTGTGCAAATAAGATATGATAAAGATATCGCTGACTCTAAACTGCAATGTCCAACTTTATTAACTTTCTAAAGTGTCAAATTAAGTAGAAAAGACAAGTCCAAAAATGCTTATAATAGTTGGATCTGGCCAGGCTGTGCCCGCACACTAACTAACGAGTCACAACTCTCTCAAGCCTTGTTCATTCTGCCAGCGTCTCAGCAACTCATTTTCATACCATGGATGCTAACATTCTTGCAAACTGTCTAAACTGAATTATACATGTCATGCAGACATTCATATGAGCAGTTTTAAACAGCAAATTAGTCATTCAGAGAACAAATTTTATTTTTGAACATGTAAATTTTACCAAGGTCCAGACCTCGGTGACCTCATAGCTGGCTACGGGCCTAGATGAATTAGACTACATAAGGCAGCTTGCAAGCTTTTGGCATATAAAGTACCATTCAAGATTTGGGTCAGTGAGATTTGTATTTTATTATTATTATTTAAAAAAAATTATAATTCTATATCTAAATAAATAAATAACATGGTTTCCACAAAAATATTAGCAATAACATCTGTTTTGTGTCATGTTACACTGAAGACTGAAGCAATTACTGCTAAAAATTTTGCTTTTACATCACATGAATGAATTACAATTACAATAGGCCTATATTAAATAATAATAATAATAAACTGTTATTACTGTGTTTTGATTAAATAAATGCAGCCTTTGGTGATCAAGAGAGTTTCAAAATTTACCAATCTTACCAACCCAAAACTTTTGAACGGTAATGAAAACTCTTGTAATATATATATATATATATAATATATATATATATATATTTATATATATATATATATATATATATATTACAATCATCAGAATTCCCTATGTTATAAAAATATTTGAATCATTTGAAATTTTTGTCATTTCCATACATTAATGACTTCAAGATAGTTCTAAAATCAGTCATAATAACCTTGTTCTAGATAATGAAAAGACCCTTTAAAGGGGTCATATGATGCAATTTCTATTTTTCCTTTCTCTTTGAAGTGTTACAAGCTCTTGGTGCATGTACTGTAGAAGATCTGTTAAGTTACAAAGACTAAAGTCTCAAATCCAAAGAGATATTCTTTATCAAAGTTAAGACTCTGCCTTGCCCCTCTAAAATAGCTCGTTGTAACACGCCTCCTCATCTCTACATCACTATGTGTAAATATTTGCGCAATGCTTGTGTACTGCAAATACATACAAGCTTCATCACTGTGTCCGTCACACAACTCTGTTCCCCTTTCAGGCTTGAACTGATGGTAAAACTAAGGATATTATTAACTGCCTTTATTATGGAAATGGGCGTTGTTGCGATGTTCGGCCAGTCACAATGCACTGGGTCAGTTGGCCAATCAGAGCAGACTGCACTTGTCAGAAGGAGGGACTTTGTAGAAAAGGAACCGTTTGAGAGAGGCGGGGCATAGAGGACCTACAATTATGTACAGTATTTGAAAAATAATGTTTTTTTTTTTGTTTGTTTGTTTTTTTTTTATTTTTAATTGTTTTGATCATATTCTGTTACTCCAAATACACAAAATAATGATCTTTAAAAAAGCATCATATGACCCCTTTAACTCAGCCAGTTAATGCTATGCTAAGCTAGTAGGCTAAGGAATAGTGTTTCATTTGACCATCCATAGATTCAGCAAAATGATATGTGATAAATTAAAAGGCATTAATAATAATAATAATTATTATTATTATTATTATTATTATTATTATTAATTATTATTATTAATTATTATTAATAATAATAATACTTATTATTATTATTATTTATTTATTTACACAATACATACTGGCACAAATAACAATAAGTTTAGCGAAATGTATCACATAGGGGTTCTTAAAGTTTTTTAAAGTTCCAGTCCATCCCTGCCATTAGTGACAAGTCTGGTTCTGCAAGGCTATATACAGTATGAAGACTATGAGTGACATAACCATGATTACCTTCTGCTGTTCAACCAAAGGCATTGTGTCCTCTCCTTACATGTTCCAGTGATGGACAGGCACAAGGAAAAAAAAAGAGATGGATGTCAGCACAACAGCAGACAGGGCAATGGTCTGTTCACGCTTTCCTGCAGCCCAGAGCCAGTTAATTGCTGCAGTGAGTTTGAGTTGACTAGTATGGGTTCTGTGACCTTCTGACACCAGTCTGTGTGTACTATGCTCAAATTTCCAAAGACTGGGGCACCACCTAAAGCCTTCATCTTTGACCCAGACTTTCCCAGTTGACACTTTCCCCTGACAGATCATAACTCACTCTACATACTGTATTTACTGGAAGAGCTTATAATGATGAGACTAACTATTGTCATTCATTCAGTCAAGGTCCTTGATGCTGTCCAGGATGTATCAGAACAGAGCAGGACTGGACACCCCTGGTCTAAATTATGAGATTCTGAGTAATAATTATAAAATAAAAAATCTAAATGATGACATACGACAATATTTTTTTTTAGATAAAAATTCTAATTTTTTTTTGCATACTAAGTCAATAAAAGAATTAGTAACACTTTAATTAGATACTCTGCTTTAGACATTCTAATCATTAGAAGAAACTTGGCAACTACATGACAACTAGCGGTCATTAGAGTATTAGTAGAATGTCTTCTTAATAACTGTTGACACTTTATTTTGATGTTCCCCAAACAGACATTATACTGACTATAAGTAGCTTTGCAAGTATGCCAACTCATTCTAATAACCCTAACCCTAACCTAATAGTCTTCTAATGAGAGTTACTTGACATGTAGTTGCAAATTAATGAGACTTAGTTTTGTAGAATGTAGAATGGACTATCGAAATGCAAATATCAAAGTGTAACCCATAGTTATGAAAAAAAAAATATATTACTTAAATTGAAACTATGAGAAAAGTTGAAATTGAGATAAAGTTATAATATTAACAATATAAAAAAATTACGATATCAGTCAAAATTGAAATAAAAAGTCAAAATTATGAAATAAAGATAAGTTAATTATGAGATGATTTTTTTTCTCATAATCTCATAATTATAACTTAGTATTTCATAATGTTGACCTTTTATCTCATAATTATGACTTAGAATGTCATAATTTTGACCTTTTTATTTCATAATTATGACTTAGTATGTCAATTTCCATAGTTTTATTATGTATGAAGACACACTGATGATTTCAGCGTCACTCTGATGGGAAAATGGCCCTTTTCTGCACAATGAAATATGACTTATATCACAAACAGGAAACAACACTAATAAATATTTATTTTAGTTAAAGAATTAGTTCCACTATTTATTTATCATCCTCATTTCGTTTTCAACCTGAATGAGTTTCTTGTTAGAACACAAAACAAGATTTTTAGCAAAATGTCCAGGCTGTTTGGGATAATAATGTTATTACTGCTTAATAGCTGATCACATTTTAAACAAACTCACTCTACAGTGTATTAAATACTATAATTTTTCTGCATTTGTCACTATAATTTTATATGATCATTTAATTTCTCTGCTCTGCCTGAAGCCATGAAGTTTCTTTGCCATTATTTAATAGTCATGAAATGAAGTCAATTTGGGCATCAGAAGGAAAAGAGTTTACATTCAAATATTCTCAGTGTTAAAAGAGCTAAAAAAAAAAAAACCTAGTCATGACTCTTCATCGCAGTATTTTCCACCACATGATACTCCAAATGCTATTTGACATATAAACAAATATTTAAACATTTCATAAAATGAATCCCTCTTCAACTGTGTCTGACAAGGTCAAATTGATTCACTGAAACTTGGCGCAAAAAAAAAAAAAAAAAAAAAAAAACCACAGGCCAAACTGTCACTGCTTTACTTCTGGCTAATGCAAGAGATGATACGAAACACTCGACTTCAGTGCTCTCTGACAAAGTCATTTGATGAAGACAGATGGTGGAATTGGCTGCCAGCTTGGTTGCTGAAATTGCATTAATTTATATATTTTTTTTTTAACCCAAGGAATGGATTATGATATATGGGAGCCCAGCCTTGAGACAGTCACCCACTGGACTGACCTTGAACCTCCACATATGGGCTGGAGCTCATTCTCTCTAGCATCAGATCCTCAGAGATCCATTGAGAATTACTGTGCTTGTCATCGGTGCACCTTACTATTGTCCTCTCCTTGAGACAAAAATGAGGAATGAATGTTAAAGCAATAGTTCACATAAAAATGAAAAATCTGTCATTTATTTAGTCACACCATTCGAGACCACCAGTATGCTGTTGTTTTGTCAGTGGAACAAAAAGAGAAATTACGAAGAAAGAAGGGAAAAAAGACAATGTAAGCTCAGTGTAGTCGCTGGGGCTTGCCTTGGAAGGACGACGGAGGAGATCTATGCTGGAGTAGGGGAGAGGAGGAAAGTAGTCAGGTAAGTCAATATGTTTGATGCTAGTAACAAGACCAGAGTTTAATTCCACTGTGTAGTCACAAGATCAGATGGTGAATGAAGCTGAGGTGTATGCTTATGTGTGGTGGCTGAGTGGTGAATGAATTGAGATCAGGTGCCGGTGATTAGTACTCGGGAGATGGGGTGCGCTGGGATTGGCTGGGGAATGAGCCTGACCGATCTGTGACAAAAGTAGCAGTTGTGCAAATTAGTCACATTGTGACTAGTGATATATAAATTTGCAATTATTTAAAAGTCACAGTTGCCATTAAATGTTACATTGTAGTAAAGTTGCAATTGAGAAATGTAAAGTCACAACTGCAAGATTTTAAATTCCCATTATGAGAGTGACATTGCATGTTATAAATTCACAATTATGTAAAAATCATACTGTAATTGTGCCATTTAAAAGTTACATAACGATTTATGAAGTTACACTGTGAGATATAAAATCACAGTTGGGGGTTAAAATGTTGCAAGTGAGAAATTTAAAGCTGCAACTGCAAGATTTAGAGTCACGTTGTGACATAAGTAACAAAGTTGTAATTATATAAAAATTGCAGTTGTGCCATTTAAAGGAACACTCCACTATTTTTGAGAATAGGCTCATTTTCCAACTGCCCTAGAGTTAAACAGTTGAGTTTTACAGTTTTCGAATCCATTCAGCCGATCTCCAGGTCTGGCAGTAGAGTTTTGATATTTTTCCTATTTAAAACTCGACTCTTCTGTAGTTACATCGTGTACTAAGACCGTAACTTTGGTGCTGTACTTTGATTGTTTTTAATGGGTGCATGAGGATATGTTATATTATGCCAACATAACCAACGTGACCACCTACTTGCACAGGGAGTGTGCCTTCTGGGGACTATTTTCAGGTGCTGCATAATATCATTGCGCGTGCTGCACCTATGGTATGCTGCAAAGTTCCTTGATTATTACGCCAGAATTAGAATACAGTTCTTAGCCATATCTGCCTAGAAAATCATAACTTTTCATTTTGTGTTGGTCTTAATACATGATGTAACTAAAGAAGAGTCAAGTTTTTAAATAGGAAAAATATCGAAACTCTTTGGTAATTTTTGAGCGAGATGCTAATTTTCTAATCAGATTCAATGATCTATGCTAAGCTGCAGCTAAAAGTGCTACTGTCAGACCCGGAGATCGGCTGAATGGATTCGAAAATGATCGAATTATTTTCAAAAATAGTGGAGTGTTCCTTTAAAGTTACATTGTGATATATGAAGTAACATGTTGAGATACATTCACAGTTAAGAGATATATATTTGCGATATTAAAACTTAAAGTCAGAATTGCAAGATTTAAAGTATAGTTGCATTGTTATTTATAGAGTTGCAGTTATGAAAAAAGCTGCAAAAGTAACATTTAAAGTAACACTGCAATAGACAGAGTTATACTGTAACTAAATCAATTAAGTATAGCTACATTCACCTTTTTAATAATTGCTCTTGAAAAGAATCTGGGTTTGATACTCAAACAGGTGTAAATTTTGAAGAATTGGAATACTGCATTTCCTAAGATTACCAACGTAGCAGAGTGTATATATTATGTGATAGTAGGGTTTAAAGTGCAGGCCGTCATAAATATATGAATGTACAGTTATGGACTGTGTATATAAGAGCATCTGTAATGATATATTTTCTATAACATCCCTGCACAAATATTTCTCATGCAGCACAAGCACAAACCTGCATGTTTCCCCATGTTGGAATGAACATGCATAATTCAGTAGAAGTGTTTTCTTCAGGATACAGTGGATAGCAAAGTATTATTTCTTTACATATAGGAAAAGAACAAAACAATAAATCTTCCACAAACATTACAGCACATTTTCATTATTGATGGTTGCAGCCACATTGTATTCCAGTCAATATTCAGCTCCTCTATGAATAGCTCCCACATAGAGCTCCCACACATTGGGTTATTATTCATTTACATGAATAATAACAGCATGATAGGAGGATAGTCTGGCTTGTCTGGAGTGATTAGAGAAAAAGCATAAGGAGGGTTTCATTAGGCCCCAATGATTTTTTCATGGTGTGTATATATAACCTTCACATTAATATTTCACCTGTTTCACCCTGCGCTTGAGGCATTTCGATGTTCGTTTATCCAAGCCTTTTAATAAAGAAAGGCAGTTCTAGTTCAGGATAATTCATGATACATAGTAGAAACATCATGGTGCACTGCTGTGCCATGCTAGAAGAATGCATTATTGAAACTTTTAGAAGCTGCCCCGCTATTGATGAATTATGGAGCACGCCTAAAACTAGAATTTTGTTACTTTTCACATTTACGATATCAGAAGCTTCAAATGCAATGACTCTCTGTTTATCATCCTGTGTGGCTTCCTCTTCAAAGAAACGACATTCATTAATGACATTTTGAACTGTTTCTCTCACACGCTGTGCATATAAATTTATGCAACTAAGCCAAGTTCAGACTCTAAAACAAAGTTTTGCCCTAAAAGGATTTATTGTTCTTTCATGCTTTAAGTTTGTGACTAATCTTCAACAAAAAGCTCAATACTGAAGTCAACTTACAATCGTAACCGCTACAACAAATTTCAAACTGGTTTCTAGCTGCACACTCATCAGGTGTGTGCACTGTCCCAACTAGTGAGAAAGTAGTGATGGGAAAAAGCCTATGAAACTGTGATTTGAAAAGGTGAAAGTGCGCAGGAAATTGCATTTACATACCAGTTCAAAATGCAATGCACGAGAGATAGTGTTAGCAAAAACAATCATTTCCAAAACTTAAAAATAATAAAATAATGATGGTTAATTTGAATTGCTTTTTCTGCAACCCCTATATGGTAAATGAGATGTTCAATGCTTTTGCGTTCTCTTGCAAAACTTTTTTTTTTCTTTCTTTTTTCATTACCATGTCCCGTTAGGGGCTTTGTACCTTTCTTGTGTTTCTTTATGAAATCTTAAATATACAAAATTAATAGGAATTAAAAATGAATGATCATATTTATTACATAGCCGAAAACAGAAATAAAAAACATTTGCTTTTAGACCTTAATTAAAGTGGACAAAATCCATCTCAGACCACATCCAAATGTGTTTTTAGTTGCTATGCTGCTATGTTCTTTACATTCAACTAATATGTTGTTAACATTCAAATAATAATCCAAATAAGCCTTCATTTAAATACCTCAAACAATCTGACTGAACTCAATCTAAATTAATTGATCCGATTGAATTGTCACGATTGAACACAGGAAACGAGAGATCCAAATGCAGTGTATTTAATGGGGTAATCCAATAACAAAATCCAAAAACAGGCTAGAGGTCAATAACAGGGAAAGCAGTCCAAAACAAGAAACAAGAAACAAGAAACAAGAAACAAGAAACAAGAAACAAGAAACAAGAAACAAGAAACAAGAAACAAGAAAGGACCGCGAGAAACCCGGGAGACGGAAAACAAGGACTCCATGACACAGATAGCAAACAGACCGGTTTATATAGATAGGTGAAGACGATGAAAGTGGAGACAGCTGAGTGCAATTAACAGGTGTGCAATTAACCGTGATGAAGGGACAAGGCTTTGTGGGAAATATAGTGCCTGCAGTGGGGTGCCTATGGGGAAGTGAGACATGTGACATGAAAACCCTCATTTGACTGGATGGTGAATATTTTAAATAATGTGTTTGACATGAAAATTTGAAGTACTTTAAGCTACTTTTTCTGTTGGACTCAAAAATACATTGCAAATAAATAAATAAATAAATAAATAAATAAATAAATAAAAAATTACCTTGCAAAAATACCTTGATTTGAAGTGCCATTGCCAGATGTCTATACATATTATGAACGTGTGTGTTTCTTCACTTCTTATAAAAACTGTTCAATATTTGCTACATAATTGCTTTAAAAAATAGAAATAAAAAAGAACTAATAATAGATAATGCATTAATTAAAGTTAGCTAATGGGACTAATTGTAAACTAATGTTAATTAATTGAAAAGTGTTACCAAATCTGGATCAGAATAGATGTAATGCACGTGTAAATTAATATGTGAATCAGATTGGAAAACTTTCAAAATGTGAAATTACATTGGGTTTATTTAGGATGACAAAAAATTGCGCGTGTAAACATATTTAATGATCTGGTCATGATCCGATCACAATGCATTTTGGATGAATTTACTTCTGGCATCCGTGTGCAAATCAGGACAGAAACAACTGTAAGTCCTTTTTCTGTTTTGTTTGTTGACGTGTATTAAATAATCAACGTTCACACTGCTGAGTCTTTAAATGTGACACTTCTGGCTTCTAACTGAGTCTAACAGGCGCAAAACTATGCCTGCATAAATGTTCAGATAGACCCATGATAATATAAGCAGAATCTGAATGCTGTATAGTTGATATATTGGTATGTTGAATCTAAGGTGCATTTTGTACTTGGCTTTGCAAATATTTATGGAACATAGATTTAGTCAGATGTCTTTAAGCCTGGAGCTGTATTTATGAAACATCTCAAAGGATCAGGTTCCCGTTTGAAGCAGTCTCACACTGAATCACAATATCTAAACTGCTCCAGCAGCAGCTATTCTTCCACAATATGCCTTGTGAGGTTTTCCTCTTTAAACAGTCATGTACAGCTGGTATTTGTTCAAGCAGAACAGAGGAAGCAAGAAGATGGAGGAGATGTGCTCTCAGTGACATATCAAGGGGGGGTCCCCCCATTGTTTTTCTCTGTAATTAAAATGTTTGTTTCATTCAGGAACCCAGATTTTTTTTTTTTTTTTTTCACCAGCCAAACAAACACCTCTGATCTGAATATGTTTAGAGCTAATAATCTCAAAGCTGAATAATAGATGATGTTTTCTCCCTTGAAATTCTGTGTGTGTGTGTGTGTGTGTGTGTGTGTGTGTGTGTGTGTGTGTGTGTGTGTGTGTGTGTGTGTGTGTGTGTGTGTGTGTGTGTGTGTGTGTGTGTGTGTGTGTGTCAGAAATTGTGTGTGTGTGTGTGTGTGTGTGTGTGTGTGTATGGATTTTTAATATGTGAAGATATAAGTGTCATACTCAATTAAATATGATTATGATTTCTGTTGGAGCATAGAGCATGCTCTCATGGCACATTAGAGTTGTTGTACTAATAGGGATGCAGGTTTCAATCTGGCTCCCTTCATACTCCCATGCTATCATGCCTCTATTTCAGGTTGTTTTTTTTATAAATGTTATTATTACTAAAATAAAGATTTGAAACAAATGTATTGTGGTTTTGTTTTTGTTGTTAGTTTTGTTTTTTGTTTTTTGGATTATTACAGCATAGAACAGAACATTATGACAGCATAGAACAGAACATAAAGACAACAACAAGAAAAAAAAAAGAAAAAAATACAGTTAAGTACATCAGTCCCTCCAGTTCTATACACATTTTTTATGATGTCATATATCTATTTCTAGGCAAGTGGGAACGAGCAATATGATAATAATACAGACAGTAAAAGGGTCAAACCTTTAAGCTATTATGTTAAATATTTAAGAAAGGGTTCCCAGGTGGCCTCAAAGCCAGCAATGTTACCAGAAAGGTTGTGTCTGAGTCTCTCTAAATGCAGTGGCAGAAAGTTCAGACAACCAAGATTTAAAAAGTGGTTTTGATACCTTGTTCCACTGACAAAGAGGATTTTTTTTTTTTTTTTTTTTAGCTACTACCATTCCATATTGGACAGCTTTTTTAATTTGATGGCATAAGGCATGAAGGGAGTCAGACCAGCAAAAGACAGCAATTGCTGGGTCAGGGGAGACGTCACATGAATAAGCCACTGAGTAGAATCTGAAAATTTCACTCCAAAATTCATAAAGTTTTGGGCATGACTAAAATAGATGTCCCAGAGAGCCCTCTGCAGATTCACATTTGTTACATTTAGAAGAGATGGAAGGGTAAAATTAATTAAGCCCTTGAGTAATGAAGCCTACTGTATGTACTACTTTATATTGAATTAGCTGGTGCCTTGAGTTAGTAGAACATGTATTTATGGCCTTGATATACTCAAGCCAGTCTTCGTCAGTTATCTGAATGGCTAAATCCTTTGCCCAGGAATCTTTCAGATATAAGGTAGATATGCTGAGCTAAAATTCCTTGAAACAGTCATTAAAGGGATACTCCATCCCAAAATGAAAATTTTGTCATTAATCACTTACCCCCATGTTGTTCCAAACCCGTAAAAGCTTTGTTCGTCTTCGGAACACAATTTAAGATATTTTGGATGAAAACAGGGAGGCTTGAGACTGCCAAATAAATAACAGTGTGGAGGTCCAGGAAAGTATGAAAAGCATCGTCAGAATAGTCCACCTGCCTTCAGTGATTCAACCGTAACGTTGTGAAGCGACGAGAATACTTTTTGTAAACAAAGAAAACAAAAATAACGACTTTATTCAACAATTCCTCTCCTCTGTGTCTCTCCGAATCAGCGTAGCGCCATTTTGGCAAATCTGAGCAGTATGCAGATGGCGTACGCTCTTCTATGTCAGCTGAGTTGCGCCGATGCATTGTTTGCTTTCAAACCAAAGCATAAATACACATAAAAAAAAACGTATCATTGTGGCACGGCTGATACAGAAGAGTGTACGCCATCTGCATTTTGGGATGGAGTATCCCTTTAAGTTCCGCAAAACACCTGTATGATGTTGACAATGACTAATTAATTTCCACTTGTCCTTATTTTTCAGCGAGGCATTTATAATGAAAGTTATGGATTTAGATTGAAAGTTTTATGTTTTATTTTCTGTGTATATACAGTATAACATTTTGATTCAACTGCAAAGCTATAAGCATATTAAAAATAGCTTCACAGCTCGAATAGTACACAAAAGAACTAATGCACAGTAAGTGCTTCTATGAAATGATAAGCTTCACACTTCTGTTTTCAGATCTTCCAAAATTAGCCCCATTTACAAAAATTGTAAGTGCCTTGCAGTAACTGGAAATTATGTTTGTGCTAATCTGTATTATGCCACAAATGCTGCCCATTGAGCTTCACATGTAATAAATCTGGAACATTCTTTTGCGAGTTAATGTTGATATAAAAATGACAAATTAAGGTAAAATACCTCTGTCTTTGAGGTTTTTTGTAGTTACATTACAACATGAGAACAGAATTATGTCATTCTATGCACAGTGAAATATAGTGTCTGATATCTTGTTGATGAGAACCACACAAAGATATGGAATCCACTTTCCACCTCAAAGGAATAAAATAATCAATCAATCAATCATGCAATTTTACAATAAAGTTAAAATAATAAAGTCATACTATTAAATGTAAAGGTGCAAAAGTTGCAACTGTGAGAAATATAGTTATTATTAAAAAAGTTTGCTCTGAGGCAGACATGCAGTAAGAAAATATTTATTAAGTAATTAATATTTTAGTTAAAGACATAAACATAAATAAAACAAACTACTCCATGATTTTTCATATTTGAGACTTGACAATTCTATCATTATTTACTCGCTCTCATGACATGGTTGACATGACGTGACGTGACAAATTAAACCAGCCTTCCTTCAATACAATGACAGCAGACAGTAGTTGTCAAAAACAAGTCATTCACTGAAAATTTTACCTTTTGTTAAATGAAAATGTATGCCACACAGAGTGCATAACCACTTTATGTAATCATTTTATTGTTTTGTCTTTCTGCTGTTTTTTTTTTTTTTTTTTTTTTTTTTTTTTTTTATAAACATGCATGCTAAGCTTACTTAAAGAGTCCTTTCTCTTTTTGTTTTCATGCATTTGTGCTGCTGTATTACTAAAGTTTCACGCATTATTTAGAGGTTATAGCTCTCATTGTATCTGGACAACAGAAAACTGCCTTGCTTCTGGTTTCCGGTAATCTTCAGTATGGTTTAGCATTAGTTCAGCTGTCATCTCACATTCACTTTTCTATCGAGACTAATGACACATTAGGGAATGTGCTTCAGGGAGCCAGAAACTAAATTCACCATCATCTAAACTAGCAATGAAGTTTTGTAAATTAAATCTCAGCAGAGTAGCAGGCTTTGATGTACGTAACGGAAAGACCTATGAATTGAGTAGGGGAACAAATCATATCGGCAAAATCAAGCAAGCTTAGTTTTTATCCTCGTATTAGATTGGCATCCTTGGATGCAATTTACCTCTTGCTGAAATCATTCCTGATGCAGTAGTTTATCTACAGCTGTCGGTGTGGAAATTAACGCTATGCTTTGATACATTGCTTCTAATTCTATCTAACCAACCAAATCATCTCAGCATTGAGAAGGAAATTGTTTTTGGATTAAAATTAGAGTACTTGATACCTATCTGTTTAATTGTTTCTTTGAGACAGGATTATTTGCTGTATTGCGAAAAGAAGCAGAGACATCTCAGAGAAGACCTGTGAATCCTTTCTTTTGATCCTTGAAATTATGTCACAATGGATTGTGGGTAATGCTGGGGATTTCAAGTGCTTAGTGCTGGAGTAAAAAGTGTTCTCTTTTGGTAAACATCCAGTTTGGCTGCCAATGTGAAATCAAACACCTGTGGTGAGCCATGACAAATCAGACCAGGAGAATGAGAGGCATCGCATGCAGCAGTGTATGCAGGGCCCTCCAGACAATGTTGGCTCAGCAGGTTAATCCTGTTCATGAACCTTGTGCTCCTGCAACATGGATTCTGTTTGTGTAAAATTGGCTAATCTTTTATTTACCTGAATATGTAAAGATGTGCTGAACTAAGCAGCGTTTGAATTCATAGGTTTAGTCGTTTCCATGTAGTTCAGCCAAAAATGAAAATTCTGTCATTTATTTAATCAACCTGTATGCTTTTAGTTTAAAAAATGCTCTGTTAGTGAGGTTAGTTTAAATAATTGTGAAAACTGTCACCCAAACCTTGGTGCACACCAAACAAGCGGTTTTCAGTCCACTTTCAAACAAACTATTATGAAGTTTGACCGAAATCTGAACACAACCTGGAATAAAACAATCTCAACGAATTCAAAAACATTGTCTTCTCATCATAGGAGCTATGACAAGCAGTATGAGATTGTTGTATTGTCCATCACAGTTCAGTATACAGGCATTGGAACCACCATCTTCTTGCAGCAAATCCTGCCATTGTTTTGACTCCTTTACACATTTTATAAGCTCTTTGTGGGTTCTCAGCTAAAAAAACAAAAAAAAAAAAAACAAAAGATGTACATATTTATGACCTCATTTGGCCCAGCACACAGCATTATTTTGGATATTAGGTAAGACTCATCGCAAAATATAAACTATAAAAGCTGTCCAATCAGGTTGTTACCTATCCTTATCCTTGTTTTTTTTTTTTTTTTTTTTTTTGGTTTCTTTAGGTTTTGAAAATGATAATATGAATGCTAAGTGAACCAGGATTGAATGTATAATTTTCTTTTTTGGAGAATCTAGTGAACTTACTCTTTGTGTCTGCATGTTGTATCAATTTAAATTTTGCACCATGGGGCCTTATCAGTACACTTGTATATGGCTGGTGCGAAAGCTCTATTGAATCTCTTGAAGTAACATTTCTCAGAACTTTTTACTTTTGATTTCCACTGGGGGGAAAAACAAATAAATAAGAGCATAAGGCTTGAAACAACATGAAGGTGAGAAAATAATGACAGATTTTTCATTTTGGATGTGAACTAGAAATGATAAAATTGGAAAAGTGTGAGTCATGTGCTCTGCTGCCATCAGGATTATTTGTGTCTCACTATATTGTGGCAGAATTGGCTGGGACAAGATATTTCTGACAGTTAATGTTGTGAGAGTGCAGAAAATTTCTTGATTAAGAAAAATACAAAGCATGCTTGACATGACTCCTGATCATGCAGAACAATGTCACGCTATTTCATTGTGTACGAGTCTTATTAATGTTCAAACATTCGCCAGTAAAATGGAATCCTATGCAAGCAAATGTATGCAAAGTAAAATCTTGCCTTGACACTGAATAACAGTGGCTTTGAGTGCTTTGGCAGACCATAATAATCCAGTCTCCATCTGTACTCGCTGTGATATGCAACATTAATGCAGTGGTAACCTAATCTGAATTGTAAGCAAGCATAATTCAGCCCATCTGGCCATCATTCAGAATGCCTGTCACTGATCCCAAAATAAAAAGACAAAGAAAATCACCCTAAGACTCACAGAGATATATCAATATGTGCTCTAATTTAGATGAAAATAAGTTTGGAGAATCAAGTCAACATGATACAGCATCTGTATCACTTTAGTATTCTGATGCATTTCAGAGGGAAACTGGACAGTCAACAAGATAAAATATATAGAGAGTAATATATAGAGAGTTATTTTATCCACTAATAATTGATTGGATAACTGTACTAATAAATATGCTTTCAGCTTGCACACATGAAGGAATTTCAAGGTTGCAGGATGAGTTATTATGGGAATTCCTCCCTTTTGATCTCATCTTGCTTATTGTTAGTTAAAGCAAGTCACCATATACACTGTGTGTGTGTGTGTGTGTGTGTGTGTGGTGGTGGGTGGGGGGTGCAGGTAAAAGTTAACTTTCAGTTGGATGAGAATCATACGGAATGACATTTCTTTGTTGGTCTATGTCCAATATAAACCAACACCTGAAGCAAAAACCTTTGAAGAAGTTTGAACACTGGCTCTGTGGTCATCTTTCTTTCTATGACTGTGCTTTGTAGACTGAAGGGGAAATAATTTGATGGCACTGAGAGAGAAGAAAGGTATTCCAATAATATTGTAACTTAACAGATGGTTTAAGAAAATAAACAGATTTTCTTTTGATTGGTTGGCTTTTTATTATTATTATTATTATTAAATACTAGCTGCTTACTGTTTACTACACAGGACAGTATATAGGGTAAATCATTTTTTATTAGTTATTTATTTATTTATTTTACCACAGATTATACACCGTAAAAAAGTGTAATTTTAACTGTAAAATATTGTAAAAATGCAAGGAAAAAAATAATATTTATAGGTTAACAGTACATTCCCGTACATATACAGGGAAAAACTGTAAATGATCTTACCAGACATTACATGTCATTTTACAGTAAAATGTTGTTAATTGTACAGTTTTTTTTCAAGTAAAATAGAACAAATCAACATATAATTTGCAGTAAAAAAAAAATTAAACTGATATTCTGTAAACAGAATTCCCTGCGTGACACACCACATTTGAAAGTATTTTGTTGAAATAATCATGTTTCTTAATAGTTTTGTCATGTTTGTTATGTTAAGTGTCATGATGGTGTTTAGTGTTTGCGTGAATGACTCTGTACAACTTTCTACATATTAGTATATACTTCAGCTTGTGGAAAAGCTACTTGTGACGATGTGATTCTTCATCGTGTCTCTTTTACAGTACCATCTGCATTATTATGGTGGTTGTCAGTTTATGTTAAAGATACAAAACAGATTCTGGATAAGGAACAGACTCAAATTTTCTTGTTTGTAAATTACAGTTTTATACTGTTAAATTTATAGTTTGTTCTGTAAATGATTTTATAATTTTTCTGTGCTTTTTACAAAATTATTTTGGCAACCAAATGTTACAGTGTACATAATCTAATTGTAATACATTTAATGAATTGCTATGCTCTTTTTCATTGTGTCACATCTTCTGGATATCAACATTTGTGAGATTTATTCAGTCAAAACACTTTTGAGGTTGACCTTATGGGTCTTATTGTAACTCTTAAAATTATTATTCAATAATTCCATTTAGATGTATATCCAGTTAGATGTATATTTCAGACATATTCACTATTTATTAAAACCTTTAGGCTAATTGGGTGAAATCTTTCCATTTGAATTCACTGTGTTGCTATTATGACATATCTTCAATTAAAATATGGGAAATTAAATATATTTATATAGTGATATACCTCTCTATAAATTTATCTTTCAGGTGAATCTGGGATTCTTCCTTGTCTGTGATCAATTAGTCAAGTTGTAAATTAAAAACTAAAACTAAATAGTTAAAATTGAGTTTCAAGAATGATTTCAAAAAGTAATTTACCAGAAGTGGCATAAAATGGCCTCTTTGAATAATTTTGCATTTTGTACAACTAATTTATTTAACAAATGTTTCTATCATTTATTTCCTTTTATAACACACTGGCTCCTGCATCATCATCCTGCACATGTTAAACTTCTATCTAAATATGTTAAATGACCACACCACATTGTATTTTTACAATAGGGTTACTTATTATTGATGCGAGTTTTGTGCAAAAACATTTGGCATTCCAATCAAATAATGTGCAATTATTTGATATTCCTTTAAAAGTGATGTAAAAATGCACCTCTTGTGCTCATCTAATCAATTATTGTTACACATTTTTTATATTATTTGTATTCTAAAAAGCAGCTTTTAGGAGAAACAATGCAAATACAAAAATATATATTTATATGTAATGGATCATATTTTGCTATGAAAAGGTGCCATTTGTGCTTCCTCACTCTTTAAAAGCACCAGCCATATGACATTCTCAATGCTATGGATGTTTTACATGTTCTATGTTCAAGCAGGTTGCTATTTTTTATGAATAAGAATGATCAGATGCTGTTTTAATGAATTTGAGTGTGAATTGTGAACTCAGTGGGTGATAAATAACAAACTTAGCATGACACCAGAAATGTGGCTCCATAAATAGTATATAAATCTCTGATAAATGCAAATGATATGTAAATCTATGAAAAAAAGCTCTCACTCGCTGTTTCTCTCCCTTCCTTCGGTGAGTGCTGAAATCAGTCTACAGTCAGAAAAGAGTCACTGCCACACAGATCTGAATGAGATTTCCTTGTCTGAGGCCTCTGCAGTTTTTAGTGTCAGAACATGCTGACATTGCATATTGGTGTAAAAGACACACGCTCTGTGACAATTCGTCAGAACAGCTGTCAAAAAGCAGCTAATTTCCCATCTGTATTCATGCCGCCTGTCCAGGTGAAGCATAACTCTGAACATCCTGCACTGAAATTTTCTTGAATGACAACTACAAACCAGTTAGGGTTAGTTATCTGCTTGTTTGCTTGTTTGAGTTAACAACACACATCATTAATTTATTCCCAGCACAACATAATTCTGTATGATTAACATGAAAGAATGAAACATACTCGGTTACTAAACGTAACCTCGGTTCCCTGAGTTAATCATTCCAGAGTACTCCTGTAACATCAATACCCAGGAATCAAGAGCCAACAGGTGAACTAATGCCAGAGAGCTTGAGCATGATATGACCAAGGGTTCTCTGCCAGATCTCTTTATGCAGCGCGTTTCTCTTCAAGCGGAAAGGACCCTGGCCTGTAAGGCTGGAACTTCCAGATTATAAAACCTTGTGAATGTGGAGGGTGAGGCCCAGGCGGCCACCTCACAATTATCCACAATGGACACACTATTGGACCATGCCCAGGACGAGGTGATGCCTCTGAAGGCCCAAAGAAGAGTAAGCTAGCGAGATCTACTATCCAGGGGCTCGAAAGTGGGGTCAGCACAGTGGGCATATCCCATGAAGGGACGGTAGGGGGGTGAGGCGGATTGAGTCTCTTGGCCCCCCTTAGGAAGCAGATAACCGAGCTGTTTCTGCCCACCGACTGGCCCACAATAGGGACATGAGAGGCAGCTATAGCCGCCACATAGACTTTGAGCGTGGATGGGGAGCGTCCCTTATCCAGCAGCTCCTGCAGAAACGACAACACCTCTGTCAGAAGTGTGAGAGTCTTTAACCACAGTTTAGACACCCAGCAGAGAAAAAAATACCACTTCAAGGTGAAGAGGCATCTCGTAGACGGGGCTTTAGCCTCTGAAATTGTTTTTAAGAATTGCTCTGGAAGGCTCGAAGGCTCCTGTTGAGCGGCCAGAGGCGCAGGGCCCATAGGTCGGACTGAGGATGCCATATTGTCATGTTTGCTTGAGAACGGAGGTCCCTTCTCAGCAGAACGGGCCAAGGGACCACTATCAACAGCTGAGTTAGCTCTGATAGCCACGGCTGATTCATCCACGGGGGGCCACCAGGAGAACTTTGTGTTTTTCTTCACTTACTCGCCTGATTACCTGTGGGATTCCATTGGCCTCTGACCGTCATGGCCTCCTAACAATCCCCATATCTACTGATTGGCTTCATCACTTTGTCTTCTCTCCACCAATAAGCTGGTGTGTGGTTGGCATTCTGGCGCACTATGGCTTGCCGTTGCATCATCCAGGTGGATTGTGCACACTGGTGGTGAATAAGGAGATACCCCCTGAGAATGTAAAGTGCTTTGAGTGCTTAGAAAAGCGCTATATAAATGTAAGGAATTATTATTATTATTAAAAGCATAGAGAAGGGCCAGGGACAGCCCGAAGGGAAGGACCTTCTATTGATAAGCTACTCCCTCTAATATGAATCTCATGAATTGCCTTTGACGGGGGGTTATCTGGATGTGAAAGAGCTCACCGTTGCTTCCTCTGAGGTAACTAGGAGGAGAGAAACATGAGAGCAGGGAGGCGAGGCAGCCTTCCACGAACGAACAGGGACAGACTGCTTTTGTGGTAAAAGCAGTCTATGTCTGTGAGCGCAGCCATAGTGACACAGACAATTTTGTCTGCTCTGATCTACTTAGGAGGATAGAGCCGCTCGATGTAAAGTGGGGCACTGATCCTTGCGTGTGAGACAGGGAAACAAAGCGCAGCAGGGAGAGTGAGTATGCAGCCTCTGTATCGGCGTGAGATTGCTCAGACTCTGTTGCTTAGTTCCCAGGCTTCGCTGTTTCTCTCTCAGAGGCTTGCTGAGAGAGGAGAAACGGGAGAGCGGGGCTGCTTTCAGTGAAAGGTGGTCCGGGAGTGGAGAAGAGTGAGACTCACGGTCTGAGTGAGCATTCTGTCTCAGTAAGTGCACAGCTCACTGCCCTTCTGCGGCGGATCGGAGTGCAACGGGGAGAACAAGCACGTGGGTACAGTGCTGGAATGCGATTGTTCAGACCCGGTTGCTTAGTTCCCTGACTCAGCTGTTTCTCTCTCCGAGGCTCACTGAGAGAGGAGAGATGGTAGAGCAGGGCTGCGCTCCGCGAGTGTAGAAGAGAGAGACTTATGCTCAGTGAGTGAGCAGTCTCTGCGTGGGGGCTACCCAGACAGGTGACGCACTCACAGCCCTACTGCATTTTGCAAGATTCCCTGCATGATGCATGGGAATCAATCCAGCGGCTTTCAGGATCAGTGATGAGCATAGAGTCTTTGCTGAAGGAGAAGAAATATGAGAATCCTGTGGTGAAAGCCTGCTTATATAGCTAGATGCCTTTTGCAGGCTTTGGCAGGCTTCGTCCCCATAGGCTTGTGCAGCTCCGCTGCCCAGACATTGGTTCATTTTTAATACACTGCACGAACCAATGGCCATGCAGTTTCATTGCGTGAATAAAGAAATGCTTCAGCTCAGGAGAAAAAAGGCTTTTTCCCATATACGTCTAGCAAGATGCAGTATGAATGTAGTATCGAAAGGGAACTACTAATTATAGTAACAGAAAAACATCTCTCATTCAAAAGCTGAAAATGTCTTTATTACCTCCTTCATAGATAAATTAGAGCTACCTTTTCAAAAGAACAGCATTATTTGAAATCTTACTCTAAATATTTAGGACAGAGCTAAATAGATTAGGTGAAAGGAATAGATGAGTTTGGTTCTTTACCGGCATTTAGCATTACATCACTTGCTCACCAATGGATCATGTGCAATGAATGGGTGCCGTCACAATAAGAGTACAAACAGATGATAAAAAAAAATCACAATAATACACATGTAATCACTGGAGAAACAAATATTATGGATAGAGGACTCGTATTTTAGCCAGAAGCAACAGTTTGAAGTTTGAATGTGTTTATGTCAGCATCCTACCACCTGTAGTTTATCCTCTTTTTTCTCCTCTGCCTTAGTTCTTCCTCGTGTGGCCTTGTTACATACATTAAGGAATCCCTGGTGGCCGGCATAATCCGTACCTCTACTTCCCCGGCTGGGGCAGGCTTCTTCTTTGTGGGGAAGAAGGACGAGGTCTCAGGCCATGTATCGATTCAAAATCACGGTTCGGAATTGATATCCCCTTCCTCTCATGGCCACTGCTTTCGAGCTACTTCAAGGGGCTTCCATTTTTACTAAATTGGATCTACGCAATGCTTACCATCTCGTGCGGATCCGACAGGGGGACGAATGGAAGACGGCCTTCAACACTCCCACAGGCAAATAAGAGTATCTGGTAATGCCGTTCGGGCTCACCAATGACCCCGCTGTGTTCCAAGCCCCGATAAACAACGTTCTCCGGGACATGCTTAATCAATTTGTATTTGTATATCTTGACGATATCCTCATTTTCTCTGGGCCATTGAAAGAGCATGAGGAGCACGTCAGCAGGGTCCTCCAGGGACTCCTTGACAATCATCTCTACGTGAAGCCCAAGAAATGTGAGTTTCATGTTACCCAGGCTCAGTTTCTCGGTGTTTCATCACTCCTGGCCACGGGGAAATGGACCCTAAGAAGATTGAAGCTGTCCTCAACTGGCCTATTCCCACCACAGTTAAGGAGGTTCAACATTTCATCGGCTGTGCAAACTTCTATAGGAGATTCATTATGAACTTCAGGTCTGTGGTGGCTCCCTTGACTGCACTGACCAAGGGAGGAGGAATTAAGATTCTCTGCAGTCCTGGAAGCAGTGGGGCCCTTCGAGGAGCTCAAACACCGCTTTACTTCTGCTCCCATTCTCTTGATCCCCGACCCAGAAAGACCTTTTGTGGTGGAAGTGGACGCCTCAGAGGTGGGCGTAGGGGCCATTCTGTCACAAAGGGGTGAGGATGGAAAATTACACCCTTGTGCCTTCATGTCTCATCGCCTGTCAGATGCTGAGTACAACTACCACGAAGGGGATCGAGAGCTGCTCGCTGTTAAACTTGCCTTGGAGGAATGGCGACACTGGCTTGAGGGGACTCTGCACCCTTTCCAAGTTTTCATGGACCACAAGAACCTGGAATATCTCCAGCAGGCCAAGCGGCTGAACCCTCGGCAAGCTCATTGGTCCTTGTTTTTTAATCAATTTAATTTTCTCCTGTCTTACAGACACGGCACCAAGAATGTCAAGCCGGATGCCCTTTCCCAAGCCTACTCTCCCGAGGAACAGGAGAAACCTTTGGCATCGATTATTCCGAGGTCTAGAATTGTTGCACCCCTTCAGTGGGAACTGGAAAGAGTAGTGCAGGAGGCTCAAGCCCAAGAGCCAGACCCAGGAGGTGGTCCCCCGGGACCCCTGTACTTAATCTGCCTAGGCCCGGGTTATGCAGTGGGGTAACAAATCTCCCTTGATCTGCCATCCAGGAAAAACTCATACTCTTGACTTCCTCCAGCGGCAGTTTTGGTGGCCGTCCATCAAGCAGGATGTGAAGGTTTATGTGGAGGCCTGCCCCGTGTGCAGCCAGGGAAAGTCTACACATCAGCGACCTCAGGGACTGCTCCATCCCTTACCCGTTCCCCGTTACCCGTAGGCCATGGTCGCACCTTTCTCTGGACTTTGTCACTGGACTCCCACCATCTCAGGGCAACACTGTCATCCTGGTGGTTGTGGACCGGTTCTCTAAGGCCGCCCGGTTCATTCCCCTGCCCAAAGAGACAGCAGAGCTTCTCATGAACCATGTCTTCCGGGTGTTTGGAATTCCTCTGGATACTGTCTCCGACCAAGGACCCCAGTTCTCGTCCCGGTTCTGGAGGGCCTTCTGCAAGCTGATCAGGGCCACGGCCAGCCTATCACCTGGGTTCCATCCAGAGTCTAATGGCCAGACGGAACGGATTAACCAGGATCTGGAGACCACTCTGCGGTGTATGGCGGCCAATAACCCCACCTCTTGGGCTACCTACATCATATGGGCTGAATATGCCCACAACACCCTGCAATCCTCAGCCCCTGGACTATCCCCCTTTGAATGTCAGTTCGGCTTTAACCCCCCATTGTTCCCTGAGGAAGCATCACAGGTTTGCGTTCCCTCAGATCGGCCTTTTGTCCAACGCTGTCGGCAGACCTGGAGGAAGGTTAGGCGTGCCCTTCTTAAGAAATCCCAGAGATACCAATGTCAGGCTAATCACCGCTGCCGGACAGCCCCTAATTTCCGATCTGGTCAAAGAGTCTGGTTAGCCACCAAGAACCTGCCCCTCCGGGTCGAATCAAGGAAGCTTTCCCAGAAATACATTGGCCCTTTTTGCATTGCAAGGAAAGTTAACCCTGTTTCCTATTGTTTGTTTCTTCCTCGTTCACTTCAGAATTAACCCCACGTTTCATATTTCATTACTAAAACCTTGTCTTGTCTTCTCAATTTGCCCCCCCACGCAGACCCCCTCCAACTCCCAGGATCATCGATGGACACCAAGCCTACACAGTCCGCCAGATACTGGACTCCAGGAGGGTCCAGAACTAACTGCAGTATCTGGTGGACTGTGAGGGCTACAGGCTGGAGGAACGCTCCTGGGTTCCAGCCAAAGACATCCTGGACACAAGTTTGATCCAGGAGTTTCGCACCCAGAGGCCGGGGTGTTCTAGATGGAACATCAGGAGTCGTTCCTAGAGGAGGGGGTCCTGTCAGCATCCTACCGCCTGTAGTTTGTCTCCGGGCCTCTAGAGGTCCTCTTTTTTCTCCTCTGCCTTAGTTCTTCCTCGTGTGGCCTTGTTAGCATTATCCAGGTCACCTGTACCTTGTTTTCCCCAGTGTATTTAAGTTGTGTATTTTTTCCTTGGTTCCTTAGTCCGTTTTTGAGTCTTCACCCTGTGACTCCTGTCTGGTCTCGCTAAAGCTTCCTTAGTTACCACAAGTAAGGTTTCCTGAGTTCCATTCTTTGGTGGTAATTGTTTACTGGTTTTGTGTTAGGTTTGTTGATTTTGTTTGGTCTCGCTAAAGCTTCCTTTTTTTTTTTTGCTGTAGTTAATTCCTCAGTTCGAGAATAATTTTTGTTGTATTTTTTCTTGCAAAGATTTTTTTATTAAATCTACTTTCCTGTGAAACTGCCTTAAGTCTTTCGTTTGGGTCCAACCTTACTGCACCCATGGCTCAGTAGTAGATCTCTCCCCCACCACACCAGAGACCTGAGTTCAAACCTGGCCCGTGACACTTTATGGATTTGTTTCCTACAGAGCACAGAGCTTTTTACTCCTTGACATCATTTGATGGACTGGTCTTGTGGATTACTAATGTTTTATCAGCTGTTTGGACTCTCATTCTGATGGCACCCATTCACTGCAGAGGATCCACTGGTGAGCAAGTGATGTAATGCTAAATGTATTATAAACTGTCCAATGGAGACATCTTTGATGGCCTGAGGGTAAGTAATCTTTTAGCAAATTTAAATTTTTGGGTGAACTATTGATTTAATAATTAAGCTACCTACAGTATTGTTTTTTATCTGGTGAATAATGCCAAATGAGTCTCTGAATCTGTAGTATATGATCCAGTTCTGGCTTACACATCTCCATTCTGGAACAGTGTGTAAGTCCTGCTCTAAATCGGTCACTCGAGGACAGCCAGATCTTGGATAATCATTTGTCCTGCCAGCCTCCTAAAACCTGGTATGCATTTGAGGCACAGTGACATGGATCACTCCATATGCAGCATGCCAATGACCCTTTCTCTTGCTAAAAGCACATTAGACAAACTAAGTGTGTTCTGCCCCTTACTACTATACAGTTTGTCTGTTTGCTTTACTGCCAAAATCAAAAGAGCCCCAGAATATTCCTTTATGTTAGGGGTTTGAAAACCCCCTAGCAATCACCATTGGCAAACATAACAAAATAATAATTACTCACTAGCTTGATATCAGAGAATAAGCTTCAGGCAACTCCAAAATATCATCATTGTTCAGGATCCAGATATTACCATGCTGGCATAAGGGAATGTTTAGGTCATAAATGTGTTTTTCTTAAGACCGTTTTGAAGGGGATAATGGTCCATTATATTCACAGAAAAGAATTGTTCTAGCATTTGAGAAATGGCTCTCAAAACCCTCTACACTGCACAGATTACATAGGTTTCCATCCTGAATTTTACAAGGCATCTAGTTATTCTACAACTGCTAATGCATCATCAAACAACATCTGAAAATGTCTGTTTTATGTTAATGAGTTTTTTTTTCTTATCTTTTTTTTTCTCAGCAATACAAAATAACAGCTTTCCAAAACTACTTCAATCAGTGGTGTATAAATCATCCAGGCTTTATGACCTTCATTAAGGGATTTCAACTTGTCGGTTGAGTTTTAACTTTACTAGGTCATGAAGAGCCTGTTTTTGCTGAACCATCCAGATTATTATTTTTTTTATAATACATTACCAAAACATTTTATATTGTACAAACAAGAATATATATATAAAAAGTAAGAGCTAAATGAATAAACAAACTACATCAAAACAGTGTCTGATATTTAAACTTAAAGCACTCTGATAAATGTGATGTTCAAACAAAGTTTGATGAAGTTTATAAGCATCTGCCAAGAATCTTCTCTGTTTATGACCCTTTTAAAGTCTGGTTGGTTTTACATAAAAATAAGAAACTAAAAAAATTGTTAGACGTGTCATGCAAAATGGATAAAGATATTGAATCACAGTGCAGAAAGCTGCTTCATTTAATAATGTTCATTGTTATGAAAAAAGCAGATACCATCAAGAGTTTCAAGGCATTCTGAGCCACCATTCACAACATAAAAAGTGAAATGGGTAACAAATGAAATGTGAAAAGCAACATTCAACACATGAAAGAGTAGAAAAGGTTACAACTTTATTGTTTATACCCCCCCCCCAAAAAAAAAAAAAAAAAAAAAAAAAAATTCAGTGACATTGGTTTCTTCCTTCAAGTAAGAGACATTGCTCTGAGGAATATTACAAATATGCCAAAGGATATTAACCAACCAGTAGCCAAAGATATGATGAAATCTTTACAATAATTACATATCATATGAATGTAACAACCCATACAGGGAAATTAAATCTGCATCAGGGGAGGGCTGCACTGTTAAATATGACAACTATATAATTGGCCATAAATCCTTCTGCTGCATTGTGATCTGATTTTGCGTAGCAAAGTTAATTCCTCCTAACTAGCCTCTGACTGGCACATATTGCATTTTGCTTATTGAAAATATATTCACAGGTGGTCACAACAAATTACAAACTGCTGTGCAGAACGCTTTTTTAAATTGTTTTGTGAGAAGCATTTTAATATTGTAAAGGGAACAAAGAAACAATCCAACAGGTACACAGAAAACCCTGAACACTGATTATCTGTCAAAAAGAGGTTACAGACTGTTTTGGGACACACAGGGCTTTTGGGCTTTTCCATATTTAATATTTAAACCGGAAAATTATTTTGTTGAAATCTAATGTCATTAACTATCAAGTCTTCTTGATGAATCAAGTCTATTTAGAACATTAAAGCAATTCCATTATTAAGAAATTTTAATGGGAACTCTATCCATTTCCTGATTATATGAAATCATTTTGTGTTTTCTGAACAATTATATAATGACCATTAAAGTCTACACACATTCATCTATTTTCTAAAGGCATTTTGAGAACAATACATCAATGAATAGTATTTATTATTTAGCTTATGATTTTAATCAAAATTTTGCCAGCTAGCTTAAAGCAACACTGTGTAACATTTTCTGTGTTCAGAATTTGCAAAATGTATATAATGAGCGAGTACATCATAAATTCATCTACCAAACCACCTTTTTGTCTTATCCCAAATCACTACGGTACATTTATAATAAGTGATCATTTTTGGACTAGTATAGCCTGTTCGGGTCGTCACCACTGCGGAATAATACATACCTGCGTGAATTGCCATAGACATAAACTTGGAGAAGTAGCTCCTGTTAGAATGTATTTCCGTGGGATCCGTGCAGTTCTGTTTATTAACCGCTAGAGAGCCAACATTTACATAGTGTTGCTTTAAGGCCACAATATACTTTGCTTAGGGGTAAACAGAAGTTTGAGATACCCTAGGTATACTGTACCTGAAGGTATTTATGCTGTTTAGAGCACCATTTAGATGAATATGTAACTGTGCTGCCCCTTTTCTTTTAATAACAAGAAAAAACAACAAAAATGACAGCATTGAGAAAACAGCAGTTAAGAAAGCATCTGGTCATAGCGGTTTGGATATTTTTGCACCAACTCTGCAATTCAGTCCTCCTGTCAATTAACGTCATGTTTATATAGCACTTTATATAATAGGTTAGGGTGACTATTTGTCCTATTTTTTTTCTGGACATGTCCTCTCTAATGGCTCCACTGAGTGGTACGGTACAGTACAGTTCAGTACAGTATGATTCAGTACGGGTAACCCTGATCCAGCTTGCGTTTCCACTGCAAATAGTACCCTTCTTGATAGGCATGGTGTATGCCGGAAAGTAGTGATTGACGATGAACCGGGACAATAAGCACAACTCTGCCTCTTTTTGTTCAATTTCAGTTTTAATGAACCATAATAGCCATTATAAAAGTATAAGTACAAAGTATAAGAGGCTTATATAAGATGAAATAAAGACAAAAGTAAACAATTCAGTCAAAAGCGTATGCTACAAAGTCAGCGCTGTACTACCTTAAAGTTCAAAATAAATATAATTGTATCTCATGTTTAATCACTACAGAGACATCAGAGCCAGCAGCAAATGTCAGGACTAGCTGAGCTAAGGCTGCTCTTGGCAGATATTGAGTGGCCGCTGATCGCCTGGAGCTCCGAAATTGGCATAGCAAATTTTTAAATAGGCGCTATATTTATAAATAAATGACAGATTTGAGTTTGAAACAATTACATTATTGCCTGAAAACTACATTTCATGACACAATATCAATAATATTTAGAAAATTATGCAGGTTTTTGGGCAATGAGGTTTCACAAGTCCACAAGAACAGACAAGAACACATATTGAGAAATGGCTATTGTCAGTGTGAAAATCTAAAATGATAAAATACACTGTTATATTTTTTTGTGTTTGCGCACTCTGATAATCTTACTCTTTAAATAAGCCCAACACTCATGGACAGCAGAGCTGAACGAGTTAAGGAGAAGCTTTATCCCCTTGTATCACGCAAAAGTGATGATTCTAGTCAACCAATCAACATTCTGCGGTGAGTTTAGCTCCACCCTTTTGCTACCATTTGCTGCGCTAGGTACCCCAACGGAAGGGTACCAAAAAAGTGGTATGGTACGGTTCACTATTTTGGTACCATTCACAACTACTGACAGTGGAAACGGAAATAATTGCATATTGTACTGTACCGAAACTTACCGCTCAGTGGAAACGAGCCATAAATGTCGGGATTTTGGTTTTGTTTTATCTGTCATACTTGCTGAAGGTAATGATTGAAAAGGAGTTTGAGCAATAGTGCGAAGGCATTAATCAACCAATTGTACCACCAGGGATCTACAGAGACTGTTCAGTATGAGGACTATAGAGAGCAACTCAATAGGAAAACAAAGCCAAAACATTTTAGGTAATTTAAAATCTGAGACAGGACATGTATGTGAAAAATAGGACATATGATCACCCTTCAATAGATTTAAAGCAGGTAGCTTTACAGCAGGGGTGGCCAAAACTATTTCTGGAGGGCCACTGACATGCAGAGTTCAGTTACAACCCTTATTAAACACACCTTAACCAGCTAATCAAGGCCTTCACACTCAATAGGATCTTACAGGAAAGTGTTGGAGCTAGTTAGAGCTAAACTCTGCAGGACATTGGCCCTCCAGTAGCAGGCTTTGACATCCCTGCTTTACAGTATTAAATATGAAAAGACAGTGTCAGTGTCTCTTTCAGTTAGAATTACAACTTCAATTTCTACTATAAAGCAGGTCTTGAGTGTTTTTACACATGGATATCTAACATTGATGGACTAAACAGTGGCGACAAAGTCCCAGACTACATATTAGTCACCACAGACCAGTGGTAGCTTGAAGGTCCAAACATTATAAATAAATTCAAAACAAATTTTGTTTGGCCTTATTTTGTATGAAAAGACATTAGATAAGTTCATTTGAAGTATACTGGGGCCTTCACCCTATCTGGAGGGCTCCAACAAGCTCGGGCAGTTACTATGTAGTTTATTTAAAGTTTGAAGCGGTGTTGTTAGGAGGTTTAGTTTTATCCTTTAGTAACATCCTGACTTGGTGGTTTTTGATAGTAAGGAAGGTATTTGTTGTAGTAGTTATGTTTAGATTTTGGGTACAGTTAAGGGATCTAGAATATGGTCATACAGAATAAGGCATAAATATGTGCTTTATAAGTACTAATAAACAGCCAATATGCTAGTAATATACATGATAATAAGTAACTGGTTACTTATGAATAGTGTTCCCTAGTCTAAATTGTTACTGCATTTACACTACAAATGCAATGTGGCTGAGCTGGTTGTCTGGTGTAGTTTTAACAATATGGAGCTAAACACACTTAATTCCTGGGGACCACCATCTCTCAGGACCTGAAGTGGGAGTTCCACACAGACCCCATTGTCAAGAAGGCCCAGCAGAGGCTGTACTTCCTTCGCCAGCTGAGGAAGTTCAACCAGCCACAGGAGCTGCTGATACAGATCTACTCTGCAGTCATTTAATCCGTCCTCTGGAATTCTTTGGTTCAGTTCAGCTTCCAAAACTGACCTCAGAAGACGACAGTGCATAGTCTGAACTGCTGAGTGAATGACAGGTACAGCCCTCCCCACCCTCCAAGAACTGTACTTATCCAGAGTAAAAGAGCTGGCAAAATCATTCTGGACCGTTCACAGCCTGGCCACTTCCTCTTTGAACTGTTGTTGTCCTGTGAGTGCTACAGAGCACTGAGAACCAGAACGGCCAGCACAAGAAGAATTTCATGAACAGTTTAACTTGGCAATAAAAGTGAAATTCACAACACTATTTAGTTATTTCACACACATACTTCTTATTTACATTTCCTTGCATTTGTGCATAACATACTTGTTCACACAAATATCATCTATTGTCTATTTATATATATATATATATATATATATATATATATATATATATATATATATATATATATATATATATATATATGTATGTATGTATATACTTTTCATGCTTAAGTTCAATTAATATCACTTACTTTAAAACTTTTAAGTAATATTCTAAACGATGACTTTAACTTCTACCAAAGTCATTTTCTGGTAAGATATCTATACTCTTACTCAGAGGTGGACAGTAATGAAGTACATTTACTTAAGTACTGTAATTAAGTACACTTTTTGAGTATCTGTACTTTACTTGAGGATTTTTTTTTTTTTTCTTGGAACTTATGACTTTAACTTCACTACATTTGAAAGACAAATGTGGTACTTTTCACTCCACTAAATTTCTATCAAGTCCTCTAAAGTGGAAAGTCATTACTATGTAGCAGCTTTGAAAGTCAGTGGGTGTTTTTTTTTTCTTTTCTTCTTTTTTTTTTTTTTTTTTAGACAGCCTATGAGTAATCACTCTTGTAGGGTTACACACTGGGAAACACACTGACCAAACACTTGTTTGAACACTGACCAAATTATCACTTGCAAATGTGATATTATTTACAACAATTTGATTTTAAGAAGTTAATATTGTGGTATATATTAAACACAATATTGTCTGATTAGAGTTGTGCATCTCTTAACAAAGCAAAATAGGTGTTTTACTTGAAGCAGCACTGCACAGACTGATCTGTGTAAGACATCAAAGTGCCACAAGAGCAATAGAGCATTTTTGAAAATTTTGTTTTGATGTAATTTTTTTTTTTTTTTTTTTAAAGCAGTGTTGCTGTTGTAGAGTTATACAGCTACAGGTGTGTTGCTGAGCTTTAAAGCATGCTTTTTTTTCTTTCTTTGCTATCAGTCGGTATTTACAGAAATTTCACTTTCAACTTGGTTCAAATGTGGATGAATGGCTACAGGTAGATGTGTGCACACACTGCCAGAGCTGCGTGAAATCCCTACCACCCTGCTTTGTGGAGGTGTGTAGGGGTGTTATTAATTTATTTGTTTTTTTGTAGGTCAAATTGCTTGTTTAGTTTCTATAGGTTTTAAACATTCTAAAAGCTCTTCATTCCAAAGATACTACAAGCTTGTGAGTGTATTTAGTAGGTGTAATGTATTGTAAGTTACATTACAGTAAGTAAGTTATAAGGTATTGCAAGTATCACATACAAAAATAATAAAACATTGACATAAAAAAAAGGAAATTTACTTTGGTACTTAAGTACTTTTAAAAGCAAGTACTTCTGTCTCTGTCAACAATCTTTACAACTTTCAGTTGTAATGGAGTAATTGACCAGCAGTATCTGTACTTTCACTCAAGTAATAGAATTGTTTACTTTGTCCACCTCTGCTTTTACTTAAGAGTGGCTTTCATGTACTTTATACACCACTTATACACTAAGACCTCATCAGCCATTGGCACAAGACCACAGGAACCAGACGAGTCCTCTTCTCAATCTGACATGGATTGCAGCCTGTAATTGCACCACACCATGCTGGTTTCATCTGGCCAGAGGAGAACTGTTTTTTGTTGTTGTTGTTGTTGTTGTTTTTTCCCCCTCCATTTCTGTCACTGATGGAGTTTTGGTTCCTTGCCTCTGTCGTCTCTGGCTTGCTTAGATGGGGACACAATTTCTGGCAACACTGTTGACTTGACTACACAGACACTATTGGAAGAGAAGAGAACTGAACTGAGCTGGACAATGACATCACTGAATCAACAATGAACTGACTGTAACTGATAATCTGACTGTTTTCTATTGTCCTCTTGCATTATCAGCACATGTTTTTCCTGTTTATAACTGCAAAGCTGCTTTGACAAAATCTGTATTGTATAAAGCACTAGGCCTATATAAAGGTGACATGACTTAACTCGTATGTGTAAACATACCTGGCAATTCTGATTCTGAGTTTCTTCGACTGTATTAAACACTATCTCACTTTAGATTGCTCAAAACTGCATTGTTGTAAACGAGTTTTATTTAGGCGGACAACAGGGCAAGATATGATTCTTTTTAATGGAAATGTAAGCTGTTATACAAACAGAACATTAGCCATGTGCTTTAGCCCTGTGCGCATCAACCATTTATCACTGTGTGCCCTTAAACAGGGAAATTATGTTTCCAAAGTGTTGTTATGGGTTACAACTTTCCTATGGCCCATTTTAGAGTAATAAAGCTGATTTATTAAAGGGCAGAGCAAAAGCAGAACAGTTCTCTGTGGCTAGCCTTGTTCATTTCCCTAAAGGAAGAATCTATTAAACACTTAGCTTTACCTTGCCCTTCATTTCATTAATAGGAGGCACAGATGCCGGGGTCTGCTCCAGTGAGATAGGATGGGTGGCAGGAATAGCAAAACTACATTAGGGATTACTGGCTTTGAGGAGGTCCACACCACTCAATCTCACATTCTCTCCACGTGGCGGGAGAGAGTGATCAGTGGCACTGCTGTTTTTGCAGAGCCAGCACTGGCCCCTACTTAGGTAATACTGGTGTCATTATTTAAGCTGTTGGTGATTAATCACAGTCTCTATTTAAAAAAGAAAGACGGAGAATCAAATCTCAGGGAAGAGAAGTTAAATTATCTCACTGAAGCAGGTTCCACCCTCTCAATTATCAGCTGCAAAGGAAAATATAGCTATACCAACATTCTGGACACATTCTGAATTTCATGGAGAAACTCTGTCATTTTATCTTTTTCAGATTTCTTTCTTTTTTTATTTTCTTCTCCAGCTTGAAGTGTGGCAAAGTCTCAGCGTGTGATATTGTAGGTTTGTCAGTCAGGAAATTTTGGCAAAAAAAAAAAAACGGCCAATGACAAGATTCACAAACTTTATTGTCATATGTACTACATTACAATGAAATTCTTACTTTGTTTACTCCTCTCGAGAATGACAGGGTATAATGGGAACAAATATAACTTACACAAGCAATACAATGTAAAAAATATAGAAAATACAGTAAAGTAGAAATATAAATAATAATAGCTTTAAAAAGAAAAGGAAAAGGAAAAGAGAACCTGTATGCTAATTAGAAGAAAAAAAAAACTGTCAATAAAAAATTCTTCACAGAATAAATGTGCAGTGCAAGTAGCAATAAAGTGACAAATTGTACAGTGTCAAGTGGTGATATGTTATGAGTGTATGAAGGTCCAGCAGGTAAATTGCAGAGTGCCATTAAACAGGCTAAGTTTATCCTGATGATACAGGTGGAAGTGGCAGTGGGTTTTGACTATTTATCTGCCTAATGGCCTGGGGGTATAAACTGTTCTGGAGTCTGGATGTTCTGGCCGCAGTGCTCCGGTACCACTTGCCAGACTTCATGAGGGTGAAGAAATTGTGGATGGGATGGATGGTGTCCTTGATGATGTTGCAAGCCCATTTGCAGATCCTTTTTTTGTGTATGTCCTGTAGTGAGGGGAGATCAGTCCCTGTGATTTTCCTGGCCAGATTTATCACCCTCTGTAAAGCCTTTCTATACTGTGTTGTGCTGTTGCCAAACCACACAGCAATGCAGCAAGTTAACACACTCTCCACAGTGCTTCTGTAGAAGTTATGGAGAATCTGTGATGACATGCCAAATTTCCTTAGCCTCCTCAGAAAGTACATTCTTTGACTGGCCTTACTTACTAGTTTCTTTGTATTTACTGTCCATTTGAGGCCCTCACAGATGTGTGCACCCAGGAACTTATAGCTGCCCACTCTCTCAACCTCAGCATCTCCGATCAACAGAGGCTGATAGACACGCTCACTCCTCCTCATGTCCACAACCATCTCCTTGGTCTTGCTGATGTTCAGTGTGAGATTGTTAGCCTCAAACCATGTGACCAGTTCAGACAATTCTTTTCTGTATGTGGTCTCATCATTGTTAGTGATAAGGCCAATGACTGTGGTTTTTTTGTATGGATCTCTGAGTATATAGCATATAGCATGTCACTGTCAATAATGATATTTTGTTTGGCTCATCAAGGTGAGACATTAGTTGTAACTGTAGCCGCAGTATGTCTCTGCTGTCAGATATGAGCATGCTCACTTCCTCTGTCCTTTTCCCAGAATAGTTTCACAGGAAGTTCACATGCAACATTTCCACTTCGAAAGGATTTATTGTGAAATTAAATTTTCTGCCTTAATTTTCCCTATATAACATGGTTTTGACACAGCTGACCTTACCACTACAATGTTTCACGCTGGCATTCCATACTAAACCTGATTGCCTAACTAAGAGCGCTATTGTGTTTTACTGTTGATGTAGTTTCCTTTTATTATACAAAATTGCAGTAAATCTTAATAAAATCAGGATGGCATCAGAGCATAATAGCTGTTTGAAACTCAAAGCATAATCATAACAGACCATAGCGCCATTAAGCATAATTGTCTAAATTTCCAGGACTAGAAATACTTTCTTTAAATCCTAATATGATTCCTCATCTCTGTGGGGGATTACAGTTTAAAGAAATATCTCCTCTTTTATTGACAGCAGAAATATTTCAGTTGGCTTCAAGGAATTAAGTTATTATGTAGAAGAGATTAGTAATGCAATCTTTGTGGGCTTTGAGACAATTTTGCAGCATTATTGTGAGAAAGCCTGTAGCACATACACCCTCAAATAGTCTTCTGCACACTGTCTGCATGCTAAAAAAAGCTAATATATATATATATATATATATATATATATATTTTATTAGCTTTTTTTAGCATGCAGACAGGGTGCAGAAGACTATTAAGATATATATATATATATATATATATATATATATATATATATATATATATATATATATATATATATATGAGATGAGAGTATATATTATATATATATATATTAAATCATATTACACACACAAAAAAACACCATAATAACCACATACTGTTTGGGATCAGTATTTCTTTTTATTTATTTATTTTTTGATAGAAAATACAGCAAAAACAGTAATATTGTGAATTATTCTTTGCAATTTTAATATATTTGAAGTGTTTAGTTCCAAAATGCTATAAATCCATTTGGATTAATTTGAGTAAAAATGTGTTTTCTTTACCAAGAAAGTGGCAAGATGGAAAACACCATTTTCTGTTTTAAACTTTCAAATAGCATCTTTAGGTTATAATAACATTAAAAATTTAAATACAGATTTTGACTTTTAAAGATTTATTATAAAATCTTGTATTTTCCCCCCCAAAAATGCAATAAATCCATGATAGTTTATTTATTTATTTATTTATTCATTTATTATATATATATTTTTTAATGCAGTAAATCCCTTGAATCAAAATTTATTTCACAACATAATAAGTTGATCCAAATATGACAGCCTCTGAACTTGGTCAATACTAATCTTATATACAGGCACTGGACTAAAAATACATTCATCAGTCATGGCTCCCAAAATGAATTTAACGGGTCATCTTGTTTGCTAAAAATTAATTACAGCAATAAAAGGTAATTTCATCATGAACAACATCACATTCGAACACAGAAATTCCAAAATGGCATTTCCCTTACATTCAACTTCCAAAAGAGCATTCATCATTGCCATGTTACATTCATTTAGTTGACTAGTGCTATATGAAAACATAAATGGCATTAATAAAAACACTAACACTGACAAGCTCTGCAATATCGCGTTCATAATCGAATGCGATTCATCTAATGAACGCGATATTGCGTAGCTTGTCGTGATACTCTGTGTATTAAATGCCGATCCATCTGAAAGCACATGATGGAGATTTACCAGTACTATTAATCACAGTACCGGCTTTACTGACGAGATGCGCATGACTTTCACATGCGATTTATCATGCAGCCCTTGTGTGTTTATCACAAAGTACACCTAGAATGCCGTGTGTATTCAAATAGCCGCAATTTCTGTCTAGAGTGCATGGAATGGTGCGCTATAAATTGGTTGAGCGGATATATGCATTCTGCAGAAAACGGAGAGTGGCGTTTGTCACGGTTTGGAAAAAAACTCTTAATTTGAATATGTTAAAATTAATTTTTGCCAGTATTTAATTAATTTATTCCTTTGATGACGAAGCTGAACATTCAGCAGCCATTAATCCAGTTTTCAGTGTGACATGATCCTTTAGGAATCATTCTAATATGCTGATTAGTTCTGTTCCAAACCTATGCATTTACATATTATTTTTATGATGTGGTTGTGTTTCAAACCCAACTTTGGGTCAAATATGGACTAACCCAACCATTGGGTTAAATTTTTACATTCTTTTTTTACCCAAAAGTTGGGTTAGTCCCAATTTGACCCAAAGTTGGGTTGAAATAACCCAGCATTTTTTAGATACACACATATACTGTAGTAGATAGATAGATAGATAGATAGATAGATAGATAGATAGACAGACAGACAGACAGACAGACATACAGACTTTTGTAAATAAAGCAAAATTGACATTTATCAGAAAAATATGGCATTTGGTAGGATTCATTTAGTGAATTTCCTGGAACGGGGAGCAAATGTAAGATGCTGCATCAGGCAAATATGTTGTCTAGAGGGAACTTCATGTAAGAACTTGAAAGGATTATTTTGAGCAAGTGGGATGTACATAAAATGGAATGAACTGAAAGACAAACAATATTTTCCTTTTTGAATCAAAGGCCTAACATGACCCCTGAATAATTAAATCCTTTTGGTTTTATAAATTCTCTCCTCAAGGATCCTTTCTCTTTATTTGCTCTAATAGACTCCAGAAAGATCAAAGGCACAGCAGAATAAGGAGTTGACAGAGTGTGACACTCGCAGAAATGATCTCTTCATGGGTGTAGATTATTAGGCCTTAGGGAACATTAGCTTCATTTGCATCTCTGCCATCTTCAGCTGAGTGTTTACAAGGGTAGGGTTTGTATCTGTCCAGTTGGCAGTGTCCTCTTATCAGACTATCTTTGCAGTGGTGCTGAGGCCAGTCGAGAGAATGTGTTCCATGTCAAATTCAGTATGCTCAGGGTTGGAATAGCAAAAACAGGAAGTTGTGATATGGGGAGACTGCCCTTGGGAATCCTTTTTTATTGATAAGCAACAACTTAAAGTTCTAAGTTTTGCTGTGAGTTTATGTGTATGGGTCAGTGTGAGGAGAGAAAAGGTTTGTTATACCATAACTATATCATAGAAACCTGGCACTGGGCTGTTTAACCTGGGCCAGTACCTAGCATACCCCATGATGACATGCTAGAAACAATGAAGCAAACTGGGTTACCTGAAATATATCGTACCACAATAATAGACCAAATAAAATAATTAAAATATTTAGAAATGTACTAACTTTAACATTCTGGCTTTTTAAAATAAATGTATAATAACGACAAACTAAAATTATTAATTAAAAATGCCACAAGGGAATTTGGGAATCATAACATTATAATGTACAGTAAAATATAACTTTTATTTTGAGATTTGCAACAGATTACATTCAGATTACATTTGTTATAAAATTCTTAGTGTGTTTCGTGCTTGCATGGCAGTCAAAAATGAAAGATTATTATTATTGTTATTATTATAGCGCCACCAGTTGGCAGCAGGAAGTGTGCCACTTTTAAAAAATGCTTTGAAATCATCGTCACATATTTACCTGATTTGCTTTCAAACTTCATCAGAATAATGTCAAAACACGGCAGATATAAAACTGTGAAGGGATTCTTATCTTAGTGTTGCCATGGCAACACATCAAACTTTAATATTAATTTCCTGTGTTTTTGAGGTGTTAACATGCTTAGAATTTCACGAAATTTGACACACACAGGTAATAATGATAGTTAGACACTTGCAAAAGCTCAGAAATGGGCGTGGAGCAGGCCCTCTATAGAGCCACCTTTTGACAAAAAAAGGGGGGGGGGGGTAGTTTTAGCTACAGTCACCAGACTTGGTGCATATATTGTTCTCATCAAGCTGGACAACTTTCAAATTTACAGTTATTAGCCATGACCAACAGGAAGTCGGCTATTTTAGTTTTAATGTGGATTTTTTATATTTATAAAAAAAAAAAACAGGCTCTGGATTTTTGCATACCCCTTCTAGGGCAATTATGCAATTAACACTAACCTTTGTCTACATGATGCCAAAATATTAAGTAACAAAAAATTGCAAACAGTCCTTTTTTACACATGGAGAACAAGTCATTCTGAGCAAACATGCTTAGTTTCATAAATTTATAATGCTCTGTGGCTAACAGAAATTTAACATTTATTAAAAAATTAACTACTGTAACATGAACTAACAATGAACAATTTATTTTTACAATATTTATTAATATTTGTTAATGTTTTTTTAAAAAAATGTTCACATTAAAATTAACTACTAGGGATGCACGATAAATACCGGCACGATATCAATGCGTATCTCGTCAGTAAAGCCACTTCTGTAATCAGCGGTAAATCACTATACATGCGTCCTTTCACGTGGAGCAGCATTTACTACACAGAGCCGTTGTTCACTGACAAGTTGCGCGTTAATATCGTGCCGATATGTATCGTGCATCTCTATTAACTACATTAACTAATGTAAACAGATACAATTTAAATTTTAAATAATAATATACTAATACATTTTGAACTTAATATTAACTAAGATCCATAAATGGTATATAACTATTGTTGATATTCTTAATTAATGTATTCTTAATTATGTATGTGTGTATTTGTTTCACACTGTTTAAGAGTAATCCTTTCATTGCTGTGAAATAACAACCAGACTGCCAGAGGGTTAAATGCATGTGATCGCTGTGCAACATTTTTTATTTCATTTATTTTTTGATGCCACCAACACTACAAGTGTAACAATTTTTATTTTCTTTTTCAGGACAATTTATCCTTTTCAAATTATGTCAATTTTTTTTTTCAACATAGCAACATTGTTTCACATAGCAAATGGCATTAACTTTAAGATTTAACCTCAACCTAAGAAACTTACTCTCACTATAATGTCCCATGCAAAGCATGCTGGGATCCACAACCCCCCTGCCCATTTGCAGTTAATAATCATGTTGCATTGGCCTTTTTGTTAGTAAACTGAACAACCAGCCTGATACAAAGTGCCTCAAACTAAATTCTTAGTATCTAGGACATGGTGCCACTACCCTCACAGTGTTTGGCTAATACAGTCATTAGATCTTCTTTCTCATTATATCAGCCTGGCATATTGCAAACATGATTGTGTTTCCACATATAAGATGACCTCCAGAAATTGCACAAATCTAGCCAATCAGATTAGCTGTTGCTAGTTTGAGAAAGTAATATCCAGTTTTATGTGCATTATGCATAATACTGCTCTGCCAACCACCCACAACACTTTAAAAATGTGTCAGTACAGTTTGCAGGGCAAGCACCTCTTATATTTCCCTCTGAAAATCTACCAATTCATTGCTGTGCCTCAAGTGCTTTTATTTATCTGAAGATTTGTTTTTACTTCGCTGTTCAGTATCGTCATCTCTGCCTCTGAGGATTGTTGCATGAGATTTACAGACATTTGGTACATTTTACCCTGGCATCCTGTGCTGCTTGTATAATCAGCCAATGTCATGTATTTCCCATAATCATATCTTCTCTTGCCACTACCTGTTCTGATGCTGGCGGACATCATCAGCAGCAACATCACCTCAGTCACCAACTGTACTGATAGACAAACAGCAAGGCACTGCTTGTCAGTACTGGCATTCTCATCTGTTTACCATATTCTTCCTTCTAGTTCAATTCCCATTGGATATGTATCTGTAAGTCTGAAATGTCGCCCTCCAATTCCATCACCACTAGGAGATCTGTTTTCCTTATTTCCGCCTCAGCATCATCTTATCCTGACTCCCACTCAGATAAGTCTACAATCTGCAATAATGGTTACAACCCAGCTGAACATGCTGAACTTGCTTTGCACTTGGAGTGAAATCCTTGGGGTGAAATACAGATTACAGATGCAAAATGGGTTGAAACAGCATTTCATTTTATTATGAGGGTCATAATTCAGCCGACGGCACACTGGCCTCCAATGCCGCGGGTCCTGAAGAGGTGAGTCATCCATATAAAGGGTTCAACTTTTGTTTTTCCAGGTGTGACAGTGGTAATCACAGTCCTATTGTTTCATCATCTTGTGCTATTAAAAGTTAGACCCTGGTGCTAACCAGTAACACTCACAGCTGGTTATTCAGTGGTGCTTTCATAAAAGCATATTGATTATTCAATCAGTACAAAGCAGTATATGATTTAGATCAGTCACAGATCAGTGAATACATTGTTTTTTGTTGAAAATGACTTATGGTTGATACAGAAAGCAGGTCACCTGGCACCGGATAGCAAAATCATTAAAGCACTTTTGTAATGAAAAAACACAACTACCCTGTTGTCTCAGTATTTTAAGCCACTCAAGAATGTGGGGTAAATTTTATGGCAGCTACATTGTGTTCTTAAACACAATGTAAAGCATTATTAAAATCAATGTAATGCATGTGCTGCATGGAGTGGTTTATTGCTTTCATTAAACAGCAACAAAAGTAATTCATTTACAACTAGTATTACTGCTAGTACTTGATCATTTGCATCATTTTTAATTATTAATAATAATTAATAACAGAACAAGGGAAACCTCCTCTACTGCACATACTAAAACAATGAGCAATCAGCATAATACATTTATTTTTGAGATGAGAACATAATTATATTGTGTAAAGTCTCAGCAAAATTCTAGTCAGCAAAAAGTGATAATATGTCTCAATAAATGGTTCAAATTGATTCAGACTCAATAATATGTCAGGCTTGTGTTGTGTTTTGTTCCCCATGTGCTCCCTGTGTCCCAGTGTTTAGCCCTTGTTTTTGGTTAATTTTTTCTGTCCTGATTATTTCATATATATAGTTTATTAGTTTCCACCTGTGTTTGATTTGATTCAGGTGCATTTAATTTACTTCCTCGTTATGTCTTGTATTTAAAGTGTAGGCTGTGAGTTGTTTCTTTGTCAAGTCTGAACATTGTTACCTGATTCCGCTGTGTGTTTTCCTGGTTCCATGTTAAAAATAAAAGCGAATGCCATGCCTTGTTTGTTCTCCCATGATCCTTGTGTTAATGTGCATTCCCTTTTGTTTCTTTATTAAAAGTCTATTTTGTTTGAAGTTATCTCCTTGTCTCCTTGATTCCCTGACGCACCGTGATAGAAGACTCGACCACAAGACGTTTGCTCTTAAGTTGAGTTATTTGTGGTTTTTTTTGTTGGGTGTTCTTATTTTTTGTATGTTTGTGGAGTGTTTTGTGGAGGTGTATAGGTCGGGTGAGCTGGCACAATGCCGCTCTAGGTGCATGCTTCCTGCTGGGGTTGAATGATAGTCCACTGCGATCTTCCAACAGGTGATTTTCCTCTGATCGAGCCGATTAATCTTGTGCTGTTCTCAAATGGTTCAGATTTGGAAGGTGAGGAAGTAAAGAAACTTCCCAAGCCTCGTCATTCAACTCCCGCAGGGACGCCCCATTGTCTACCCAGCTCACCCCATGCCGAGAACCTCCACATACCTCCCCATCGGCTCCCACCGCCTGCCTAACCCCAAATTCCCTGCTGTCCTCCAAAGCTCCACTGTGGTTCTCAGCCCAGGAGCGCGGGCCACTCGGAAGCTGTCTCCGCTGTCAAGCCCGCCGGTCATCTCCCTCTCACCAGCCCAAAGGAGAAAATTGCAGAGGAAGAGACTGTGGACTCCAGCCCCAGAGCTTGCTCCCGTGTCAGCTCCAGCCCTTAGAGCTCGCTCCAGTGTCGGCTCCAGCCCCAGAGCTTGCTCCTGTGTCAGCTCCAGCCCCAAAGCTCACTCCAGTGCCAGCTCCTCGAAAGCACCTTGCTGTGCCTGCTCCTCCAGAGCACCCTCCAGTGCCAGCATCTTGTAAGCACTTCTCTGATCCCAAATTTAGCCCAGAGAGGGCTCCTGGTTCCCCGTTTAGCCAAGGGAGGGCTCCTGATTCCTCGTTTAGCCTAAGGATGGGCTCCTGATCCCCAGTTCTGCCCAGGGAGGGCTCCGGATTTTCCCCAAGGATTTTTTTTTTTTTGGAGAGGAGGGTACTAGGGCTCTGGTCGTAAAGTCCGGGGGCGGGGGCTGGGGCTGCGGCCTTGGCCTCGGACGCTGGCCTGCCATGGCCTCCTGTGTCCCCTGCTCTGCCATGGCCTCCCGAGCTCCCTGCTCCACCATGGCCTCATGAACTGCCTGCTCTGCCATGGCCTTCTGTGGTCCCTGCTCCGCCATGGCCTCCTGCATTCCCTGCTCCGCCATGGCTTCCTGAACTGCCAGATCTGCCATAGCACCCGGATCTGGGACCAAGGCTAGCCCAACCTCCCACCCCTTTGATGTTGTTTGACATGAGGATGCGCCTTCTGGAGCGGGGCGTAATGTCAGGCTTGTGTAGTGTTTTGTTCCTGATGTGCTCCCTGTGTCCCAGTGTTTAGCCCTTGTTTTTGGTTAATTTCCTGTCCTGAGTTCATTAGTTTCACTATATATAGAAGTCAGAAGTCTAGAATATATATATATATATATACATATATATATATATACACATATATATATATATATATATATATATATATATATATATATATATACATACTGTATATATAATCAATATCATTAAAATATTATTTATTTTGCAGCCCTGTGACATTCCATAAATGATTTTGTTATTTTCCTGTTTATCATTTTGAAGCTGCTTTGACGAAATCTGTACTGTATAAAGCACCTCAGAAGTAAAGGTGACCTGACTTGACATGATGATCACACTGATTTCTTTCTTTGTTTTGTTTGGGAAGGTTAATTAGTGAGTGAAGTTATTTATTTTGTTTTTTTTCAAAATAGAACAAGGTCTCATGAGATTAGACAGTAAAAACGGCTGAATGGAAATAGAGAGCCAACATGTCAACACCCATTGGCTATTCAAGAAACATGTGAAAAACAAACATCAAAGGTCCTGGATCATTTGTCTTGGCCTGGCTTGGCTTGGCTTGGCATCCGTGACATGCAGAAGACAGATAATTTCATGACTTTCCTAAACATCAGTCCAGATCTGATCGGAGTGCTGCTGGTCTCCAGCTACAGCTGTTTGGATGCTTTCTGCAGGTTCTCCAGGCCTGTCAGGTGATTGGGCTTGTGGTCTCTGTGTTGTGAGCATTACAGCTGACAGAGTCACTTTATGTCGACCGATGTTCTAATAAGCAAACAACAACTCTCCATTTCCACTGCCTGATTGCTCTGCCAAATCCCATGGAAAAGACTGTCTGTCATAATGGAGAAACCAAATAATAATTATATAAATAAATGGTGAGAGATCTTGAAATTACATTTAATACTCACACAACAGCTTTCGTTCTAATGTAATATCCGGTGGAGTCCTGCAGTTATTTCTGGATAATTATTTTAAATTCCTGTCCGCAGTAAACCCTTGAATTGATTGGTACACCGACACTACAGCACATACCAAGCTGTTCAGATGATTCATTGTAGTAACAACACTTGAGTGTGTAATGCTGAGCACAGGAGCACAACTCAAGACTTCCGTACATTTTCTTGCTCCAGAGGAAGGACACATATTTATCTTTCAGATGGTGATGCTCATCTCCTGTTCTCTCACAGCTGCAGTGGCCTTCATCTTTCAATGGAGAAGGCAAAATGAAAATTAACAGCTGCTTTTTTTTTTTTTCTTTCTTTCTCTCAGGTAGTAGAGGTAACCAACAGTCAATGTGGAAGTTAGCTCCAAAAATAAATAAATAAATAAATAAATAATACAAATACAAACACAAACACAAACAAATAAATAAATCAGAAATAGTTTCTGCAAACAACATTTATTGCCTGCAAAATAGACTATCCGAGGATTCTGGGGAGTATTTTGTGAGCTATTCCTTTACTTTTTATTTTTTACTTTCTGCAATTTTTTACTTTCTCTATTATTAAGACATTACTAGCTGTTCTTTATGTGAATAAACAAAAAAAAAAAAAAAGTATAATAAATGTTTCTTAGATCACATAGCTTACCAAACTATGGGATGAATTTGCTAAATTATATTTCAGGACAAACAAACAAACAAACAAATAAATAAATAAATAGTATGAACTATCAATTTAATATAAATTAGTTAAATACATTTTTAAAATTTAAGTGTGAAATTGTGATTGGGGTGCTGATCAACTGCTATGAATTGTCATTATTGATGTACACTCTCATTGGTTTGTTGGCCTGTGGGTGATTTCATGCATAAGAAAAACCATTCGCAAATTGCTTTTGCAAGCAGAAAATATGCTGTTGCTGAAAGATCTCCCTTACTGAAAATCACATTGTATTTGATGCAAAACTAACTTAATAAAGATGCTACTTCCAAATATTTTTACACTTATGCATTTTCACATTTTAGACTGCACTAAAACATGCCAGCCCAGAGTTACAGTTGTGTTCTTTTGCACTCTAAGCTGTTTGAAACATTTGTTTACTTTATACATGTATTATTATTATTATTATTATTATTATTATTATTATTATTATTATTATTATTATTATTATTATTATTATTATTATTATTATTGTGTATTGTTTTATGGCATTTAAGTGATCAAGTTTCTTTTTGTTATTTGCAAAAAGTTATTAAACTTTTTAGTAAGAGGGCAACACTAAAGTTCTTTTAACCAGTTTTTGTAATATAATTCAGTAATGTGATTCAGTAATTTAACAGTTTCAGCAAGTATCATGATATGAAACCTTGAAACAAAATATCAATGTACATGCCTAAGGAGAAATAGATCAGCATTTGCTAGCACATCCACGTTGGTTGTCATAGTAACGATTCATCATGTCCAAAACTTTAGCAATGGATGTTCTGCCAATATTTTATTTATTTATTTATTTTCACGATGGCAGTATCCAAATGCAATGTTTCCTGTTGGTAGTATGTTTTACAAAGTCTTCTTGTCACAATACTTGACACAGCATCCAGCTGCACAACAAATTGTGAAAAATAATAATAATAATAATAATAATTATAATAATAGTAATTTACACTGAGGGAAAAAAAAAACCCTAAATAATTTAATAGGATTTCAACAAAAGATGGGTTGGATTGGGCTTGTGAAAATGGGATTTTGTGAGGTTATATTCCTGTTCAGATTTTTCAAAGTCAGATTTTTGTTAATGGGCCTTGCAATGATACTGAAAGTTGCAATGAGACTGGCAAGCCGTAGACAGGAAAGTGTTAAAGAACAATTTAGGAGAAATGAGATGCTGAAACACTGTCATTAAAGAGGCTTAATAACCTTGTACACAATTACCAATTTCAGAAACACAATATATATATATATATATATATATATATATATATATATATATATATATATATATATATATAATTTTATATAATTTGGTGATTAAAATTTGTAAAAAAATAAATAAATAAAAAAAACCTTGCACATATCACTAAAAGAGACACTATTAGGCAGACAAGAATGGAGTAGAGTGTGGGAGATAAAGGACTGCCTCTCCAGCAGCACAGCAGGTGTAATGTGACAGAAAACTGATTAATGGTGCATAGTTTCGGTGTCCATTAGTTCGGAGGAGAGCAGAAAGTTCAGCCTCTCGTTGTGGGTTGCTGGAACACCAGAGTGCTGGAAAGAAACACAACTGTGTTGGAAGGTCCTGCGTGGCCTTTCACTGGCCTCTGCACCCCTAGGGTACCTTCCTTCACTTCATCAAACACCTTTGGCCCCCTGTGGATGGCCAGTCATCTGTTGTCAAATTGAAGTACAGAAAGTCTAACAGTCTAGGCTATTGCCCACACAAAAGTCTAAGTGGCAATTATATATATAGGCTAGGGGTGGGTGATATGACCAAACTGTTATGTCATGAAATGAGTAATTTTAATTGCAGAGTATTTATGGATGTACAGTACACACTATATATCACAATTTAGATATTACAATTACAATGTATTATTATTATTATTATTATTATTATTTGAACTGAATTGAATTTGAATGAACAGCTATTACAAACATTTGTATGCCATCAGTGTGACAATATTATTTATTTATCTTTTAACAGAGTTATTCTAATTTCTTTTACATCGAATTGCAGAAGAAAAACAACTGTGCAACAAATAAGATTTATGCTTTCGATCACATGCACAGAGCCTCTGTTACTACATAAAACTATGTACTTGGTGGCGCTCATGAACATATTACTTTGATAAGTGACAGTGAATCACAGAGGAAAAATCTGGAAATTGTGTTTGGTGTTGTTTGACACAAAACATCTGAAGAACTATTTTTAAAAAAAAAACTGTTTCCAAGTAGCTGTCAGAAACAGAAAGTTGTGCAGTCCTTTGTGTCCCAGAGTAAGTGTCACAGGTAAAAAAGAAATACACTTAAGTTGTACTAATATCAATGCACTTATTCTATTTTTATTATACTATAATAAGTGATTTATAACTATGTTAATTTGGAACAACGTTAAGTATGTTAAGTGTACTTTAAGATATGCTTAAGATGAACTGTAAGCTAATTGCAGTACATTTTTATATTTAGTTATGTTAAAATGGAATAACTTCAAGTATATTTAGTGTAATTTAATTGTACTTCTTAAAATGATTTAAAATGAACTTTTATATTTTTTGAATTACAGCTAATATTTTTCAAGACATTTTCAATAGCATATCAGCTCATTAGAAATTCATTACTACTACGCTATTAGTTTGTTATAAAGCTATTTTTTTCAGCATTGTAAAATGGTATATTAAAAAGTACAAAAATCATTCAAATAAAATGACACATCTAGAAAACTTTAATGTACTATATCTTGTGTACATTACAACAGTACATCCCTTGAGTACATTTAAAAGTACAGCAGCATATATAAACTCTTGACCAAAACAATTTTAATAAAATATAATAAATTAAATGCTCAGTGGAATGCTATAACAGAACTATACTTCAATCAATTTGTAAAACATTTCTGTTATACCTCTATAACAGATCGTATGCCTCTAGTTTGAGCTCCGTCACGTTATTTCTCTATCGTCTATTTTTTATTGTTGAAATCTATTTTATACACCATCATTTTTGTTTCTATAACGTGTGAATATATCCTCTATCGTATTCTACAACGAAAACAATCAGCACGCCTTGTTATCACTAGTTTTATTTTGATTTCCCGAGTCCGCTAGTAGCTTATAGCCCATTAGCATCACCAGCGTGGTTGTCGCTAAACCCGCGTGCATTGCTAATACTCTATTCACACACATTACAATTGCTTTACTCACTGTAACTTGCTTTAATGGGAGATGTTTGTCTACCTTTGAGTGCAGGTGACGACACGTTCGAGCTGCATTCGGTGCAGCTTGAGCTGGAGGCCGTGGAGAAGCAGATTCGGGTCCTGGAGCAGAGGCAGGCCCAGCTGAGAGAGCGGAGAGCCGCGCTGGAAACCTCCCGGGCTGACGCTCACAAGTCCAGGGTAAGTATACAGCGCGCTGCTAACAGTCCCACCACCTCCACCCCGTGTGTTTCTCTGCACAGGCCCGGTGCACCCAGGACGCGATCTTCCCAAATGTCCTTCACGCCGGCGCCGGGACACCACGGACCCTGGGTGCATCCACAGCAGAGGACGCGAGCCAGGCCCCGGGCGACGACTTCTCCCCCTCCGGTCTTCGAGATCTCCACACGGAACCGCTTCTCTCCCCTCCGCGAGACGGAACGCTACGCTGTGATCGTCGGAGACTCCATCGTCCGACACGTCCGTGCTACGTTAGCTGAAGGTAAAGTGCACACTTACTGTTTCCCTGGTGCTCGTGTTCTCAATGTTTCTGCGCAGATACCCGCGATCCTGAAGGCCGGCGAGAGCCCCAGAGCGGTCGTGCTTCACGCCGGGGTTAACGACACCACGCAGCGGCAGACGGAGACGCTGAAGAGGGACTTCAGGAGCCTGATCAAGAGGGTTCGCAGCACGACGCTCGCGGCGACGATCATCGTGTCAGGACCACTGCCCACGTATCGACGAGGACACGAAAGGTTCAGTAGACTTTTTGCTCTAAATGAATGGTTATTTTCATGGTGTAAAGAACAGAAACTGCTCTTTGTTAATGATTGGAATCTTTTCTGGGAGCGACCTAGGCTTTTTCGCGCTGATGGCCTGCACCCCAGCAGAGTCGGAGCAGAACTGCTGTCGGACAACATCTCCAGGACTCTACGCTCCATTTGACTAGTAAGCCAATTCTCAAATAACTGCTATGATGCTTTTTGTTCTACCCGCTTAAATGATAGAAGTACTTGCGCTGTCCAATCTATTAAGACTGTGTCTGTTCCCCTGAATAGTGAGGTCAAAATCTAAATTTAATGTAGGATCTAGAAAAAATCTTATCGTGATTAAAACCAAAAAAACATAAAATAAATTAACAAAAACTATTTTAAAGTTTGGGCTCCTAAATATTAGATCACTCACACCCAAAGCAGTTATTGTAAATGAAATGATCACAGATAATAGTATTTGATGTACTCTGCTTGACTGAAACCTGGCTCAAACCAAATGACTATATTGGTCTAAATGAGTCTACTCCATCAAACTACTGTTATAAACATGAGTCCCGTCAGACTGGTCGTGGGGGAGGTGTTGCAACAATATATAGTGATATCCTCAGTGTTACCCAGAAAACAGGATACAGGTTTAAATCATTTGAAATACTTATGCTTAATGTTACACTGTCAGATATGCAAAAGAAATCTATTGTATCTCTTTCTCTGGCTACTGTGTATAGACCCACCAGGGCCATATACAGAATTCCTAAAAGAATTTGGAGATTTTCCTCTCAGACCTGTTGGTTACCGCTGATAAAGTGCTAATTTTCGGAGATTTTAAACATTCATATTGATAATACAAATGATGCATTAGGACTTGCGTTTACTAACTTATTAAACTGTTTTGGAGTAAAGCAAAATGTCACCGGGCCCACTCATCGTTTTAAATCATACGCTAGACTTAATTATATCGCATGGAATCGATCTTACTGACATAGATATCGTACCTCAAAGTGATGATGTTACTGACCATTTCCTTGTATCGTGCATTTTGCGTATTGATGACAATAACTATATAGCTTCGCGTTATCGTCCGGGCAGAACTATTGTTCCAGCCACCAAAGACAGATTCGCAAATAACCTGCCTGATTTATCTCAACTGCTCTGTGTACCCATAAATACACATGAACTAGACGAAATGACTGGCAACATGGGCTCCATCTTCTCTAATACATTAGAAGCTGTTGCCCCCCATCCAAACTGAAAAAGGTTTAGAGAAAAACGTACTGTGCCATGGTACAACAGTAATACCCACGCGCTCAAGAAAGAAACTCGTAGTCTTGAGCGCAATGGAGAAAAAACTAACTTGGAAGTTTTTTAGAATTGAATTGTGGAAAAAACAGTATGTCCAGCTATAGACAGGCTCTAAAAAACTGCCAGGGCCGAGCATATCCACAAACTCATGAAAACAACCAAAACAATCCAACGTTTTTATTTAGCACAGTGGCTAGATTAACAAATAACCAGACGCCACCCAATCTAAATATTCCCTCACAGTTAAATAGTAATGACTTTATGAATTTCTTCACTGATAAAATAGATAACATCAGAAATACAATAGCAAATGTAGATTCTACAGCGTCTAATACTTTAGTCTTATCCATCGCACCCAAAGATAAACTGCAGTGCTTTACAACTATAGGACAGGAAGAGCTAAATAAACTTATCACTGCATCTAAACCAACAACATGTTTATTAGATCCTGTACCCACTAAATTACTGAAAGAGTTGTTACCTGTAGCAGAAAAACTGCTTCTCAGTATTATTAACTCGTCGTTATCTTTAGGTCACGTCCCAAAACCATTCAAGCTGGCGGTTATTAAGCCTCTTATTAAGAAACCACAACTAGATCCTAGAGAACTGGCAAATTACAGACCCATTTCAAATCTTCCCTTTATGTCTAAAATTTTAGAAAAAGTTGTGTCTGCTCAATTGTGCTCCTACCTGCAAAAAAATGATCTCTATGAAGAATTTCAGTCGGGTTTCAGGCCCCATCTGCACTTGTTAAAATTACAAATGACTTGCTTCTTGCATCAGACCAAGGCTGCATCTCATTGCTAGTTTTACTTGATCTTAGTGTTGCGTTCGACACCATAGATCACGACATACTCATAGATAGATTACAAAACTATACAGGTATCCAAGGGCAGGCTTTAAGATGGTTTTAGATCCAACCTGTCTGATCGCTACCACTTTTGTTTATCTAAATGGGGAGTCATCTCATTTATCACCAGTAAAATATGGAGTGCCACAAGGGATCTGTCCTAGGTCCTCTGCTATTTTCAATATACATGTTGCCCCTTGGTAATATCATTAGAAAATACGGGATTAGTTTCCACTGTTATGCTGATGATACTCAACTATATATCTCAACAAGACTAGGTGAAACTTCAAAACTATCTAAGCTAACAGAGTGTGTTAAAAATGTAAAAGATTGGATGACCAATAATTTTTCTCCTATTAAATTCAGATAAGACAGAGATATTACTTATTGGACCAGAAAACATTACACAGAATCTCGTAGATTACAATTTGCAATTAGACGGATGTACTGTTACTTCCTCTACTGTCAAAAATCTCGGTGTTATATTAGACAGTAAGTTGTCTTTTGAAAATCATATTTCCCATGTTACAAAAACAGCATTCTTCCATCTGAGAAACATTGCCAAGCTACGAAACATGTTATCTGTTCCTGATGCAGAAAAGCTAGTTCATGCATTCATGACCTCTAGACTGGACTATTGTAATGCACTGCTAGGTGGTTGTCCTGCATCCTCAATGAACAAGCTACAGGTAGTCCAAAATGCAGCGGCTAGAGTCCTTACCAGGTCAAGAAAATATGATCATATTACCCCAATACTACAGTCTCTGCACAGGCTACCTATTAATTTCCATATCAGTTACAAAATATTATTACTTACTTATAAGGCACTTAATGGCTTAGCTCCTGCGTACCTAACTAGTCTTCTACCATGCTACAATCCATCACGCTCCCTAAGGTCACAAAACGCTGGACTTTTGATAGTACCTAGGATAGCAAAGTCCACTAAAGGAGGTAGAGCTTTTTCACATTTGGCTCCCAAACTCTGGAATATAGCCTTCCTGATAATGTTCGGGGTTCAGACACACTTCCTCTGTTTAAATCTAGATTAAAAAAAACACACCTTTTTGGCCAAGCATTCAAATAATGCATCTTATAATTTTGGACTGCAGTTATATCTGATCAAATGCCCATTATTATTCTTTAGCTTGGGTTAAACTAATTAATTTTACTTGGCTGGAACAGCAGCTATGCTAATTATGTCTCTATTTGTTTCTCTGTTGATTTACACAAGCTCCAGTCTGGATCCAGAACATCTGAGAAGAGATGATGCCAACCCCTCAGAGGACCTCAGATGATGCTAACCCAGAGACAACATACAGAACTACCACATTTTGCTATAAGTTTGATTGCATAATTGCTGTTAATAGTGTTAATCGTCTGTTTGTTTACGTCTTTTATTGATTTTTCTGAACATTTCTGCCGTATACACATAAAACTGACAGTCACCACTGATAAGCTACTACTAAATATTGTAGAAACTTAATTTTCTGTAAAGTTGCTTTGCAATGATTTGTATCGTAAAAAGCGCTATATAAATAAACTTGAATTTAATTGAATTGAATATTACTGGAAAGTACATCTTGAACATTCCATCACTGAATAAAAATGAATCACAATGCAATTTTCTGAAAACACAAACACAAAGAAATTACTGAGAAGAAGAAGAAAACAAACAAACAACAGCAAAACAAATGACAAAAAAAAAAAAAAAAAAAAAAACAATAAAGCACAGAAGTGAATAAAGTGTTTTTTTTGTTGTTGTTGTTGTCATTTAGTTTTTTATAAACTTCAGTTAAACCTGCAAATGGCTGAACCAAGCAAAGAAACAGAACATTTAAAACACCACCATCTTCATCGTCATCTTCAAATGGATGGTCACTTATCTTTGAGTTTTGTTTGACAGATGCATTTTCTTTATCTGAGGGCTTGCAATTAAGTTATGAAATGAAAATTTCTACATCACGGGGTCTGTGAAAGGAAAAATAATTATTCAGTGTTTTTTTAAATGGTATTTTTGAATAATATATGTATTATAATTTGCATAGATATGCATCAGAATTTCTTTGATGATGCAGTGACATCAATATACAGTATATGTTTACTTTCAATATATAAATGATTAAAAAACAAAATAGTGCAGATTAACGACAAGAACATGTCCTGTGTGAACTGTCATGTACCTTATTCTTCAATTTTTGGTTAAAAACAAGTTGTTTTTCCCTTAGCTCGGAAGGACATCTTTGAATTTATTTATTTTTGTGAAAAAAAAAAAAAAAAAAAAAAAAAAAAAAAATCACAATAATTTCCCCTAAAATCAAATAGGCTTGGTGACCTCTCATCGGAAATCATGAACCGTTTGATCATCACAGCATGTTCCACATATGTGGTGTGCTCGTGAAACCTCAAATAAAACCTGTGTCAGTTTGACGTGAGTTTGGCACGTTTGGTTGATGTGAAAACTTTGTGAACTTTCTGGTGCATATGAATCAGAGTTCAGAAAACAGCTGATGTCTAACAGATCCACCACAAAAGTGCCCCTTAAAAACATCATTGTGCAATAACAGAAATAATTCCTGCTTCATGATATCAGAAATGCTGGGACACGGAAGATGAAACATAATCTTGTTTCTATTTGGCAGAGTACTGTAGAAGTATGTAAATTAGCGGGTATCAATGGCATCTCATCACCTACTGTCTGTCTTCATTAAAGTCTACAAAAACCTGTTGGGGTTTTAGATTGAAGCTCATTATGATTCAGCGAGTTCATTGGTACAAATCTGTGCTAATTATACTTTTGCCTGCACATCTGTCACACACGTTTGAACGTCATCCTCAGGCTCATGAACAGCTGGAAACAACTGTGAATCAAAGTTGAGCAGGCTCCAGTGCTTAGTCATACGTCCTTGATTTAGTGAGTGTGGCCTGTCTGTCGGATTGACTGCAGATTGAAGCAGGTAACCTGTGGCTTTGAATACAAATGTGGCCATCATTGCCAGTTCTGTTTAAACATAAAAAAAAATCAGCTGAACAACAGTACAGATGCTCATGATTGCTTGTGTACTGCACTGACTTCACTATTTGCATTTTTAAATTGTAAGACAAGAGCTGTATTTTGAAACCTGGTAAAGTGCCTCCACAGGCAGCATAGACAACACTCCAGACACTCTCTTAAGTTACATTCTTTTGCCTAAATTCAAAAACATGATGTATCTGTTATCACTTGCAGGCCTTTCTTACCTGTTACAAGTTATTTGTATATGTATACAAGTAATTTATAACACTTTCTGCATCCCCTAATCTAAAGTGTAAACTGTCCATCACTTGTAAATGTGTTAAATATCATTTGCAGATCTTTATAAATTATGTACAAACTGCAGTTTGTAAATTTACCATGTATTTGCCATATGCAAAGGTTGTGGTATGTCTTTTAGTTACAGGATATACAAAATCTATACAAATCCCTTTATATGATATTTAAATTATAAATATTTTTTATGCAAATATATTTTACTATTATATAGATATATTTGAGCCCCTAACACATCCCTTATACACACGACGTTTTAGCCACTTCACAAAAATAAAAGAGCAATATAGATATATTGACAGTGACTATTATCTTAGTTAATATACTATTGTATAAAAAAGATCATTTTAAGCTCCCTAGTCCACTCTATAATCTTAAACATAACCATTTTGACAATATACAAAGTGTAACAGGCAGATAAATGTACGTTAGTCACAATAATTTTATTTAAAACATTACAAAAAGCAGTATAAAGAACAGATAAAACGACGCGTGTGCTACATTACCAGTGATCTGACAGAAAAACAATTTTGTGTGAGTTACAGAATGAAATTAAAGTGTTTAACCGCTACAAACATTCTCCTAATCTGCATTTCCATCCTTCAAAGCGTCGCGCCGCATCCATAGACAGTAAAAGAATCGTGATTAATCATTGGACAGCCCTAATTAATTTATTATTCTTAAAAAAAAAAAATAGCTTTAGCATAATTGCATTTTCGTGGGTTTTAACCAACCAACTTACAACCTTAACGATGCATCAAAATATGATATACTTATCGTTTACTAATGTTTTGATCATCATTTGTTCATGATTAACATTTTTTTTTTGTTTATTGAGATAATGGTACATTGACATTTCAGTGATTAATAATATATTATCTAGTAACTTCATAACCATTTACTAGGATCTGTTTGATCCTTTTATAATACACTATTTTTTTAAAGATAAACTTAAGACAGATTTGTAAATTGTTGTGGGCTTATAACTTAATAATCATTTATAAACGTATAGTCATGTTTTGTAAATTATTAGTTTATCATTATCTAATCACTTGTAAATAATTTATAACTGAATCTACAAAACATTCAAAAAAGTTACAATTTATTGATGTACTTTATGATACGTATAGTCATTTTTTGTAAACGATTAGTTTAATCATTATCTTATTACTCGTAAATGACTTATAACAGAATCTACAAAACATACACACAATAATTAACATATCACTTATTAATCATTTATGAACACATAGTCATGTTTCATAAATGATTAGTTCATTATTTACTAATCACTTGTATAAATGACTTGTAACAGCATTTACAAAACATATATAAAATGTTAGCATGTCACTTGCTAATCATCTATATATGTTTTGTAAATGATTAGTTCATCATTAACTAACCACTTATTAATGACTTACAACTGAACGTTATTATAAAGTGATACCGTTCTGTTTAGTTTTGGGCAGCTGGGGAATTGATACCCATGGGCCCGAACATATCACTCCTGAGTGCATCACCACCGAGGATCATTTAACACTGTCACACAGGTGCACGCGGACACACACAGGCACTATGAACCGTATCTCCTTGTATAGTTTACAAATACCTCTCGTTGAAGAATGCAGGGAGGAAAGCTATCTTTTAGGGACTGTGAAAAGGCTGTGGTTCTTAGCAGGATGAAACATGGGAATAGCCACAGCATGGTGTTGCGGTAGAAAGCGTGGTCTGAGGTAGAGATTAATAGGAGAAGGAGAGAGGAACATTACCAGCAGTCAGGGATAAATGGCTGAAGCTTGTATGTGTTGTAAGCTTTATTAATCTGCCTCACCTGCACAAAAAAAGCAACCCCATAAAGAGCTGTTCGTCAGAAGCGAGCCGTATCAGGGAGCAGAGTCAGTGAATCGGCTATGCACAGTGTTCCTCTTTTGAAGGGTCAAGTTATTACTTCCAGAGGGCACATAATGTGGAGGAGCACTTAACGGTCAATGGGGGAAGTGCTACCTGCGATGAGAACATGTTCGGGGCAGGCTGGATAAGGTACTTCCTGCACAACCCCCCATAGGTGCTCAGAGACAGTAGGATATTAAGATGAAGAGGTGGAATTAGAATGAATGCAACACATTAGAGAGACACAGGAGCTCTTGAGGGGATCTTCAAGGAAGGAAAGTGGGGTAAATCATCTTAATAGCATTTAAAATTTGAACCAACTGTAATTCTGGAAATAAATGCTTGACTCTCCAATAAGAACAAATGAGGTGACAGTTGGGAAAGGAAACTTTGAGGTGGTCCACAGGTCAATGTGGTAAAACAGGGAAATTTTGTTGAGAAAAAGGTGCAGTCACATTAGTGAATTAGCTAAAAGTTCTATCTATTGTCAGCGATGTATGAATCACTGCTCACAAAAAAGTAACTTTCAAATCAAACAGCTTTCTGTTGGTCAGCTTTGCGAATTTGTTTGATCAGCCTCAACCCGTTGTGAAATCTGTGTTGGAAAATGTTTCGCCCTCACACAAAATTCCCAATCGCATTGGATTCCTATTGAAATAACTGGATTTCTCACTCAAAGATTCATCCAACAACAGTATATATGAGTGCAAATTAAGACAGTTTGCTGGTGGACAAGTTTGGTCAAGTTTGAGTATGTTGACACAACAAGTCGATGATCAGCCTTTGGCCAATATTGGCCGTCAGTGAACATCTGTTGGCCTGGTTTTTGCGGTGTGTTCCACACCACTGACAGTAGTCAGACCACCATCGACAGACATGTGGAATCATCGTTGGAGCCATCGATGAGAGAGATTATTCTGTTTTGTTGTTTAGCGAACCAGTCCATAAGAAGAAAAATTAAAATCGATGAAAGCAACAAACTGTAAAGTCAAGAGAATACAGACAAAAGGCTCTTCAAATTTTATATTTTCATCTGGTAACACTTTACTTGGAGGGGTGTGCATAAGACTGACATGCCACCTTCATAATCATGACATGACACGTCATGAATATGAAGGAGGTTTTATGCATGTTTATGACAACAGTCATTAAGTGTCATTCGCTCAGTTATGTCATTTTTTATTTTGAGATGATAGTATTTGACCTAACCCTAACCTAACCCTACCCCTACCCTTACCCCTAACCCTAGCCCATAACAAAGACATTTCAAACAATGTCATCTTTGCAACATGCATAAACATGCATAAAAAACCATCATATTCATGACATGTGTTATGTTATGATTATGAAGGTGTCATGTCAGTCTTATGCACACCCCTTCAAGTAAAGTGTAACCGAATATTTTCACAATGACATGGATGTCTAGCATAATGAAAATGAAGACTAACTGCTACAGGCATTCGTCTTTCCGCGGACCAAGTTATTACTTTCAGAGGACATGTAATGTGGAAGTGTGCTTAATGGTTAATAGGGGGAAGTGCTACCTGTGATGAGAACATGTTCGGGGCAGGCTGGTTAAGGCACATCCTGTGTAATCCCTCATAGGAACACAGAGACAGTAGGATATTAAGATGAAGAGGTGGTATTAGAATAAATGCAACACATTAATGAGACAGAAGAGCTTGAAGTGGATCTTCAAGGAAAGTGGGGTAATTCCTCTCAAGAGCATTTGACATTTGAACCAACTCTAGTTCTGGAGAGAGACACTTGACTCTCCAATAAGAGCAAATGAGGTGACAGTTAGGAAAGAAAACTTTGAGGTGGTCACAGGTCAAGTTAACCAGTGCACAAGAAGAAAAATAAAAGTGATGAAAGCAAGTGAATTATAAAGTCAAAAGGGCACACTGAGAAGGCTCTTCTAATTTTACATCTCCATCTTATCTGAGCATTCCAGTATGTGAATACTGTCATAATGACAGCCGTATAGTATGAAGAAAGTGAAGGTCAACTAACCAAATGCCACCCGCTGGTATGGAAGGTTACAATTGGTTTTAGTTGTCACTAGTTCTTTGATGTCGTCCTGGTGTGTCATGGCCTTTAGAGAGGTTTTGGGAACTTATCAGAGCTGGCTTTGACCAGGTCAAGGGTCAGTGTCCTTTTTTGTCCAGATCTAATAATTTATAAAAAAAAAAAAAAAAAAAAAAAAACACAATTTAATTAATGTACAACGACTTGAATACACTTCTTCTATGATGAGCATGTTTGTAATTTCTGAATTAAAATAATTTTAATATTATGATTTCCTAGAAACAAAAAAAACGGTGAAGCTGTCTACTCACACTACTACTTTTTTTTTTTTTTTTTTTCTTACAAGTTCGTTTGCCCATAAAATCTTAAGGAAATTGTGTGTAAACTTATTTGGCTTGCTGTCCACTGATGAGGGGCTCAATGAAGCAGTGTCAACTCGAGCTCTGATATACCCCTCCGGTGACTGGAACAGCTGAGACTGGAGAGAGGTAAGCAGGTGCTTATATACTCTGATTGTTGATTGAAAGATCAGATGGGCTCATTCCTCCCTAACTTACATTTAGGAACTACATTTTGTTTTTGTACTTCTTGGAAAATGGTTTAGGACCCCAGAACACTGCTTCTGTTCTATAGATCTATATATCCACCACTGCTCTGAAATTGAGTTTGCCAATGTGCTAGCTTCTGCTAGCTAAACTCAATAATTCAATAACTTAATCTTTGTAAAGAAGACAAATGAGACACTCGAGTGACCACTTTAATACGGGAATCAGAAGAAGCGCTTCTTTCTTACGACAACATTAACATTTAGAACAACAGAGTTAGAATCATCTTTCTACTGTACACCAGTATGTCTAGCAGCAGGACTTAATTTGTGCCGGAACAAGCCAGATCCTGCAGCTACGGAATTGGATCCGGAATCTATTTTTATCTATTTATCCCCATCTCAATCGCCTAATGCCATGATCTATGTGTACCGATTTTTAGTGGATTGCTAAACTATTGCTATGGTGTTGTTAGGGTATGATTAGTTTTCGCAAGCACAGTTAATTGTAATGTTGTTCTATAATAAGCAAAATCCTCATACAAAAAAAATAAATAAATAAAATTATATATATATATATATATATATATAATATATATATATATATATATATATATATATATATATATATATATATATATTATTACTATTATTATTTTACATTTAAAGTAGCAAAGCAGTTTTCAGGAAAACTCACCTGTTAAAGAGCTCTTTCTAATATAAGTTCAGTTACTTCCCCCATCAACCTGCCTTATCCGTCACTGTTCTGGGACCCAATAATTAACAAATTAAACATTAGCTAGCTGTCATTCTACACTGCACTCAGTTACATTGTACAGAGGTGAAAAGGCTTGCCACTTATTAATACTAAGACATGGATGAATGATTCAAAAGAGCTTAAATACTGCTATTTGAAGGAAATAACAGTGGATAATGCCATGTTTTAATGAGAATATTGCATATTAATTGTTCCTGCAAATTAAGGACATACATTTTCACATTACTAAGCTGAACTGGAAAGTAAGTCTTTATTTATGCTTTTATTTGCACTATCGGCAAGATGAGACATTAGACCAGGCCAGCGACTTCAAGCCCTCATGAAATCACATTTTTTCTGCCATGTTTCTGATTGATAATGTGCATAGCATGTGCACGCCATAGTCCACTTTTGCGTATCAATACCACGTACCACATACCCATTTTCATGAGACCGGGCTCGATTGAAAGGCTTATTTTTCAGCAGCCATTACTCCAGTCTTCAGTTCCACATGATAAATCATTGTAATGTGCTGACTTTTAAGCTCAGAAGACATTTCTTACTGTCAATAAAATTTAAAATTTTTGTGCTGCTTATTTATTTTTTTTGGAAACTATTATTTTTTTTTTTTTATGATGATGATGATGATGATGATAATTATGATGATGAATAGAAAGTTCAAAAGCAATATTATAAATGCTTTTAATGTAATTTTTGATCAATTTATTGTTGAACAGTGTACATCTACTAACACTTAATTTTGTACATTATACCAAATGGCTATGTTTCAAAACATGATTAATGAATTCTATTACTTGGCAAAAGATTTTATTTAAGTGATAATGATTGGTTGTCTTGTATGACGGCTGCTGTTTCTGCTCTTTTATTACATAAAGAATAAGTCGCTTGAGGACATGCATTACAGTGATTTAACCAGTGTTGAACTTGAAGGGGTTTTAAGCATGTTTCACAGACAGCCTCTAATGGCTCATTGCTTTAGCAACCAGACATGTATAATGCACTAAAGCAGATCAACTCCAGTCAGCCTACCATGAAATATTATAATCTCCACAAGCCTTTAACAAAACTCAATTTAAAGGTATGATAGAGGTTACAGACATACAACTTCACTATCACGTGCACAAAAAAAAAAAAAAAAAAAAAAGAACTGGGTATTCAGTCAAAAGTATCAGTGGCGTTGACTGATAATTTTAGCAACAGATTCACAGTAGATTAAAACATTTTGAAGGTCGAAAAGCAGTCACCCATGAACGTATCGTCTCTACACAGTGGCCACCCAGACATTTGCAATAAATGAACAGTTCAAGTTATAATTTTCTGGTGCTTTTATTCTCTCTGAACCAGCTGAAATCAAACCAAATTGAATGAACAGCCAACAATATCTAGTACTAGTACACTACCTGTGATTTGAATCGGATCTGCTCTTCAGTGTTTGCTGTTACCATGAACCTTGACAAGGCGATTCCCAATCCATGGATACCTGCACACAGTCGTATCAGAGAAGTGTGGTACACTGCTGATAACCCACACCATTTATGCTTCAATAATTTTGTTGCACCATTGGATTTCATTTACCTTGCCAGTAGAACAGATTGTCCACAGACTAATGTGCTCGCTTAAAAAACAGTAAGCAAAGCAAAACAGCTTATGAGGAAGCAGAAATATGAACACAATCATCAATCTGATTAACTCGCAAAATATTCCAAGGGAAGAAATGCAAGACAAATTCTTCAAGTTATAAAATGTCATGCAGTGCTCAAAAAATAAAAAAATAAAAAAATAAATAAAATAATAATAATAATAATATAATGAATTAATGCTCCTCAAAAAATACTTTTTACCTCAAATATATATTTAAATGGTTCTTTTTGAAAATAATGATAAAGATGTTTCAAGAAAAAGGAAAGAAAACAAGGTATTACTTTTTAAGCTGTAGTCATAGTCTGATCACCCCTTTACTTGATGGTTAAGTAGTTGATGATTAGCAAAAATTCTGCTAAATTTTGGGGTAAATCTTCCCATCGTCAACAGTGTAGCAATTTCTGAAAAACAGCTCACACAGAAGTCACTTTCAAAGCTAGCAGCTTTCTGTTGGTCAATGGTCAGTGCATCGAAATCGTATAACCAATTTGAACCCAATGTGAAATATGCGGGAAATCCTTTGCTTTCAAGCACCATTTAGAATAACATGGATTCCTATTAAAAAGACTTGATTTCCACCATAAAAAAATAAATAAATAAATGTAGAGCAAAAGTAAATGTGAATTCACTTTTTGCATGTTAAACTTATCTTGAAAATGCTATGAATGTTTTTCATAATTATATTAAACCAACGTGAATAAAAAGAGGATTGTATGGATCATGAAGCACTGCCAGTGGACTACTGAAGACAGGAAGAAGGTATTATGGGCCAGTGAATCAAAAAAAAAAGCAATGTTCGGTTCATTTGGTTGTTTTTTGTACAGCATACAGTAGGCAAAAAGATGGATTCTCACTGTGTAACATCAACTGCAGCTTCAACTTGAGTGAGCGGTATTCTGAACTTAGATGATCAGGGGTTCCTCCTACAGCATGATAATGACCCTAAACATACTTGCAGGCTATGTCACAGCAAGAATAAATGCTAATCCTCATGCTGCCATATGTTGTTGCTGCTTTTCTTGTGTAATTTCACAAATCTGTCACATTTCCAATTTTCACATCTTGCATTTGGAGATTTCATGTAAGAAAGTGAGTGGATGTCAGTTTGTTACACATTCAGACTGACGTGTAACATGTGCCTATCTACAAAGCCTTGCTAAAATATTGTGTGGTTTTCTACTCGTTTTGATACATATTCATCTCACTAGAACCAACCTGCAATGAACAGGTACTAATCACACCTGCTGATAGTGATGTTTATTTGCACACCCTGTTGTTTTAGCACTCAGTTCACTATAGGATTCAAGCCAATCAGGGCATGTTATATTTAGATATTAATATACTTAAATGGAAATATAACTTTTTATGAGTAATAGTAGTATAAACAAGATGAAACTATGGTATAAAGATAAAAATATGGTATAAACAAGTGTAAGTCGTTTCAGTCCAATACTTTATATTTTTATGTAGGCTATTTATTAACCCCATTCATTCATTCATGCATATCAAAAACAATACAAAGTAATTTTTTCTGGGTTCCTAACAAGGAGGCAGACATACTGGAAACAACAACATGAAACAACATTTTATGATAAACATTATTTCGGACACAAATGCCCTGCATTTGCACAATTTAGTCTTATTTGCTTAAACTAGAATAAAACTGAATGAGCTTAAGTTTAGCAAGTTTTACTCAAATTCGCCCCTACAGAGAGCAACAGCTTTTGACTTTAGTAAACCTTAGTCAGTTGTCATCTCTACATCTTTGACTTACCAAAAGTGGATCAGTTAAAATTTTTCCGAACTTGGCACAGAATTTTGCTGTCAATTAAAATTTTCTATCCATGACAGATGGTTTTACAGTCATGATGAAAACAAAGCAGCTCAGAGATATCAGAGTACAAATGTGATAAAGGGACGGCGGTATTGGCCTATTGGCAATGAGCCATTTCAAACACATTTCATGAAGATTATATATGTTTTATATCCTCTCTCCTCTGTGAGCCCATGCTGCTGCTTTGCGATGCAGCTCAGGTGCCAGGAGGCTCAATTCTCACTTAGTTCTTCCTGCATTCAAGCCGCTCTCCTTGGAGCGTGGCGGGAACGCATCTGATGTTGAAATAATCCATTACATTTGATTCTTCACGCTGTGCCTTTCGTCGTGTCAGAAAATTTTACAGTACTTCCAGACTGTATGCTCAGCCCAAAGGACATCAAAAGGAACGTCAGACCAGCAAGCATATGTACCACTGTCAAGAAACCATTTCTCAACTCCGCCAGGACTATTTTTATGCCTACACTGCAGACATGGCAACCTCGGCGTGTTTTATATTCAAATCAGGGCAGCTCTGGTTTTAACTATGAAGTATGGGAGTATTATTGTGTGTGCGAATGCATCTTTCCTACATTAATATGGTGCTCCTCACATCTGGCATACCATAAGGCGATGCGCACCTGGCAATGTGTTTGCTTTGCTCAAGTGGCTATGGGCCATGATTAATTGAACCTCAGTGAGAGGGTTTGAGCTCCACTAATACAGTCTTCATCACCTCAGCCACACAACTTTGTCCATATACTGAAATGTCAACGCCCAGCCACCCACAGCATTATGTGCACTCTGAAGATTAAAATCCATTTCCATCCAGCCAACAGGATTGTGTGTATAAATGTAGTTTTTCATATTGTCAGAAATCAAAAAGTTAAGCATAAAATACAGTCAGCTGCCTATTATTGCAAAATAAACCAGACCGAGTAGACCAGGACTTGTTTACTTTGCAATAATAATATGAATTACTGATTCGATAATTATTAATTACAATGAGATTTATTTTTTTGATTTGTTAACCTTTGCATTATTAATATGAATTATTGATTACTGATTCGATTTGACATTATTTATATTGTAATAAAGCTATTCCCTTATTAAGGGGTTATTAGTGAGGACTTGTTTACTTTGCAATTGCATGCATCTCACATCACAACATGTTATTCTGTTTCGTCTCACCTCTCACAGTTCAGAAGCTCATAAGTGGCAGCTCAACACCATTTTTCAAACAATATCTCAATCACACTTCATGAAATATGCAATTAAGGTTTTTTTACATGCAGTAAACTTAGACTTGTCGCCTTGGTGCTGATGGGAGCAATTTGGGAGTGTGCACGGTTCTATTGCCTCTCAGTGGGCTCAGTTGGCTTCATGCAAAAGGAACCAAACACTTGAGAAAATCACCCTCATCTCTGCAAGCAGGTCAAGTGGAAGCCTCTCACGTATGATTAGAGATGCTTCCAACAGTAATGGCATGTGAGTGGCATGTTTGATTGAAAAGCCTACAGGTGGATCAGTCTGTCTGATCTTTGATCAAGTCAGTGCATTTACACTGACAACCCAATGCTTGCATATATATGCACAAGACCATCCAAATGTACTTATTCGCTACACTTCAGGATTTGATGGCTTTTTATTTTATTTTATATTTTTTTACTTGAACATATATTTTAGGATGCGAACAAACCCATACCAAAATGTATTAATCTATGAATATTAATTTTTAATAAATCATTCGAAAAGACTCAAAAACTTTAGAAATACTAGTTTGAATTAATTTTTACAAGTGAACTCACTGAATCTGCTACTGAATTTTCATCTCTCTCAACCCAATAAATAGCTTTCTTACTTTCAATCCTAAAAATAAGTGCAAAATAATAACAAGAAACCACATCTTTCTATACACAAACATACATAAAGTGCAGCTTGTTAAGTCCAATTCACCACAAATTAATTTTATGAGCCAGTCCTTTTTTAATAAATCATTCAAATGGCTCAAATGATACAAATTGTTGAATAAAGTCGTTATTTTTGTTTCATTGCATACAAAAAGTATTGTTGTTGCTTCATAATGTTACGGTTGAACCACTAATGGCAGATGGACTATTCTGACGATGCTTTTCATACTTTACTTGACCTTGACAGTGTATTTTACTTGGGACAGTCACAAGCCTCCCGGTTTTCATCCAAAATATCTTAAATTGTGTTCCAAAGACTGACGAAGCTTTTACGGGTTTGGAACAACATAGGGGTAAGTGATTAATGACAAAGTTTTCATTTTGGGGTGGAGTAGCCATTTAAGATATGTTCATGTTTTAATGTACAACATCAGTAATACCACCGTCTGAGTTTTCTTTTCTTTTTTACATTACAAGTATGTCCAGATTGCATTCATACGGCACACATTCATACTGTTACTAAATGGAACATAATTCTTAGCAGTTGCAAAATAATCACTTAATTCAAAAGTACTCATATACATACTAGTCAGGGTGTGATTTTGGATGCAGCCACAAACTTGCGAGTGATGAATTAACTGAGTTCATCAGAGTGACACTTCACACTCACTTACTTTTGCCAGAGATAAATAAAATTTTATTAAAAAATAAAAAAATTCCATGTACATGACCATGGATAATGGATAACGTGGGAGGAAAAGTCACTCTCAGTACCAAAACACAAATAGGAAGAACAAACTGACCTAATATCTTTTATCTTATTATATTTAGAATAGACTCTACTTCTTTGATGTCACCATAATGTCCATAATGAAGGTTGTATCATTTATTTTCATAAATGTGTGTGTGAGTTCAGCTCTTGTGGGCAGGCTGCATGTTTAATGAGGTGGCAAATAAAGCAGAGAGACTTTGCAGCAGTCAGTAAAAAGGGCCAGTGACTGTGTCATAAGACCAGAACATGGAGGCGGTGATTACGGCCTCATTGGGCTGTTAGCAGGAATGGGCAAGCCATGTTTAGAGAGCCATAAAACAGAGGCAGGCTGACAGCTTTACAGCTTGTGGTAATGCTTCATGGAAGCTCTCCTCTGCAGGCTTATTATGGTAAAACATACACCTCACAGGTGATGCAGCTAAACTCTCTTTCTCTCTTCAGCATCTCATTTTCATAGAAATCTTAGAAGAAGAAGAAGAAGAAGAAGAAGAAGAAGAAAACACGGAATAAGGCATCAACCTATCATGTCTGACTGGACCCACTTTATTTTAAATTTCAGTAGTGGTGGAAAGAGTACTAAGAAATTGTACTTATGTAAAAGTCCTGAAAAATAATATGACTCAAGTAAGAGTAAAAAAGTAGTTTGCTGAAAAACTACTCAAGTTACTGCGTTACAAAATACTTAGTATTATTTTTCTAATTTACCCAAAATGAAACGATGTGAGCATTATGGAGCAGAGTAAAGCAAAGAAGGGTAAGTGAGAGTTTAAAAGAAAATAATTGAATGTGTGAATAATAATAATAATAATAATAATAATAATAATAATAATAATAATAATAATAATAAATAGGTAAAAAATGAAAAATCTTTAATATCATTCTCATTTATTCTACCTCTTATTGCAAAATATTTTTTTGTTAGCTGAATACTATGAATAAAAATCAACAGGCTAAAGAACACTTAGATGTGTGTGCAGCAGAGAAAACAAATGGGGGACAAAAATGTAAAAAAAAAAATAAAAAAAAAACTTTTGACTTGTCTAATTGACAGGCTTTATTTTTTTCTTATGTATTTTAATTAAATAAGAAATCAAATACACTGCTGGATGATAACCAATAATTTGTATTATATAATAATTTTTTTATGTATTTTACTAATGAAAAGTTTAGGATTGTCATTATTGAAACACATGAGGCAAAATAGTTTCTATGCTGTATTAAATGTTATGTCAGTTAGCACAGGATTATTCATATTCACCTTATTCCGCCCCGCCCACTTTTAATAATTCGCTTTTCTGCATTTTGTCATCCGACTTCCGCTAAACTGATACGGCACATCCGGTAACTAGTTCAGTAGTTGTAAGATTGTTTATAGCTGGCTATAACTGTGGCGAAATGACAAAGAACGTTAATACCGTAAATGTTATAAATTGGGAGCACGATGAAAACTCCATAAGACTATCAAATGGTCTCAAATTGTCCCATCCATCGTCACTGTTAACGTGGGTAGACGATATGAAGAAGTGGCCAGAGGTAACCTATATATTTAAAGGGAAAGATTGATGAAATTGAAATTGATGAAATTGTATTGTACTTAACCATGTCGTTCCAAACCCGTAAGACCTCCGTTCATCTTCGGAACACAGTATAAGATATTTTAGATTTAGTCCGAGAGCTTTGCAGTCCCTCCATTGAGAATGTATGTACGGTATACTGTCCACGTCCAGAAAGGTAATAAAAACATCTTCAAAGTAGTCCCATGTGACATCAGAGGGTCTGTTAGAATTTTTTGAAGCATCGAAAATAAATTTTGGTCCAAAAATATCAAAAAACTACGACTTTATTCAGCATTGACTTCTCTCCCGGGTCTGTTAGGAGGCGCGTTCACACCACTGCAGTTTAGTGATATCCGGTTCGCGAACGAATCACTCGTTGTAACCGGATCTTCTTGAACCAGTTCACCAAATCGAACTGAATCGTTTTAAACGGTTCGCGTCTCTAATAAACATTAATCCACAAATTACTTAAACTGTTAACTTTTTTTAACATTGCTGACACTCCCTCTGAGTTCAAATAAACCAATATCCCGGAGTAATTCATTTACTCAAACAGTACACTGACTGAACCGAGCCAGATAACGAACGAAACATTGACTTGTTCTCGAGTCAAGAACCGTTTCTGTCGCACGGGTCCGATTCGAGAACCGAGGAGCTGATGATACTGCGCATGCGTGAAGCAGACTGACACACAGCGCGTCTGAACTGAACTGTTCTTTTGGTGATTGATTCTGAACTGATTCTGTGCTAATGTTATGAGCGCGGGTAAACCGAAGGCTTGAATCAAGGGCAATCATCGCCAATGAAGTCATTACGTCGAGCGCAAAAGAACTGGTGAACCGTTTTCAGGAAGTCATTACGTTGAGTGAAAATGTACTGGTGAACCGGTTCGCGGAGAAGAACAGAACTTCCCATCACTACCGGTGATCCGAAAACCGATGCAACCGGTTCTTGACTCGAGGACGAGTCAATGCTTCGTTCGTTATCTGGCTCGGCTCGTGTTCATCTTCAGTTCTCTCTTCACAGCAGTTCAGTCAGTGTACTGTTTGAGTAAATGAGTTACTCCGGGATATTGGTTTATTTGACCTCAGAGGGAGTGTCAGCCATGTTAAAAAAGTTAACAGCTTAAGTCATTTGTGGATTATGCTTATTGGAGACGCGAACCGTTTCAAACGATTCAGTTCGATTTGGTGAACTGGTTCAAGAAGATCCGGTTACATCGAGTGATTCGTTCGCGAACCGGATGTGCTGTGAACGCGCTCATAACAGACCCGGGAGAGAAGTCGATGCTGAATAAAGTCGTAGTTTTTGCTATTTTTGGACCAAAATGTATTTTCGATGCTTCAAAAAATTCTAACGGACCCTCTGATGTCACATGGACTACTTTGATAATGTTTTTATTACCTTTCTGGACGTGGACAGTATACCGTACATACATTCTCAATGGAGGGACAGAAAGCTCTCAGACTAAATCTAAAATATCTTATACTGTGTTCCGAAGATGAACGGAGGTCTTACGGGTTTGGAACGACATGAGGGTGAGTCATTAATGACATAATTTTAATATTTGGGTGAACTATCCCTTTAACTACTTCGTCCTGTCAGAAGGAGTTGATGGAGCAGCAAGGAAAAAATATAAAAGTACAGAGGCCTACCATTATTTACATAGTGGGAAAGTGGGTCGTGTACTGTTCCACAGCGAGGGTGATTTCATCTTTTTAAAAGCAAAGGTGCACCGAGCCAGTGGAGCAGTCCAAACCGCTCGGTGTGGGTTCTGGTCAGTAAGCAGGGGTCGGTGGAGAGTACTGGATGTTCGTGCATCGCTGGTTTGGGAAGGCAGCCTCGATATTATGGAAGCTAAGACTATCACACACATCATCATTATTTATTATTCATGATAATATCTTGCAGCGATTGTGTTGTTAACATACACTATTTATAAATGTATAAAAGTATATTAACGTGTCTGTGACATACACAACTGCTGACCTGATGACCATCATCAGACTAAGTAGACTAGCTGATTTTCTTTTACAGTTAAAATGAGCCAAAACAGATTATATATCACTTATAAAAGATTAAATACAAAACGAATAGTTATTAAGATTGATGTGGTTTGGAATTGGTAAAATATACTTGGGGAAAAAAATATGATCAGAAAATCAACTCGCCTAGTAATTCTGCATATTGTATATGCAAAGTGTAAGGTAAAGGTAAGATTTGGTAGGTGTACAGTAAGTGTAACATTAAGTCTAATCAATGAATAAGGTAGGTAAACGTCATTAATAATAAATGATTCTGAAAAAAGACAACTATGAAAGCTTTGACATTTCTTTTAAGTTTGCCATGTTCTGTACAGGGCTGAGGGCCTGTAAGCTGCTCATTTGGGTTCCATCACAGCAAGTTCTGCTACATGTCACATACAATGAGCAATTCTGTGCCAAGACTGCAGCTAGACTAAAAACCTTTTATTTTAAGTACATGCTTCCTCGTGTCAGATGAGTTTCAGGCAGGCTTACCTGCTGCTTTCCACAAGATACTTGCAGCTTTGTAAATAAGCAGGAATGTGAATAATTAGGGTTAAGGATAGGATATTAGGTAATTGGGGTGGGATGTAGAGGGGTGTGGGTGAAGACTGGAACTATTTTAAATAAGTCGTTTTAAATCAGTTGTGTTAAACAAGAGACAGACTGTGATTTGTGTTTTAGAAAATGTATAATTTATTATAAGTTGTATTAATTCATTTGGATTTGTTGATCAGTGTTTGTTGTTTTCAGGAAGCAAGAGACAACTTCTACTGACCATCCTGTAAAATTTCACCATTTAATTTCCATATGTAATAAACCAACATGGAATTAATTTGCAAACTTGACATGACTTATTCCTTCAAATCAGAGATTAAAGATAAAAAAAGATCAAATTAAGAAAAAAAAAAAAAAAAAAAAAAAATTCACAGCAGGTAATGTCAGGTGACATTGTAAAGGTTCATAAAAATAACTATTATAGCAGGTAACTTCTGGTGACTTTAAGCAAGATCAGGGCCATATGGATCTGATCACCCTCACGGCTGTCCACTGCATCACTTGCGGTCATCGATACATCTGTGGAAATAATTAAACATTTTTACATTAGTACCTAAAATACATCTTGTGAATTACTATATGATGGGACCCATACAGTTCATCCAAAAATGGTTCAAGTTGTTCCAAACCAGCATGAGTTTGTTTCTTCTGCTGAAGACAAAATAAGATGTGTTGAAAAATGTTGGTAACCAGACAGTTGACCGTACCCATTGACTTTCAGTCTTTTTTTTTTTTTCTGCTGGAAGTCTATGGGTACGCTCAACTGTCTGGTTACCAACATTTTTCAACACATCTTATTTTGTGTTCAGCAGAAGAAAGAAACTCATACAGGTTTGGAACAACTTGAACCATTTTTGAGTGAACTATCCCTTTAATTGTTTTTAGGTGGCTCATTTAAGGGCATAACCACTTTTTATATTTCTTTTTATAAAAATATGCAGTGCAAAGACAACTTTGCAAAAAGACTGAAAGTGTGTCAGTAAATGAAATTTCATTTGCACAACAAATATTAACAGTTTGTAATAATTTCTTAAAGTTTGTAATATGGAAAACACTGTTAGCATATAAATGAATTATGATAATAAATATCTCTAAAGCAATTTAAGTCTTGTGTGATTGACCTAGTGAAATTAAGTTGAGAAAATATAATTATTTAAGTTGAGGAAACATAATTTTTTTAGGTGTTACCAATTAAAGTATTTTTTTTAAGTTGATCTAATTGCAGTAAAAATTAATATATTTAATTTGGAATGCAGTGAAATTAAGTTAGACTAATGTAAATAATAGGATTGAATGAACTCAAATAATATAAGTGTGATTAACCTAGTGAAATGAAGTTGATAAAACATGATAATTTAATTATTAATTTAATTATTGTTAAAACATAGGTCAATATCTGAATGAGAAATGTAGCTAGCTGGCCTGCTATCACCTGCAATGTCTGTAATTTACACGAATAATGTGAGCTATTGTTATGTACCATAATGTCTTGTACTACCGTAAATATGAAATAAATAGGTGGACAATGGTAATTATGGAAAATTCGTTGTACTTCGTTAACTGCTCGTTGCTGATCTTAAATGTATTCATAGAACGGACTTCATAAATCTAACGCTAGGCGAACAAGCACATAGCTAGTTAAGTTAAGGCTAGCTTACCCGAATCTGACAACCTTTTCAGCACCCAGCGTGACTTCTTTACCGGAACATCGTAGCCGAGCCATTTCTTGGGGTAAGGGTGTTCGTCAGTCGGCTTCCCATCCATGAAATGGTATGAACACACATAAGAGTGCTTGGGTGGGCGCTTCAAATTTAGCGCCTTCATCCATTTCCTCAGGTGCTTCTCTTCTTTAGTGGTGGGTGTAAATTGTAAAGTGCAGCACAACACTCCGACCGCTTCACATTGTGTTTGTAACATCGTTGGTGCAATTGTTTTTTTAATACAATTGTTATGCAGCCCCTAACTGAGCATATAATATTTGATATTTGCGCTCTGTTATCTAGCAACTAGCTTAGGTACGTCAGGCCCCTTAGCTGGAAGTAAGATGACAAAACGAACGCAATGGCGGCACCATTGTTGCCATGGAAAATAAGGTGAATATTATATTTATTACATCGAAATGACCTCTAATGCAATAGTGGGACGCCTTCTCCATATTAGGGATTTCCTGCAGGTCATAGTTATTACTTCTACTGGACCGTTTTGATCTTTCTGCGCGAGAGCGCCCTCCGGTTTCGAGTATGAATAGGGACTTTAAGCAACAGCCTCTGGTGGAACCGCAACGCCATTCTGGCGTTGTATTGCGCATGCGCAAATTTAACTGCTGCTTTGTGACGTTCTACTTTAACGGTCTACTACGGGAGAACAGCTGATTTGCCGGAGTCGCTACAACGTGAGAGATTAGGTAAATAAATGTTATGTTTTATGGCATATGACACTGTAATTTGCATCAGTTTTATGATTGTACCACTAGTGTTTTATATAATATGTGTTAAAATGTTTTAAACTTAAGCTAATTTTAATGATTTTTTTCCAACTCCTCCCACAACACACTTCTCTGATCACAAACGATCTCATTGGGAATCCGAGAACATCTACCAGAAATTGGTAGGTCACATTTTCTGACACAAAATTCATTTAAGCATTCGTCTTCCTCCATGTAATCAAGGTTAAAAGGCAAGTATTGCTTACATGGTAAATCTAGGTTTTTAGACTTATTTACGTCATACAATATTAAAAACTCCTCTTCTGACAAAAGATTGTCATTTAATGCCAAAAGCAATCCTTCTCTTGCTTTTTTAAATGACATTTTTTTGTATCTCAATAAATGAGTTAATGCCGCGTTGCGCTGTCCTGTTTACCGTTGCTTAGTGATTACGTTCTTGGCTACGGCGGTGTGACAGCAAACTTCCGGTCGCTGTAGCCGTTCCATTCGCAGCTGTTGCTTAAAGTCCCTATTGAAACATGCACTGCATGAGAGTGTTTAGCGCTCAGTAATGTTCATATCGTCTAGTTATGGATATGAATAAATCGTCCGGTCATAAATAGACTATCCTGTTTCTTTGCCCATGTGCTCACACATCCATAGTATGCACACAGAAAAAGTGATTTTAAATGCATCTGATTGAAAGATAAATCATGGATCAGACGTAAAATGCATGCGCTCTTTCCATGTTGTTGTTAATGATGAGGTTCTTTTAGCTTCGTACATTTAGTTTAACTGTACTGTTAAAGAGGACGATTTTTACCATTCAACTGAACTATGTGCATGTATTTTAGACACTTACATTGTTGTTGCTCCATCCTTGCAATAACTCCGTCCTTCTATCTACCGAGTGTAATATCGACAGTATGACCATTTTCAAGAGCTGACAAACTTACGATTCACAATCAGAGCATAGCTCACATTCACTAAAATACTAAAACCAGAGTCGGCGTCAGAGCAGATCTACTGGAGGAGCATTGGATCATCGGCGGGGGGGCACTGTCGTTTGATAAATATTTTTAGACGACCGCATTGGCAACATCATAGTAGCATGGAAATCCAGACCTAAATCTGAAAGATCTATATAGAATGACAATGAACGATTTAGACTTGGGTTTTTATCTAAAAAGAGGAACAGAAGACAGGGCTGTAATTTGCTGTTTTGCCGACCGGATACGGCAAGAGTCAGTTAGCTCCAATGATCTATATAGAATGACATTCTACCCTAGAATGTTAGCTCCAATTGATCTATCTATATAGAATTGTGACGAGTGGGGCGGGGCCGAGAGCCGTGGGAACGGAGCGAGGCCGGTGGAGTGATTTGGAAATGAGCGACACCTGCTCCACTCACCGGTCTCGATTCCCACGGAGGAGATTGGGAGGATACAAAAGAGGAGCGACGACAGTGAAGGACGAGAGAGAGGACCAGGCCTGGGCTTTATTTTGTGTTTGGTTTTTGTTTGTGCGAGGCAGTCGCCCGTGAGGGGCTGTCGCGCTGTTTTATCTTTATTTGGTTATTAAAGTTTTATTTAAATGTTCGCCGGTTCCCGCCTCCTTCTTCCCGTGACTATGGGAGTTTTTTATTATTACAAGAATGTCATTATATATTTTTTTTATTTTTTATTTTTACCTGTCTTGATTACCTAATACACAACAGATGACGATTGTTAGTTAAAACGTTCCGATTCCATATAAGGTTAGTATAGCCTAGTTTCAGCACTTTGCGAATGGACAGCGACTCAAGTAGCACGTAGTAGCCTATTCTCGCGTTCGAGTTCAGTAGCCTACATTTTTGGAAAACGCGCGAGGAATTGCGGCTAATGTTATAACCTTGCACTGTAGAGAGCGCTTTTAAGAGCTAAGATAGGCTAGGCTACATCATTATCGGGAAACCCGGCCCAGAACAGATAGCCTAAACAACAGAACAGGAAAGAAAATAATAATATAAAATATAGGCTAAATAAAAAAAACATAAAATAGGCCTACAATAAATAGCAATATATTTTTTATACTTAAATAATTTAACAAATTACGACGACAAAAAATAAAACACTGAATCAGTTTGAAGCTTTGAAAAACCGGCAAAAAAAAAAATGTCCCCATTAGACAAAGTAGTTTTCGTATAGATGTTTCTGAAAACTTAAGGCTTTTTTCTTCAGAAAACGAATTGGACATCATCACACAAATGTCTGCGTATTAAATCTTTTGGCGGTTGTCCGGAGCTAGCATTTGCAGAAAAAGCGCCAGCTCGGCTCTCATAGACCGTGGTACTGGTGGTCGTGGCCGTATCTAAGTCTACTGATGACGAGGCTGCGGAGGTCTAAAATCTTTTTTTTTTTTTTTTTAGAAATTTTTAAAATTAGCTGCTAACATTTGTCTATAATATAGACGGACAAACTGTTCTTCAACTTGAAATGGATTTTGCGCGCGTGCTGCAAATCAAATGTAACAAGTTTACTCGGCGACCAATAAGCATTCACCATGACGAAGCCTATTAACGTGCCATGCACAACCAAAATTATGCATTTTCCCCATTCTTTTTATTTGAATTAATTTAAGTTACAGTTTGAACATTTAATATTAAAATAATAACTAAAAGGGATATTTTTTTTGGGCCACGCCATGGCCTGTAGGAAGGGCATCAATGACCGCTAGGGGGGGCACGGCCCTCGAATGCCCCACCACAGCGCCGGCGCTGACTAAAACGCTAATGATGCTGATTCAAAACGACAACGCAGCTGATTGACAGTCAAACATAGGCTGTTTGAATGGCCCGCCCCCGCAGCTGAACTGAAAGTTTTGATTGGTTTTGCACCCGAGTCAGGCCTCTGTGTTATTGGCTGAAGCAGGCCTCGACCCCAGGAGTTTAAAAAGTGCCTGTCACACGCCGTCTCTCTCTTCTCCATCAATGCCTTCTTTGTCAGTAGGGTTATTTATTTTTGGTTGGTTTTTTTTTTGTTTGTTTTTGTTTGTTTTTTTGTACTTTGTACTTGTGGTGAAAAAATAAATGTAGCGAAGTTGAATATTTTAGTTTTATTCTACTCAAGTAAAAGTAAAAGTACCACAGTTAAATTATACTCAAGAAAGTAGGAAAAAACGTAAAAATGTACTTCTGTAACGAAAGTATTTGTAATTAGTTACTTTCCACCTCTAAATTTCAGTCAATTGTGTATGGAAGTCCTAAGATGCCATGGACTATTAATATTTTTCTTTCTTGTTTTCATGATCTCGACATAACAAAAGTTGTTATCTTGTTATCACGTCTTTATTTTCTTGTGATCTCGACATAACAAAAATTGTTTTCTCGTTATCACGACTTTATTATCTCGTGATCTGCTCCAACAGATGGCAGTATAGAACTGCATATAACTGATGGGGTTTTGTATACTGTTTATCCACTTTACTGTATGCGTTTGGGACAGCTGGACCTTCTTCGTGATCACTATAATTTGGGCAGTATTGTTCATTACTGACATTTTTTGTTGTATCTGCTATCGTTAAGTTCTTGCTAAATGCATTATACATGATATGTAAAAATGTGTAAAGGCTAATTTAATTAAGTGATATTATTGTTGTAATCTTTTGTATTTTCTACAGTTCTTTGTAGGAAACCACACATACACACATGTACTCACACATAAACATTCTTTTCATACTCTTTTCTTTCAAACTCTTTTCAAAAAGCATCTCAAGCTTGTAATGCACAACATCATCCACAGCATACCCTACTAATAAATGACAAAAAAAAAAAATCACAAACAAATACAATTTTAGACTCACGATGTATTGTATTTTAAAAATCAAACAATAATTGATAAAAAAAAAAAAAAAAAAACTTTTGTTATGTCAAAATCACAAGAAAATTAAGCTGTTCCAGTTACGCAGAAAAGCCACTAAGGATAAGGACACCGCTTTCCAAGTGGTTTATGTGCAACCTGCTCTGTGACTTTGACCACAGACCTGAAGTCGGTATGCCCTCGCACACTGCTCCGCAGCCCAAGGTCGACGCATATGTCATAACTAAAGTGTTTCTAGATTGCACCACGGTCTCAGAGCACTGATGCAGCTGTGTGTGACAACGATGCGCATACGACCCAGGTCCATGCTCTCCAATGGACTCAAAGCCACAATTCCCAGAAGCCTCTGAAATTCCCTCAAGGTAAGAGACCGGCTATGCACTCTTGAGAGTGTCGAAACACACACCCAGATATATTATAGACTGACTATTTTCCGCCACAAGGATGCGCTGTTTTCTTTCAAATCAAAGCTAAATATATGTAGAAACAGCACATCCTTGTGGCGCGGCTGATACAGAAGAGCATACGCAGCATATGGTGATATGGAGAGACACAGAGGAGACCGTTGACAAAGGAATTGTTGAAGTCATTATTTTTGTTTTCTTCGCTTACAAAAAGTTTTCCTGTCGCTTCATATAACCCAGATTGCACGTCTGATGGTAGATGGACTATTCTTTACGATGTCTTTTATACCTTTTCTGGACCTTGACACTGCTATTTACTTGTCAGTCTATGGGAAAGTCTCAAGCCTCCCGGTTTTCATCCAAAATACCTTAAAGGGGTCATGAAATGAGAAACCAAATTTGCCTTGATCTTTTGGAATATAAGAGGTCTTTGTACCATTAAAACGTCCTGCAAGTTTCATAGCTTAAGACGTCCTCCCCATTTTAAAAGAGCCATTTATTTAATCAAGCTCTAAATACAGCTCGTTCTGGATCCATGGTAAGAAGTGACGTCACGGTGCGAAGTGACGTTCCAACCATTTGCATATGACCGCCTCCAGCACAAGACAACTACGCTCATTTCGTATCGTTGTCGCGCCGCGCGCCTCATAAGTGTTCAGTCGACGGACAGCGAGTGGGTCTGTGTACAGGAAAATTACAATGCCACGCAGTATGGCGTTATTTCCCTGTCAAATGTCGAGAGCGCATTATTGTAGCGCGAAAGTACATTAATATAATGTGCCAGCGCGAATCTCTCTGCTCGCGCGCGGAATAAAATGTGCGGAGCGCGAATCTCTCTGCTCGCGCGCGGGAACTGGGCGCGCGCTCTCAGATACACGTTGCTCTTGTTAGAATTTTCTCTGGGCTCGCTCAGAGAGTATGCCTGCACTTAAACCCTGTTCAGTGCAATCGCGAATCTGTATGTGCTTAGACTGTGTCCCGTGCGTTCGCGCATGGCCAAGTACTCTTCTCTTCGAATTCTTTCTCTTTGCTCTTGGCATAAACGCTGTCAAAACGGCAACAGTTACGCTCAATCCGCAAATGTTCTGGCTGGGGGTGTTAATAATTGATCCATAGGCACTGTCGTTAGCCAATCATAACAGTGGGCGTTAACACTGAACTCTTAAAGGGGAAACAACCCAAAAACAGACTGTTTGAATCAAAGGATGAGAAACAGGGTGGGAAAATGTCATAATTCACTACATTTTAAAAGTTTTTTTTTTTAAAAAAACTATAGTAATACTATAATTGCACCTAGGGGACCATAATAATAAAATAAAAAAAACCATGTCATGACCCCTTTAAATTGTGTTCCGAAGATGAACAGAGCTTTTACGGGTTTGGAACGACAAGGGGGTAAGTGATTAATAACAAAATTTTCATTTTGAGGTGAAAATGCTACACCCACTGCTCCGGGTGTGTGTTCACGGTGTGTGTGTGTGTGTGTGTGCACTTTGGATGGGTTAAATGCAGAGCACTAATTCTGAGTATGGGTCACCATACTTGGCTGTATGTCACATCACTCACTTAGTATCCCTTTAATACACATATAGTCCAAGTGATATGTTTACTTTTTCATTAAAGCATGAAACTTGGTATAATTGCACAGGTTAGGGCCCTGAACATTTTCAGAAATGGAGGCATCGCAAAAACACCTTGTGGTTGCCATGGTGACCATTTTACGTCCGCTATAACCAAATTATTTATGTTGTGTTATTTCTCCTGAACCAAACGTGATAACACAGAAAAGGTGATGTCTACCCCTATGTTTTGATGGTCAAGGATTACAGTGATACCATATACAGCAACATAAACTGTTCGAATGAAGAGTTAATGGTGAAATCAGCAATGTGAGAAGGAAATAACAGTATCTGAGCATCATAGTATAACAACATTTACAAAAGTCCATATTATGGCTATTAATTGTTTCTTTCTTAGTTAATTAACTAATATTTTATTCAATAAAAGATTGTTTTAATTAATTAATTATTAATTTGTTACATTTATATAGTGCTTTTCTGGATACTCAAAGCGCTTTACGTGGAAGGGGGAATCTCCTCAACCACCACCAATGTGCAGCATCCACCTGGATGAAGCGACAGCAGCCATATTGCACCAGAATGCCCACCACACACCAGCTTAACTAATATTTTATTCAATAGTACAATAAAAGATTGTTTTCGAGAATACAGTCAGATATCATCTGAAGTAAGTGTATTTTTCCTTACCTCTCAGGCAGAGTCATGTAGGCGGTAGTATGTTTCCAATACATCTTTGTTGAAATACAGTCTTGATTGTTTAAAATTATTTGTTGATTGTAGATAAATGTTTGATATGTATTTTTGAAGTATATTTTAATATATGAAAAATTTGCACTGTTAAGCCCAGGTTTTGTTGTTGTGATGTGATGTTTTATTCTAGCAATTTTGTCATGATGTCTTATAAAATTTGTCTATTTGTGAGGTTGATGCTGTATAAATTGCCCTGTGAAGGGACAAATAAACAGTGGTGGAAAGAGTACTGAAAAATTGTACATGAAGTACAAGTACTGTTACATTGCTGAAATAATACTCAATTACAAATAAAAGTACTGGTGTCAAAACAGTACTTAAGTAAATGTACGCAACTCCTAAAAAAAAAACGTTTTCATTCCGCATTGCCCCATCAAGCTCTCGTTGGATCCACTCCTCTGCTATCAACGATGTCGGTGGAATGTCGGTACTAACGCAACAGACAATGAAACATTTTGGTTGTTAAAAAAAGGTGTGCTCCTTCAAAACAGTTGTGTTCGATCCTTTGCTGGCTGTGCTGATTTAAATCTGGCGGTTCTTTTGTGTTTGTGTCGCAAGTTTAGTGACGCAGGTAGTGACGATTCTCACCAGGCCAATCCGTGATCAGCAGAGTTAACACGTCACGTTTCGGTAACGGTACGGTTCACATGGAACTTCAACCGAGGTGGTACTAAAAAAAGTACCAGGTACCAGGTACTGTACCCAGCGGAAAAAACCCCAAAAGTGAACCGTATCGAGCTGTACCGTGCCGTACCAGTGGAAAAGTGCCATTAGTCATGTGTCCTGTCTCTCATTGGTTAGTTCTTGTCGCGTGACCCTAAGTGTTTGCTATAAGTAGCCATCATGTTGACATTGTCTCTTGTTGTGTATTAATGCATGTACCTGCTGTCGGTGAGCCTAGTCTGTTCATGCTACGTCGAGTCTGTTCAAGTCAAGTCTGTTCAAGTCAAGTCTTCTGTTGTTTGGATGTTTGGAATTTGGATTTCACTTTGTAAATAAACTGCACTTGGGTTCATCTTCAACTCGCCTTCAGTGGACTATTCATTACAGAATACACGACCGTAAAAATGAACCCAGCAGATCGTCTTGTTCGCTTTTGCCAAGGAAACCGGGCCATAGAGTATTACATGGAGGACTTTTGTGGACTTTATCATAAGGTAGACTTTAAGGAAAGCTTACTGAAAGACATTTTCCATTATGGTTTGGATAAAAGTATATTACAGTTAAAGCCAAGCAATACCCCACACTGGTCACTGGAACAAAACATTGATTTTGCACTCCGTTTGGCTGGCTCACCATTTACTGTGGGGATAGTTGATGAGGAATCCTGCTATCCTCCAGTATCCGCCAAACCAAAGTGTTTGTACATTATGTCTGGGATTATTCAAGTCACGTCAGAGTCTACGGAGCCTGCTCACGTCACACCAGTCAAGCCAAAGCCTGCTCACATCATGTCTGATACCCTAAGGCCTGCTCACATCACATTTACTATGACAAGGCCTCTTCACATCATGCCTGCCAAGCCAGCGCCTGTTCACGTCACGTCTGTCAAGCCAAAGTCTGTTCACGTCGTGTTGCCAATCCAGGGCTTGCTGACGTCAAGCCAGCTACTCAAGAGCCTGCTCCCGTCATGCCGACCACACAACATGGCCGCCATTCAAGAGCTTTGTCGCAAGATGGTCGCTGCACAATAGTCTCTTCACAAAATGGCCGCCCTTCTAGAGTCTTGTCACGTCTCAGCTGATCGTCCAGAGTCTCGTCCCATCTCAGCTGATCATCCAGAGTCTCGTCACGTCTCAACTGAACGTCCAGAGTTTCATCACGTCGCAGCTGATCGACCAGAGTCTTGTCATTCTCAACTTATTGTCCAGAGTTTCGTCACGTCAAAGCTGATCGTCCAGAGTCTTGTCATTCTCAACTTATTGTCCAGAGTTTCGTCACGTCGCAGCTGATCGTCCAGAGTCTTGTCATTCTCAACTTATTGTCCAGAGTCTCGTCACGTCGCAGCTGATCGTCCAGAGTCTTGTCATTCTCAACTGATTGTCCAGAGTTTCGTCACGTCGCAGCTGATCGTCCAGAGTCTTGTCATTCTCAACTTATTGTCCAGAGTCTCGTCACGTCACAGCTGATCGTCCAGAGTCTTGTCATTCTCAACTGATTGTCCAGTCATGTCACAGCTGATCATCCAGAGTCTTGTCCTGCTGATGCGGAGTTTGGGCCAGGTGTGTGGGTACCCATTGTTGTTGTGATGGACGCATGATTGATTTGAGTGAGAGGGTTTGACATCCCAGTGGTTTCTATGTTCTCAAGCCCGGCAGGCATCCCTCTGTCTGCTGCATTGCTCATGACGGCGGTCGCCATTTTGAGTGTGTGGGCTGCACACTGCACTCCAGAGGCCTCTCCTGTCCATGAGTCTGCCCCAGAGGCCACTCATTTCCACCAATCCACTCCAGTGCCTCCAGAGGTGGCGGCCAAGAAGGCCGTCCATGATCTGTCTGTCTGTCCTGTCATGGCCAAAGAGACCGTCCATGATCTCTCTGTCTGTCCTGTCATGGCCAAAGAGGCCGTCCATGATCTCTTTGTCTGTCCTGTCACGGCCATGGAGGAAGCCATGGAAACTGCACTTGGGTCCTTCAACTCGCCTTCAGTGGACTACTCATTACACCATTCCATGAAGAAATATTGCATACAATTTTAGGATGACATGAGCAGTGTTCATTTTTGCATTTTTGCGTGAACTATTAATTTAATATTAAATTACTTACTACCACTTACTGTGGCCCCTGAAACTGAATGAATTTTTGTTTAGCATCCAAATCCTATCTATCTATCTATCGGTCTGTCTGTCTGTCTGTCTGTCTGTCTGTCTGTTGTTCTATCGTTCTATCACTGTTCTTCTATCATTCTATTGTTCTCTCATACCTATAGTTCTGGCTATCTATTATTCTGTCATTCTATCATTGTCATTTTGTCATTCTATCTATTGTTTTAACTGTCTATTGTTCTAGCATTCCATCAAAGGGAATAAAACAAACAAACTATCTAAACAGAAGAAAATATTATGCACTATTTCATGGTATTTCATTTTCTTTCTTTCTTTTCGAAGCTTTACTGAAGTGACACATAACTGTCCTTGCAAATGTAAAATAGTTCCATATCTTATTCCATTCCATTAAGAAATACTGCATACATGTTTAGAAAGACATGAGTGTGACAATGTATATTTTGGGGTGAATAATTCATTCAATATTACTTATGGTAATAACGAATATACTTACAATATTACTGTGGCCCTTGAATCTATGTAGAAGAGTGGAGACAGGTCTTGAATGTGTGCAGTGGAGAGTGTGCTCTATACAAACAAAAATACATTGTTCCCAATACGTCCAACTGCATAATTAGTTTTATTTCAGATTTCAGGTTTAATCGAACTGAGAGAGAATGAGAAAGGGAAAGGGGTTTCTAAAAGAGTTAAAAGGAGCATTTTTAGACAAAACAATGAAATGTTCATGTTCATATAATCTGTATAAACAATGAAAGAGAGTAAACATTTGGATTTCTGTCCTCAATGGAGCATGAAACTCAAATCAGCTCAAAGTTTCTCCCCTTGACTGAATTCTACAATTAAAGGAGGAGGTGGGATAGAGGAGGGACAACAGAAGAATTGTCAAATTGAGTGTGGAGCAGTAAGAGACTGCTCCACACTGTTTATATGCCCTTTGTGTTGTGATTGGTGGAATTACAGGAGAATGCTCCTCCCGAACTATCATTTGGAACTCAATTTAAGGGTTAATACAGATCTTTCACTTTTTCTCTCTAAAGCTCTTGACTGGCTGTCTCATTCCTGGTAGGACTAGTCAAGGGTGAGAGCAGCTCAACTGGGTCATTACCCTTTGGCCCACGACAGCTCCCAGCAGACGCAGATAAGTCTGTGCCAACAGATGCGTGAAATGCTGTTCAGATATCACTCACATCACAACACAATCATACTTTCTGTCTCAGAGCATGGGAAACAATTCAAGGAAGAAAATTAAAATTCTGTCATCAGTAATTTATCCTGATGTCATTCCAAACCTAAACTTTCTATTTTTCTTTGTAACACAAAATGTAACATTTTGCAGAATGTCCTGTGTAGATAGTATAGAAACCATTGGCACTATAAAAATATAAACATAGATTTTTATATTTTATAAACATACACTTATGAAGCTTTGACGGTCCGTTTTTGTCAATTTACTGTCAAGTAAAAAATGTACAAAAATTGTCACATCAAAATTTGTCCCAACATTTCAATTAATAAATACATACTTTCAGATTTTTCTCTCAGAAATCACTTTTAATAAAAAAGAGAAAGAAAAAGAAAAAGAAAGAAAGAAAAAATATCAATGTTTTTAAATGCTAAAAGTGAATTTAGGCATCAAAGTATGAAAATGGATATTCATTTTGAGATTATAGATTATATTTGACAGTGTTGCTATTAGGGAAGACTGGAGGCAATTGTAGCAGGAGCAATTGTAACACACTCAATTCCAAAAATCAGAAACAAACTAGAAGTAGATGTTCAATAGGATTCTCTCTCTACCTGTAGAAGTTTTTGACTTATACTGATTTTGAGGTATGAAAGTTACTTTTTGGATGTACAGTATCTTTCTTCGGCTGTCTAAAGTTTAAATGACTGCAAATTAAAACTTACATTTTATCTCTATGTTATTGACTGTTATATACTGTTCTTGACTCATCAGCTGATTATTGTATTTGAGTAAAATATATTTAAATAATATCCCAACAGACTAAAGGCTATAATTAAAGCAAAAGGTGGTTCAACAAAATACTGACATTAGGGGGTGATTGTTTTTCCAACTTAGTGATTCTGTTATTTATTTATTTATTTGTTATTTATTGACTTGTTGGTGTTATATCTTTCACTTGGATGTTATAAGTTGCACCGAGTAAATACAGCGGGATAAAACAAAAACTGTGTCCATATACATTTCAGGCTGCAAAGCAACAAAATGTGATTATTTTAATGGGGGTGATATATTGTCTGAAATCTAAAATAAAATAAAATAAATAAATAAAATAAAATAAAATAAAATAAAAAAAATAAAATAAAAAATCATAAGTAACATAACAATTTTAGATACTACAGGATTAAAGTGATTACTTTGAGGTAGGCTTTTATTTGAGATACAATAATATGATTTTCAGTGTTACAATTGTCCCCAAACATTGTTACAATCACCCTCACCAAGAGACCAATTGTAACACTCTGACTTCTTGCATTTAATTTAACATTATAGTTTTGTCTTTATTAGTGAAAATTTATTGTTACAATCATTGTAGCCAGTTTATTCCTTAATGCAACATGTGACGTTTCTGTCACGCATGGAGGTAAACTGGACTTTGATCACATTCAGTCAGCTACATAAGACTACAAAAGCACTTGCATGTTTTACATATAGAAAATGACATTTCATTTGCAATGGACATGACATTTCAAGCAGTGACAGCTCATATGATTCTTATAAATGCAGTTTGAGAATGTCATATTAATTTAAAGCATACTTAGGTCTATAATTTGTGCTTTATGTGGTCCTCCATGCTGTTCTTCTCTGCTTAGTGTTTTAATACCGCCTGCTAATGTGCTGCATTTACATAAAATGCTGCAGTAAAGTTGACAACAGGCCTCAATAACTAACATTTACAGCTTTAGCTAAAAACATTCTAATTCTAATTTTAGCCTCAATTAAGCTTCAATCTAAATGTTAAGTGTACATAATTTATTAAGCAGGTCATATTTTGTTGGTCTTGCAACAACAACACTCTCAAAAATAGTCCAAACTCAATCTTTTATGGTAGGGTTTTGTTTTGGGTGAACTATTTCTTTTAAATTCCATCAGATTATTTATTGATTGATTTGTTTTTAGATGCATGTTTATTAAAATGATTCATTATGCATTCATGCAACAAAGTATACAGAGAAAATAACAGTGTACACTATTAAAAATAAAGGTTCCAAGGGGGGATGTTTTGCAGCAGTGCCTAGAAAAACATTTTTTAAGTCCTCAAAGAATCCTTTAGCAGTCCTTTAGCAGTTAAACAGTTCTTATAATAACTTTTTTTGTGAAGAATTAAAAAAATAAAAATAATAATAAAAAACGTTTTCACCTACTGTTCATTCATTCATTCGTTCATTCATTTATCTACTAGAAATAAAACTTTAAAGAAAATTTATTCAATGCCAGTTTTAAGATTTAATAGCAAAATAGCAATTTTCCAAAGAAAAAAAAACTGCTGATTTTTTTTTCCTTTTTTTTTTTTTTTTTACTATTAACTAAAATATTAAGTAAATATCGTAGGCTACAGTTCTTTGACTTGTAAGTGTCAGCTAAATTAATAAATAAAAGATTTGTGTTACAGCATTCATTTTAAATGTATTAATTCTATTTAATTTTAAAATATATACAATCATATTACTCCAGACACTAGTGACTCTGGAGCAGGCGTCACCAAACTCAGTCCTGGAAGGCCGGTGTTCTGCAGAGTTTAGTTCCAACTTGCCTCAACACACCTGCGTGGAAGTTTCAAGTATACCTATGCTGCGTCTGAAAGTTCCTTTGGTGGCAGCATTCCAAGGCAGCAAGGCATCAAGGCACATCCGAATACAAATTCTGCTTTACTTCCTGTCTTCGGAGGTACCTTCTTCTGATTGAATTTTGAAGGCAGCATAGATTTGTCCTTTGCTGCCTTTGATATCCCACAATCCTGTGTGTTCCATTCATGACTGTTGAGATCAAAAATAAATAAATAAAGATGGCGTATGAAAGTTGCGCTTAGTGGTCAGTTTGTGGGTAAATGTATGTTTCTGACTAACTTTTTGCACTTTTGATGTTATTTCTAGTGATAAATCTGTATTATAATATATTAATTTAGTTATCATCAAAACTCATTCTATTTTGTTGTAGATCATTAAACCGTTACTCTGCCTCAGAAGTCTGTCTGAAATCAGTTTCATGAGGTGCCTTTGTGCAAAAACGCTGCCTGCAAAGTCATTGCCTCATAAGGCAGCAAGTCAGCTGCCTAGGCTTTTGAATGCAGCCCCAGTAAGACCTAGCTTGATTAACTGGTTCAGGTGTGTTTAATTAGGGTTATAGCAAAAGTCTGCAGGACACCACTCCAGGACTGAGTTTGGTGACCCCTGCTCTAGAGTTTTGATTAACCCTCCGGGGACGACAAACGTGCTGGTCCCTTAAGGAACTGAAATTACTCCGTCAGTTTTGATCATACAGATAAGAGCAATACATCAATCGAATCTGTAAAGGGTCACTTTTATTTGTAAACACGCATACACATGTGCTTTTGTAAAATAAAGAAACATTTAAAATTACTTTCATAAAATATATCGTTAAAAGTTGACTAATATGAAATGATTTGCAGCTTCATTTTACCTCGCTCTATTTAACGTTAGACTGACGCTTTGCGGTCTGCTTCTGTAAACAGTAAACCCCGCCTACTTTGATTTGATTGGCCATTTCACTCATTTTGACATTTACAAGCACTGTTAAACTACTGAGGCTTTGATCTGAAGTGCCTAGTATGTGCAGCGGTCGCGTGTGCTTCCGTAGACTAGCCCAAGTTAATTCTCACACTTTATTGGTATATAAAGCTCCTAACTAACAGGCTGTGTGACTATGAGAATTATTACCTCAAAATGTACGTCAGTATGCAGTTTTCCCTATTACTTGCGCACCAGCAATTATCCCTCCGTGTGTCAAGTTGGCACATGTGCCATAGGTTTTGTGCCATTTTGTATTGTATAATAGGCCTAAATACAAAGCATTCCTTCAGTTTTGAGTTCGCTGGAAAATCATACTGAGTAAGTGCATAGTACAATGTATAATATTTGTACGTTTATTATACCTATATGGTAATATTATTTGTGGTTGATATTGTTAAAATATAGTTTCTTTGTTATTGGCATTCTGTTTTATCATCAAGTAGGCCTATGCATACCTAAGGTACTGTGAAAAATAAATGCTAACGATTGTTTATAACATTCTTTTAGGACTGTGAATAGTCTACACCACTCACGCCTTCACCTGCATCTCACACAGGAAGGGGACCCCGGTCTTGTCTAGTTTTCATCTCCATTCAGAATCTTACAGAGTAAGTGTGCATTCACTATTTTACAGATGTTACTTTTATTTGATTTATTTACTGTATGGTAAAATATGTGTGCTATGTGGTAATTGTGTTCTTTTTTCTATAAATTAGTGCTAGTATCAGTGACCATCACAATAATGTTAATAATATAGTTTATTTGTGTAAACAGCATGCTTACTTTTTATATTGTTTCAGATGTGTGAATAACAGTGCAAAAGAACATGTAGCAAAGAAAGCCAAAGCAAAAAAGCAGCCCACTCGGTCATGGAAATCAGAGACTGATTTTGATATGTTCCACATCTGAATATATTTTAAAATGTCATTTATCCCTGTGATCAAAGCTAAATTTTCAGCTCCAACTGTAACATTATACTATACCATTCAAAAGCTTGGAGTCAGTATATATATATATATATATATATATATATATATATATATATATATATATATATATATATATATATATTGAAACAAAATAAACATTATATGTATTTATATTCTTTAATTTAGCACAATAGTGATGATAAAGACATGTATAATGTTACAAAAGGTGCTGTTCTTCTGAACATTCTACTCAACAAAGAAACCTGAAAAGATTATTCTCAGCTTTTTTTAACATAATAATAATAATAATAATAATAAATGTTATTGAGCAGCAAATCAAAATATTAGAATGATTTCTGAAGGAGAGGCAGCCAAAATAAGGAGCGGGAAACATTTGCCTAGGAACAATCAGTGCTTCTTCAAGGTTAATTAGGCTGCAGAGGCAACACCATCATTTTCTTCATTCATCATCCAAACTCAGCATTTATGTGAATTTAACACAGCTTAATGCAGAACTGAGGCAAATAGTGAACAAAAGGTTGTTTATGACGCCAAGACTATTACTGCAAGTGAAAAGTCTTCATTTCCAAAAGCACTTCACTTACACAAGCACACTAGAATTAAAGGTATAGTTCACCCAAAAATGAAAATTCTGTCATAAATTACTCACCCTCATGTCGTTTCAAATGTGTAAGACCTTCGTTCATCTTCGGAACACAGATTAAGATATTTTTGATGGAATCTGAGAGCTGTCTGACCCTGCATAGACAGCAACACAACTGAAGTGTTCCCAAGTCCAGAAACGTAGCAAGGAGATCTGTAAAATAATCCATGTGACATCAGTGGTTCATCCGCAATTATACGAAACCACGAGAATACTTTTATTAGCTCAATGGTTTTTGTGATAAGACTTTATCCAACAGTTTGTCTTCTCCACATCACCCTGGTGCCATTTTGGAGAATATCCGCTGGACGTATGCTGTTCTGTGTCAGCTGCGTCACACCGGATCCGTTTCCTATGTTGTTGTGATCTGATCAGAACGGAAACAGCATATTGGCGTTAAAATATCTTAATTTGTGTTCCGAAGCTGAACGAAGGTCTTACGGGTTTGAAATGACATGAGGGTGAGTAATTAATGACAGAATTTTCATTTTTGGGTGAACTAACCCTTTAACTATAAATCAAGGAACTTATACACTCCCATTGAAAAGTGTACTTTTTTCTTTCTTTTTTTGTTTTGACAGAAGTCATAATAATTATAATTAACATGGCACTAGGGTTGCAAAGGAGTGGAAAATTTCCTGGAAAGTTTCCAAATGTCTGGAATATTTCCGAACCCTATATGCCACCTACAACACAAGTCCAATGTTGGTTCACAGAAACAAGAAATCATATCAAGAATAAAATCACAGGGCTCAAGAAACATATGAAAAGTAAGAACTAATTAAAAACAAATAACAGCATGTAAATGCTGTTTTACACATTACGCTCACTCTCCTACAAACTGCTTTTTACACCAGAGTAGATCTTCACGAACAGAAGCTTAGTTATAGTCATAAACACAAGCATGCTTTGTATATAGGCCTATTATTCAATACAAAAACATCTACATATTATTCGCGAACAGAGTGTAGCCTATCACAGTAAAGTTTTGTCTGATCATTCTTACTCTAATATTAGGCTATTAACATTATAACTTATATTACTTTTATATCGTTTTGCTGTCTATTTTATAGAATATAAAAAAAAATAATTGAAAAAAATAAAAATAAAAAAACATCCTGGTATCGGGAAATCAGTTCCAAAATTATGGTTAATTTATCCAGTGTTGAAGTTTCTGTTTTATGTGCTATTTTATTACCACAATATCAGGCCAGTGTTAAAAAGAAGTTGAAATAATGGCACAGCAGTCTCCCCAAACTATTATACAGAAAACACTAATTTACATTAAGATCTAATTTATCTAACTTCTACCTCCAGTCCCACCTTGTTAGTCTTGTCGACTGACTGCCACCTCTGGGATTTAACCCTCTTTAGCAATGGGGACTCAGAGAAAGTCTCCTTTCTCATCACACACATTAACCTGAGAGATAGTGTCAGCGAGGTCAGCGCCAGCCACAGACCTGATGGGACAGAAAGAGCCGAGCACAGAGCTGAGCTCCATTTGCCAGAATCAACCGTCTATACTGCTGACATGCTCAGAGGAAGTGATTCAGAAGCTTGCTTAAGTGGCAGTGCTCCAGTGGTAATTAGCAGCAGTAAATCTCCATATTGTCCAAAAAACGAGCATTATATGCCTAATGGTGATGAACAGTGTTCTGAGTGTTTTTTTAGCATGCTGTTACGCGGCTGATAGGGTGTTCAGGGTGGTTGCCAGGTAGTTACTTACCAGCCCAAGTCAAAAGAGCACATCTTCAAGTCTACGCTTCCACATACAATTTAGGTAATGGGTAAATCATTGGGTTATGTATTGTATTATGTATTCCATGGTGAAAAAAACGGTGGTTTAATTTTTGACAATTTTTTGATTGGAAAAACTTGATTGGAATTGACACACAGTAAATTACACATTATGTTTAATACCATTCTGTAATAGAAATGATTATGGTATTGACATTTTTAAGTAAAACGGCTTACCCCATTTCTTGCTATGTCTAATTTCACGGCTAGCATTCTACACAGTATTATCTCAGATTATGTATTGTGTGTAATATTAATCCATGGTAGAAATGTCAGTAATGATTTTTTATTTATTTTGTTTATTTTTTAATAAAATGGTTCGCTCTTTTGTCTTGCTAAGGCTAATTTCTGAGCTAGCATTTTATATGAAAAACAAATTACTCAATTACATTTTCTCACTTTTTGTTTAATACACTTTTTGTATAGTTTGACAAAAAATAAATAAAAAGTACACTAATTTTAAAAATACTAAATATTATTATCATTTCATACAAATGATTTCTCTCTCTCTGTTTAAATTACCATACACTAAAAAATCTAAAACAATTTTCACTTAGAAATTGCTTGTAAATTTCAAAGAAACCACAGGTCACACATTGAATTAAAGATGAAATTTTGAAGTAGAAAAATAGCATGACATAGTATTTTCTAAAATGTACTTCATTAATCTTTCAAAAAATCTCTTTTTGCAGTGTAGTTTTGACAGTTATTAATTTTTCTAATAGTTTTTCATAGTTTAAGATTCGATTTCTGGGTCTGGGACAAAATAAGAATAAAATCTATACATAAACCTTCATATTTTTATAAAAATATGCACAAATTATTAAAACATAATACAAAGTCTTCAGTTAGGTTTTAATCTGACAATCATATAACAGAGAGAAAAAAAAAGATATCAGTTTTAATAAAAATCAACCCATGAGACATAAAAGTGCCTGAAGTTTCAGAAACAACCAGTTATAGTGATGCTTGCCTTCATAAACCCCTCTTATGGTATGTAAGGTAATATCCATTTCAACAAATTTATAAATTGTCTGTCCTTGAACTGACACTTGACCTTGGTGTAGGTAGGAAATAAAAGCTAGATGTCATAAAATAATGTCACGATGCAGTTATAAAGTTTGGCAGGGTTGTTGATGTGGACGGGGAGGTCTGAGGGAACGTGAAATATCACATGTGCTTAAAGATCAAAGCTGTACTGATGATTTAAGAAGCCGGTCATAAATCAATCCCTAAGAACATTCACACCAGACGGCCAGCTCTGTTTTGATGTTGTTTCCCTTGGGGAGAAAAAAGCTGAATTAAAGCACCAACTGACTTTTGGAAAAGCGCTCATGAGAATGAAAATGCTTGAATCAGAAGATTATGGACCAGTTATTAATGGGTCAGTCAAGATAATTGCATTTGCTACCTGAATTGTGAATGTTCCACTTGCAGACGGTGTGATGAAGGCTGTTACTGCATCACTGATTGAGCAGGTTCAAACGCGGCCTGATTTAATGAACCACTTATCTGGTAAATCTAAATCCACTAAGACCAATTACAGAACTGCTGATTCGCATGGAGTTTGACTCATCTGACTTCTTCCAGTGAGGGACACATTAAGAACAGTGAACTGGTCAGAACTTTACATGATTGGAGGTGCTTGAACTCCATGTTCATTTAAAGGGACAGTTCACTGAAAAATGTAAATTATCTTTTAATTTACTCGCCTTAATATCTTTTCAAACCTGTATTTCTTTCTTCTTTCCCTGTACAATAATTGGGGCCTGAAGCTTCCCAGTTTCAATAAAGAAAAAAGTGTCTCTTCTTATTCACTGATATTCTTGACATTCGCCTAGATTGATGCAGTTAAACTGAATGATTTGTTAATGAATCACAGTTTGACCTTCGTTCACTTTTATTATATGGAAGGTGGTGAAGGATGTTGTGATTGATTATTTTTTTAATTATTTTGTTGATATTATTATGTTGTTCTCACTGATTCAGTGATCCATTCTGATTGGGTGATTCAATTGAAATTGGAAGATTTTCAATGAATGATGAGCCATATTTGAGTATGTTCATCAATTTTTGTTTTTTTTTTATATTTTTAATCAATGATTCATTGATTGATTGATGAGCCAAATTTCAGTCTGTTCATCAAATGTCTATTCACAATGGTTAATATAATCCAATGAAGGGGAATATTATCAGTGAATGATAGATTCAATTTCAGTCTATTCCTCACATAAAAGTACCGTATGAGTTCAGACCAGTGTTGGGTAAGTTACTTTCAAAAAGTAATGAATTACTATTACTAATTACATAATCAATATTGTATTTAAATTAATTTACTAATTACTCTGTCTGAAAAGAAACTTAGTTACTCAATAAGTAACTTAATTATTCAAATCGCTAATTAGGCTACATCTTAAAATAGAATTTAAACTCTTTATTCTTTCAATTTGAGTCAAACATAGAATAGTTTAGCCTTTTAGCTTTAAAACAACCTTTTTACATTTTTAATAAAAATCATTCACATTGGTTAACATAGTCTTCTGGAGGGGAAATTATCATAGAAAAATTAGTCAAATTTCTGTCTGTTCATCACACAAAACTACAATATGATTTAAGACTTCTTGGAATAATACGCATGCCATATATGAACTACTTTTACAATACTTTACAGGAGCATTTTGGTAAATTTCATGCTTTATCGCTTTATCTTCGTTACACATCATCCACTGGAACGCCAGTCTCTCATGAACATGAGTATGACAGTTATCAGAACCCAGAGATTATGGTTTATAAAGTTATAAATATGGATATTTTTCTTACATAAATACATCATTTCACTTCAGAAGGCTTAATGGAGCTTTAGCTATGTGATCAAATTAATCGGTGCAGGCGCGATTCAAAACATGTGTCCTTGAAATAATTATAAATAGGCCTACCAGTTTTTAGGCTGTTTGACTATGGCCTCGTAGGTCATAGTTGGAAGCTGTAAGCTCCAGCTGGCCGGTTTAGCCCTGCAGTGGAGGCTAATAATTTCTGACTGGCATAACTTGAACAAATCAAACAAACAAATGTAAACGGGTAAATGTGGGTCCCCCTACAAAGCGGGACCCATGGGCTGCAGCCCAGTCAAGCCCAATAGTAAGTCCGGCCATGGATGCACTTTTATTTTGCTTTAAAACCTCGATCACCAGTCACTGCCATTATAAAGCTTGGAAGAGTCAGGACATTTTTTAATATCACTCCGATTGTATTCGTCTGAAAAAGAACGTCATACTCTTAGGATGGCTTAAGGGTGAGTAAATCATGGGGTAATTTTCATTTTTGGGTGAACTATCCCTTTAAAAATTCAGTGTACCAAATACAGTCCCAAAAATGCTGTTTTTTGCTGAGATGCTGAGAACAACTCATTTCCTACCATCACAAACTTGTAACCAAACCTGAAAACTTGCACAGTGGGGCTTTTTCTTATAGCATTAGCGTTTCTACCTAAGGATGTTGAATTTAACAAGGTAGCTGTCTGGGATGTCAAACAGGAACATGGTTTGTGTTACATTATCAACACTGGTTGATAAATTAGTCAAGCCAAAGACTTGAAAAAATATTTAAATGTCATTTATAAAATTTGTGACTGCAGGGGGACTTTAACATTTTAACAACATTATAAATCTTGTGGTTTGAGTCAAAATACTCAAAACGCTGTAGTTTTATATTTGAATCTGAATCTGTTCATCAGTGAAAGGTTTGAATATGAGCATAAATATTCATGAGTGTATACCCCAAACATCTGCGCTCACTGTGAATTTAATTCTGTCTGCTATCGAGGTGGTCGCAGCGATGTCCATTTAGAAGCGCTCTGGGCAATGTGAGCCGCGTCTCTTATGAAGCCAGCCCACTGTAATGAGCTCATTAAAGTCATGAAATCTGGTTATGAGGCATGACCAAGTTGAAATTGAAGAACATCTCTCTCCCGGATTCTTGGCAAGCTCTCAAACAAGCAAACAGATTCAGATGCTGTTCTTCGCAGTGACCCAGTCAAAAGTTTGGAGATGTTTGCCCTGGAGCTGTTATGATGTGAAGCTTGAGAAAGCGGCTGCATAAACAGTTCTGATGAGCCCTCGCATTTCCAGGGGTCGGTGCTGGTAATCCTCTGTTCACAGAAGATGAGAGAGACACATTAGAGAGTGTGATTCAGAGAGTGGAAATGCGGAAGGATATGTTGCGTTTGAAAGAGAGAAAACAACTGAGGCCTGTATATATCACACATTACATGGTAGCAAACAAGATTTCTTGCTCTTTTTACATTTTTACAGTGGTTCAGTTAGCAAATGCTTTTATCCAAAACATCTTACAAATGTGCAAAAGTACAATGTACAATTTTACTTGGGAAGCTAAATGTCTTAAAATAACTTTTTAGATTTTACAGGAACAAATGTAACAAAATTGGGGACAGAGAATTAACTTTTACAATGCATTCTATGACAAAAATGTTCATGTATTAAGGATGTTCAGATATTTTGAAAATGACAAAAATAAGGAAAAGTAAAGTGTGTGGGAGTAAGGAAAACTACAACTTTTATTCAGTTTTTTAAATCAACTTTTCTTTCTTTCTTTTTTTTATTTTTTTGATTTGAGAATGTATTGTATTTTGTTTTATTTTTTTTTTTTTTTTTTGTTTACAAGACAACATTAAGGAATAAGAATGTGTTTGGGCAGTGCATCTTAAGGAGGCAATAAGTATTCCAATATAAAGTATATAAATAATGGTACAACAGCATTGAAACAACACTGAGACAATCAATAAAGCATCAACTTCATCATCATCATCATTAGGACAGGAAATGGACATGAAAAAATAAATTATAATTGGTTTTGGTTTTAGTATGAGATACTTCATAAATGGACTTCTGCGCTTACAGTATATGCACTGTAGTTCTGCTTCAAAAGTGAACACTTTAGTATTACAATTAATGACACTCAAATTAGGTTCGGTTATGAGTCTAATTACAGTGGTGAAATAAGTGTGTATGACACCCATAAAAAGAACCCTGACTGCAATAACCAGACTGGTTCAAACAGCCATAATTTTGTGTGAAATCATGTTCGAAATTCAGTCTCATAGGCTAAGAACTAAAAAGCATTGAACCTGAAAATCAGGGTTCCTAAAAACCCCATGTCGTGTTTCTCATCCACTTACCATGCCACCACTCTGAGCTCAATTATTTATGCCATTTTTATTTGCTGAATCCCATTAGATATATTTGCTGAATGCTATAGTGTGCACTTATGACTAAATCTGTTAATGTTTGTCATTATATGCAACTGAGGCTTTTGTAAAGTCCATTTTCCACAAGTCCTATGCAAACACATCTCTTACTTTAGAGCAGCTGAGCTCTATAATAATTAGTGAGTAGGCAAAGTCTTTTGGTCTTTGTGTCCAATTTTTAAAATCATCCAGTGGACAAAACAGTACAGCAGAGTATCTACCGTTTGACATGTTTCTGGGATGATGAGTCCAAGAAAGAAAAAATAAATAAATAAATAAATAAATAAATAAATAAATAAATAAATAAAATAAAATAAAATAAATCTTAGAAATGCCCCTATTTTTATTTAAATTGGTTTCAAAAATCTTTTATACCATTTTCGTCTAAAGTTAACATTCTAACGAAGTCTGATTATAAACATGTTCTTTGGTGTAACCTTCAAATAAATGAATTATTAACTTTATTATGTAATTATATAAATATATATACATTACATTTATATATACATTTTTAGTGAATTGTTGGCCTTCTGGGAAGTATGTTAATTTACTGTACATGTATTCAATACTTGGTAGGGGCTCCTTTTGCTTTAATTACTGCCTCAATTTGGTGTGGCATGGAGGTGATCAGCTTGCTAAGAGGAAGTCGTGGCCTAATGGTTAGAGAGTTGGACTTGCAATCCAAGGGTTGTGAGTTCGAGTCTCGGGCCGGCAGGAATTGTAGGTGGGGGGAGTGAATGTACAGCGCTCTCTCCACCCTCAATACCACGACTGAGGTGCCCTTGAGCAAGGCACTGAACCCCCAGCTGCTCCCCGGGCGCCGCAGCATAAATGGCTGCCCACTGCTCCGGGTGTGTTTTCACAATGTGTGTTCACTGCTGTGTGTGTGCACTTTGGATGGGTTAAAAGCAGAGCACGAATTCCGAGTATGGGTTACCATACTTGGCTGTATGTCACGTCACTTTCACTTTTTTTGTGGCACTGCTGAGGTGGTATGGAAGCCCAGGTTTCTTTGACAGTGGCCTTCAGCTCATCTGCATTTTTTAGTCTCTTGTTTCTCATTTTCTTCTTGACAATACCACATAGATTTTCTATGGGGTTCAGGTCTGCTGAGTTCGCTGGCCAGTCAAGCAAACCAACACCATGGTCATTTAACCAACTTTTGGTGCTTTTGGCAGTGTGGGCAGGTGCCAAATCCTGCTGGAAAATGAAATCTGCATCTTCAAAAAGCTAGTCAGCAGAAGGAAGCATGAATTGCTCCAAAATTTCTTGGTATCAAAATTTGCTCGACAATCCTCATAAGGCTGTGGTTCTCTCGGTTGGTTGTGCATCTTTTTCTTCCACACTTTTTCCTTCCACTCAACTTTCTGTTCACATGCTTGGATACAGCACTCTGTGAACAGCAAGCTTCTTTGGTAATTAATGTTTGTGGCTTACCCTCCTTGTGAAGGGTGTCAATGATTGTCTTCATCACAATTAAAAGAACCAAAGACTTAAACTACTTCAGTCTGTGTGCACTGAATTTATTTAATACAGGAGTTTCACAATCTGAGTTGAATTACTGAAGTAAATGAACTTTTCTACGACATTCTAATTTATTGGGATGCACCTGTATATGCTGCTCTGTGTTTCACAGAAACCTGGCTGAATGACGCCATTACAGACAGCATGCTCCATCTGCCCGGCTTTCAGCTGTTTAGCACAGATTGTTACACAGAATCAACGGGGACAACAGATGTAACTGTGTTAAAGAAGATGTGCTGTTCAGATCTAGAAGTGCTTTTTGTTAACTGCAAGCCATTCTATTCGCCGTGGGAGTTTCACTCGTTCATTCTTGTGAGTGTTTACATCCCTCCGCAACCGCATGTGAGCCTGGCTTTACAGAAACTCGCTGATCAGATCACAGAGACAGGACTCTGTTTTAATCAATCTTGGGGACTTTAATAAAGCCGATCTCTTCCGTGAACTGCCAAAATACAGACAGCATGTAACATGTCCCACCAGAGACAGTAAGATCACTGTTACACCACAATAAAGGATGCATATTACTCTGTTCCAAGAGCAGCTTTGGGGCTGTCTGATCACTCGCCTGGTTCATCTTATACCAACCTAAAGGGAAAAACTTAAATCTGCTAAACCTGTAGTAAAGACTGTAAAGAGATGGACCAATGAAACAGAGTGTGCTTTAAAAGCCTGTTTCGACCTCATTGATTGGTTGTTTTTGAAGCTGCTACCACCGAACTGGACGAACTCACAGAGACTGTAACATCCTATATTAGTTTCTGTGAGGATATATGCATTCCTACCAGGACTTATTTAACATTCAACAATGATAAGCCATGGTTTACATCAAAACTCAGACATCTTTGTCAGGTCAAAGAGGATGCCTACAGAAATGGGGACAGAGTCCTATAATCAGGCCAGGAACACACTGAACAAAGAGATTAGAGTGGCTAAAAGGACCTACGCTAAAAGTTGGAAGATCAGTTCACTTCCATTGACTCAACTTCAGTGTGGAAAGGGCTGAGAGCCATCACAAACTAGAAGACCCCATCTCCCTGCACTAAAGCGAATCAACAACTTGCTAACGACCTGAATGAGTTTTATTGTAGATTTGAAACCCCCCACACCCATTCTGACCATCTCCCTACACAACCGTTAACACCTCCTGCACCCCCCCCCCATCATCATCCTCATCCTCATCCTCATCCTCAAGGATGTGTTCTCTCCCCACTGCTCTTTTCCTTCTAAACCAACGACTGCACCTCAAAAGACCCCTCTGTCAAGCTTCTGAAGTTTGCAGATGACACTACAGTCATCGGTCTCATCCAGGACGGTGACGAGTCTACGTTCAGACAAGAGGTTGAGCTGGCTGTCTGGTGCAGTCTTAACAACCTGGAGCTGAACACGCTCAAAACAGTGGAGATGATAGTGGACTTCAGGAGAAACCTTCAATCACAATACACACTGGCCCAGCTAACCAATCACAACACAGACTGGCACAGCTTACCAATCACAGCGCATTTCGTATTTTAGAAGGCAGGCCTTCATTTGATGCAGGAACTATTCCAACTATTCATGCCAGACTGGGGAGAAAGGAGTTGTAATAATGTAAAATCCGTGCAAAAATATGTTTTTCGAACAACCTAGAATGAAAGCCTGTTCTAGTACACCCCCAAAACAAAATCAAGACCTTGAAAAAGAGCATAATAGGACCCCTTTAAGTGGAACAACCCAGTGTTTGCAGACTGAAGGTAAACTATCTGGACTATTGGAGATTGTTAATGGTGTTCCGAAAGGACCTGTGCTGGTGCCCCTTTTATTTAACATCTACATTCAACATGTTGAATCGGGCAATCTGCCGTCGATGTGAGACCGTAGAGAGCCGACGAGTGGAACACACCAAACAAACTAGCCCAACCATTGCTTGCCATCGGCCCGACGATGGCAAATGGCCGATCGTCAGCTTGGTGTGTCCCGGGCTTAAATGAAATTGAAATTACAAACTTTGTTGTCTATGAAACATTTTTAAATCTATTATTTGGTCACTTGAAAAAGACTCAATGAGGTTCAATTGTTTTTAGTTGTAGTTTCTTATTATTTTGTTTTGTGTGTTTGTGATTGTAATAGCTGACTATTCTTGGCCAGGACTTTCCTGTGAAAGAGATTTTTAATCTCAGAGAGATTATCCTAGCTAAATAAAGGTTAAATAAAATAATATAGTTGCATCATGCTAACATGTTTCATCTTTGATAATATGTTCACTGAATTTATAAATTGCATTTAAGTGTATTTTAGTATATTTTTAATAAATGAATAACTGTAGATGTGGGCAAAAAAAAAGAAAAGAAAGAGAGAAAAAGTACATTACTGACCCATTCTACAGGCTGCATGTTGAATATAGCAATGCTTTAGAGAAAGATATTTTCCATTATTATTCACTCAGACTGGTTATCTGCCAGTTTCAGATGCCTTCAGCTTTTAAGCCATGATTTTGATCTCTTAGATCTTCAGCATGAAGAGGTTTTTCTGGAGTTTAGCCAGAGGTAGAGTAGCTCCTTCTGTGAATCAGCTCTTTCTGCCAAAGTGTTCAAGAGGCAATCACATCAAACAACGGCAATGAATAACATTAATCTGATCCAATCAGAAACATCAATTATCACATGGCCTTAAACCATTTCTTTTACTGAGCAGACAAGGAACCTTTTCACAGAAACATAAGGCTTCAGTCCAGGGTGGCACTGCTACTGTTTTATGTAATGGAAGGTCTTTGGATTCTACCAACTGTGCCTGTACCGAATATCCCCGTTTGGACTATACAATAATTGAAAATAATAAAATTTTAATTTATACAATTATTAGCATTTTATACATCATATGGCATTTAGTCTTTAAACAACATTTAGTTTTTAAACAACATATGACAGACTGTCAGACCAAAATGTAACCACATTTTCAAAGAAAAATGCATTCATTTATTAAAACATTTATCAACATAAACTCACCGCCTGCTTTATTAGGCACACCTTGCTAGTACCGGATTTTGCCTTTAGAACTGACTTAATTCTCTGGAATAGAGTCAACGAGGTTTGACTTACTGTTGCCTTCCTATTGATTCAAACCTGTCTGGCCATTTTCCTCTGACCTCTGGCATCAACAAGGCATTTTTGTCCACAGAACTGTGACTCATCGGATATTTTCTCTTTTTCAAGCCATTCTCTGTAAACCCTAGAGATGTTTGTGCTTGAAAATCCCAGTAGATCAGCGGTTTCTGAAATACTCAGACCAGCCTGTCTGGCACCAACAACCATGACACGTTCAAAGTCACTTAAATCACCTTTCTTCCCCATTTTGATGTTCATTTTGAACTTCAGCAGATCATCTTGACCATGTCTACACGATTAAGGGGGCATTTACACCATTTTCAACTATCTTTTATGTGTTTTGGCTCTTCATTTACATGACAATGAGGGCCTGAAAATGCAAACTGGTTTCAAAGTTTTTCAAAACGATGCTGTTATTGTCTCTGTGTAAACTATGAAAACATAAATTTGTGAAAAAGGTGATGTCATGTGCAAGCATATTATCTGTATTATGTGTTCATGCATATGTACATAAGCAAAGTGACATTGCCAACTACTGGCCTGGCATACATAATACAGCATTTCAGTTGTTTTTGTGAATCTGTGTGTGAACAGGGATTGTTTTGACAACATTGTCATCTGCACGCAACATTTTCTAAAATACAAAGGAAAAACATTTCTGTTGCTGTCATGTGATTGGCTGATTAGATATCTGCTTACGAGCAGTTGAATGGGTGTATCTAATAAAGTGGCTAGTGAGTGTAAAATATGTCAGGCTGTCTTTATTAGAATAGCATATAAACTCAGAATTGCGAAATATAAACTCAGAAGAGAAGAGAGTTGCTCAGAATTGCAAGAAAAAAGTCAGAATTGTAAGATTAAAAAGTCACAATTACCTTATTCATTTGTTCGTTCATTCTGTGGCGCAAATGGGCTTACTTATATTGTCATATATTTAACACTGATGAAGCAATCCTTTCCGATTTTCCTCAGCGTCATTAAGATGCACCATCCCTATTGAAATCAATTGGTTTCAGCTTTCTGGCTAATGTGTAAACACCCTAAGCCTGAGGTTTGAACTTTTCAATGTACCTTAACAAATAAGACTAGTCTACCTTGAAATGTATAAACAATAAGAAACATATTAATAGCCAGAGAGTGATTTAAACTGACGTCATGTTGATGGTCCAGTGGCTTGTTCCTCCATCCAAACCTCTGGTTTTCATATTGAGATGAAAGTGTTCTGTGAAATGCTTCTGATCCCAAGCCTTTGCTTTGTGCTGAGAGGCTGCGTTTTGTTGTTCTCACAAGAAAGATTTCACCTTTCCATAGCATATACCACAACAGATTGCAGACTCCCACTGTAACACCTGCAAAGCAGATTTCCTCCTACAAAATATAGTGAAGAATATATTGGAATGAAATAAGTTTTATTTATAACATAACAATAGATTTGGACGGTTACATATTTTTGGACATATTGTAGTGTAGTGTCTTATTGTAAGACATTAAAAAAATATATTAAGAAATGATTTGTCATAATTCTCTCACAATACATTACCATTCAAACAACTGGGTCAGTAAGATTTTTGCATTTATTGGTTTTATTATTTATTTAATTGTAAGATTTTTTTTTTTTTTCAAATAAATGCTATTCTTTTGAACATTGTATTGATTGAAAAATCCTGAGAGATCACTGTTTCCACAAAAAAAAAAAAAAAAAAAAAAAATCAGCAAATCAGCATATTAGAATGATTTCTGAAGGATCATGCAACACTGAAGATAAGACAATTTTTGCCATCACAGGAATAAATTACACTTAAAATCAAATCAAATCAAATATTTATGTATTTGTTTGTTTGCAGACATCCAATGCTGTGTCTGTGGATAGAATTATATTATTTAAACTACATTTTAAGTCAAAAGAACCGCTGCCTTCAGATCTGTGGTCTTTGTGCAATTTAATTTATGTCTGCTTCACTTAATAGTTGCTATTCATTGTTTTCAACACTGTCATAATTGTTTTTTTTTTATGTTTGTAACTCATTTAACATATTTTTGCAGTTTATTTTTCCCCTTTGCCTTTAACTGTTAAGAGAGTTGGCAGAATTATCATAATTATCCTCTTGAAAATGGGCATGTTACAATTCATACATATTTAACACCAATATTTTTACAGCAAGCTGGCATAAACATCTCTGTAGCGGTTCCGTTATTAAAGGTTAAACTCTTATTGCTGTTATTACTGTTAACACGACAGACAAATATCTTGATGAATGCAGTATTCATGAAACAGTAGGCAAAAAATACCTAATGAGATACAGAATGCAATGCGATTCTCGAGTATGCAACTGGATATTAGAAGCTGAAAAATAAAAATGACAGAAAACTGTGAGCCGAGAACATTCCACATATTTGTTTCTGATTCATTTTAACATCCATTTGCAGTTTCATTTTACTCTTTGCCTGTATGGACTTAGAATTACCATAATTGCACTCTTAAAATTTGTAGTTTGTTACAGCACTGAGAAAAGACCCATTCAGCAGAGTTGGAGTGTATGTGTGAATTTGTACGTGCTACAATTAAAAAATCTCAGTCCTGAATGCATGAGTGACAGTGAACTGCTGGCCGCTGTAGGTCAGTAATGATCATGACCAATCAATTGGTGCATCCCTACAGTTTTTGTCACTGTATCACAGAGTATCAGACAACAAAAAATGTGGGAATAATTAAAAACAATGCAAATCACACAATGACGATAACTCTGGCTGAGAGTGTGTTAGTATCACAGCAAAGGACAAGAGTTTGTTTGGGAAACACAGCAGCCAATTAGAATCTGATAAAATACTTCAAATGAAGAGTATAATTACTGCAATGTTTGTGAAGTGTGTGATGTGTGTCTGTGCCATTAAAGGTGTGAAATTGTCCATAATGAGGATGAATGGAGGTCTTTTGTGGTCAGAAAGCTTTAAAGACCCATCTGAATTAGAGTTAAAAATGCCATTAAAACTTTTCTGCTAAAAGTTGATTGACTTTTAGAAATAAATCAGCATATAGATAGAAAAGAAAAGAAAAGAAAAGAAAAGAAAAGAAAAGAAAAGAAAAAAAGAAAAGAAGAAAAGAAAAGAAAAAAAAAGAAAAGTCAATCAACTTTAAGCAGAAAAGTTGTAATATGGCACTTTTATCTCTGTAACGTATACAGATTCTAACTTTTTTATTATTATTATTTTCTATTTAATGTACTTTTTTCATTAACTATTTCTTTTAAAAATAAAGATCACATTAAAACTGAGAATTTAGTATTTGTTCATAATCATTTGTATTTGCTACTGTGCAAATTAATTTAATAAAATGATAACATTTAAAAATATAATAAATAATAAAATCAAAATAATTAACAATAAATAAACAATATTTATTTATTTATTTATTTATGGAATGAAAAAATATAGATAGATGGCTTGGCTTGGCTTGAACACAACTCACCAATAGTGGGTTAGACCAACCAAGATAATGCACAATGAAACATAAGGGCTATATATATTAATATATATATATAATATATATATATATATATATATATATATATATATATATATATATATATAATATATATATATATATATACACTCACTGGCCACTTTATTTTTAACAGGTACACCTGTTCAATTGCTTGGTAACACAAATTGCTAATCAGCCAATCACATGGCTGCAATGCATTTAGGCATCTAGATGTGGTGAAGATGACTTGCTGAAGTTCAAACCGAGCATCAGAATGGGGAAGAAAGGGAATTTAAGTGACTTTATTGTGGAATGGTTGATGGTGCCAGACGGCTTGGTCTGAATATTTCAAAAACGTCTGATCTACTGGAATTTTCACACACAACCATCTCTAGGGTTTAAAGAGAATGGTCCGAAAAAGAGAAAATATCCAGTAAGTGGCAGTTGTGTGGACAAAATTGCCTTGTTAAATCTGAGGTCAGAGAAGAATGGGCAGACTGGTTAGAGGTGATAGAAAGGCAACAGTAACTCAAATAACAACTCGTATGCAGAATACCATCTCTGAATGCACAACACGTTGAACCCTGAAGCAGATGGGCTACAGCAGCAGAAGACCACACCGGCTGCCGCTCCTGTCAGCTAAAAACAGGAAACGGAGGCTACAGTTCGCACAGGCTCACCAAAATTGGACAATAGAAGACTGGGAAAACGTTGCCTGGTCTGATTAGTCTCGATTTCTGCCAAGACATTCAGATGGTAGGGTCAGAATTTGGCATAAAGAACACAAAAGCATGGATCCATCCTGCCTTGCCTCAACGGTTCAGGCTGGTGGTGGTGGTGCAGTAGTGTGGGGGATATTTTCTTGGCACACTTTGGGCCCCTTAGTTCCAATTGAGCATCAAAAAAATGATCTCTATGAAGAATTTCAGTCGGGTTTCAGGTGAGTTTCAGGCCCCATCATAGCACAGAAACTGCACTTGTTAAAATTACAAATGACTTGCTTCTTGCATCAGACCAAGGCTGCATCTCACTGCTAGTTTTACTTGATCTTAGTGCTGCGTTCGACACCATAGGTCACGACATACTCATAGATAGATTACAAAACTATACAGGTATCCAAGGGCAGGCTTTAAGATGGTTTAGATCCTACCTGTCCGATCGCTACCACTTTGTTTATCTAAATGGGGAGTCATCTCATTTATCACCAGTAAAATATGGAGTGCCACAAGGATCTGTCCTAGGTCCTCTGCTATTTTCAATATACATGTTGCCCCTTGGTAATATCATTAGAAAATACGGGATTAGTTTCCACTGTTATGCTGATGATACTCAACTATATATCTCAACAAGACCAGGTGAAACTTCAAAATTATCTAAGCTAACAGAGTGTGTTAAAAATGTAAAAGATTGAATGACCAATAATTTTCTCCTATTAAATTCAGATAAGACAGAGATATTACTTATTTGAATAAAAAACATTACACAGAATCTCATAGATTACAATTTTCAACTAGACGGATGTACTGTTACTTCCTACAGTCAAAAATCTGTGTGTTATATTAGACAGCAACTTTTCTTTTAAAAAAACATATTTAACATGTTACAAAAACAGCATTCTTCCATCTTAGAAACATTGCCAAGCTATGAAACATGTTACCTATTTCTGATGCAGAAAAGCTGGTTCATGCATTCATGATCTCTAGACTGGACTATTGTAATGCACTGCTAGCTGGTTGTCCTGCATCCTCAATAAACAAGCTACAGGTAGTCCAAAATGCAGCGGCTAGAGTCCTTACCAGGTCAAGAAAATATGATCATATTACCACAATTTTTACAGTCTCTGCACTGGCTGCCTATTAATTTCCGTATCAGTTACAAAATATTATTACTTACTTATAAGGCCCTTAATGGCTTAGCTCCTGCGTACCTAACTAGTCTTCTATCACGCTACAATCCATCACGCTCCCTAAGGTCACAAAAAGCTGGACTTTTGATAGTACCTAGGATAGCAAACTCCACTAAAGGAGGTAGAGCTTTTTCGCATTTGGCTCCCCAAACTCTGGAATAGCCTTCCTGATAATGTTCGGGGTTCAGACACACTTCCTCTGTTTAAATCTAGATTAAAAACACACCTTTTTGGCCAAGCATTCAAATAATGCATCTTACAATTTTGGACTGCAGTTATATCTGATCAAATGCGCATTTTTATTCTTTAACTTGGGTTAAACTAATTAATTTTACTTGGCTGGAACAGCAGCTACGCTAATTATGTCTCTATTTGTTTCTCTGTTTTGCCACGGGATTTACATATCGTGGTAACTAGGATTTACACAAGCTCCAGTCTGGATCCAGAACACCGGAGAAGAGATGATGCCAACCCCTCATAGGACCTCAGATGATGCTAACCCAGAGACAACATACAGAACTACCACATTTTGCTCTAAGTTTGATTGCATAATTGCTGTTAATAGTGTTAATCGTCTGTTTGTTTACGTCTTTTAATGATTTTTCTGAACATTTCTGCAGTATACACATAAACTGACAGTCACCACTGATAAGCTACTACTAAATATTGTAGAAAGTTAATTTTCTGTAAAGTTGCTTTGCAATGATTTGTATCGTAAAAAGCGCTATACAAATAAACTTGAATTGAATTGAATCATTTAAATGCCACAGCCTACCTGAGTATTGTTGCTGACCATGTCCATCCCTTTATGACTACAGTGTGGGGTCAGTGTGACAAACAAATGGGATCACATGACAAAATCCAACCAATGACTGAGGAACTTGAACCAAACAGAAGGCAGAACAAAAGACCACATGAGAAAACCATTAACCAATGTAAGCATGACACATACTGGAACAGGGAATCACATGACTAACAGAGGACATGACTGTGGCAAAACTACAAAATATAAGACATGAAAACATGGACATAAACCAATACCCAAACCCAACCGTGACATATTCCCCCCTCTAAGGGCAGCTCCCAATTAGGGATGTGTCGGTACTAGTATCGGTACCGACCGGTTCCCGGGCAAATTCCAAATGGAAGCGATCATCCCTATCCCCTTGGAGTGGGGACTTTGGAGTGAGCAGGGCACTTGCGTGCAATTAAATAGTCGTTAGGAATGCACTTGGCAAAAGGAGCGACAACATTTCCTCATTATCTTCAGCTGGGATGTTCCCATGACAACGCAGCACGTGTCCGTCAGCAGATGTCGCTGTTTTACTGTCATAAATGTCTTTTTACTGTTGTAAGCATAACTGTTGCAAATAAACATACATTTTATATTTTAAAAAAGTTTTTAAAATATGCTATATAATATATAAAAACGAATATATATAAACTTTTTAAAATATAAAATTTATAGTTTTATGTCGGTGTCCATCAGCGAATCTGCTGACGGACACGTGCTGCGTTGTCATGGGAACATCCCAGCTGAAGATAATGAGGAAATTATGTCGCTCCTTTTGCCAAGTGCATTCCTAAAGACTATTTAATTGCACGCAAGTGCCCTGCTCACTCCAAAGTCTCCACTCCTAGTTGGGCTCCTTGGTCAATTGGGATTGTGATTTTCACTTGAACCATTCGGTACCGATACTAGTACCGACACATCCCTACTCCCAATGCCCTAACAAACCACCCAAACCAAACAAAGAGTGGAGGACTGGAGGTGGTCCAGGTGGTGAGATAGAGGGCCAGGCCAGGGCAGGGGAACTGGACCCAGATCATGAAATATCTTTCGTCGATAGTCGTGGCAGTAGAAGCAGCACAACTATAATGACATGTAAAGTGGAAACGCGAACCGTGCTGAGCCGAGCCGTACCGGACTGTACTGAACCGTGCCGAGCCGAGTCGTACCACGCAGTGGAAAAATGCCAATAGACACCTGGCAGTGACAGAATGGGTAAACAGTTTATGAGCGGCCTCTGAGCTCGCGACATGAGAGGTAGAATGTCTTTAAACAGCCTCATTAGCCATAGAATGACAGGCAGAGAGTTCGTGAGTGGCCCCCATGGCCATGACATGACAGGAAGATTGTTCAGAGATGGCATCCATGGCCGTGACAGGACAGGCAATGGGTTCTGGGATGGTCTCCTTGTACATGACTGGACAGGCAGAGAGTTTAGGGATGGCCTCCTTGGTAGTAGTTGGACAGGCAGAAAGTTCAGAGATGGCCTCCTTGTCTGTGACAGTGCAGACTGTGAGTTCACAGACAGCCTTTTTACCTATGACAGGACTGGCAGGGGGTTTACGTGTGACTACTGTGGTCAAAACAGGAAAAGGCAGAGAAAACAGTCACTGAGATCTGGGGCTTCAGTGGGCTCTGGAGCGAATTCATGGACTGGAGAGGGCACCTGGAGTTGACTCATGGACTGGAGCAGGCTCAGGAGCTGATTATAGACTGGAGCAGGCCCTGGAGCAGATTCATGGACTGGAGCGGGCTCTGCAGTGGACTCATGGAATGGAGAAGGCTCTTGTGCGGATTCATGGACTGGAGCAGGCTCTGGAGCCGATCCTCTGGCTTGGCAGGCATGACGTGAGAAGGCTCTGGCATGGTGGTTGTGCCATGAATAAATTCTGACATGATAGTCTGGGTGTGGGAACACTCAGGGTAATGTGTCATTGCAGGATTCCTGATCCACAATGAATGCAGTAAATGGCAGTAAATTAAGAACCACTCAAATGGAGTGCAAAGTCAATATATTGAGCCAGGGTCCAGTGAGGGGTATGGCAAGGCATGAGGTGATTAACCTTTTCAGTGGTGAGTTTAAAATATTCTAGCGGTCCCCCCAGAGTGAGTTTTTTTAAGTCGACCGTTATTTTAGAACGTTTCCTCTTACTTTTTCCATGGCGGATGCGTCAGGCTTGTCACGTGACACACCGCAGCCATGAAAACACTGTATTACAGATGGATCGCTTTTATTTCGTTTTTCCTTTTTTATTTAAAATATTCACAAATTTGCATACCACACCAGGTGGAAGGCTGGGTTCCATATTGAGACCTAAGCGGTATTCGTATGTCTATAGTCCACGGTATAGCCTTAGAGCCAATGTTTCCCCAGCAGACTTCTGCCTTCCCAAGAGGGTTACAATCACCTCTAATTTCTCCATATACACCTAAACGGATGCTATATGTGTATTTGCTCCCGAAAAATCCTTTGGGAAGGATGGGGCTTCCGCAGCATCCCTGTTCCAGGTAGAATGGGTACGTTTTCCCAGTGTTATCCAACCTCACCCAGGTAGTGCTTTGACAATGGTAAGTGGAACTACTTGTTCCGAGCCCCGGCCTACACCAAGTAGGGGTGCAGGCGGCTCGCACAGGGCACTGGAAGGGGCAGCACCCATGGCGCTTTGGTAGGGATCCCAATTCCTTGGTCACTGCCATATGTAACCGAGACGTTCCCTTTCAGTCGGTCACTGACGTGACATCGAAAGTGACCGACTGAAAGGTAACGTTTCGGTTACGTATGGTAACCCTCGTTCCCTGAAGGAGGGAACAGAGACGTCATTTCCCATCACCACGGTTGCTGTACCACCGCTGAGTGTTGCTCGGCTCCTCAGCGAAAACCTGGTATGCATTGTACCTGCTGCCTTATTATACTCATGCTATGATCAGCGGCAGCTGGTTGCAATAATTGCATGTCAATGTGCATTGGCTCGTTTAGTTTAAACCCAAAGTAGATTGGTTTATCAAAGCGATATCCCAATTCGTCAGTCACCGATGTGATGTCTCCGTTCCCTCCTTCAGGGAAGACATTTCATTGTTGGTCTAGCTGTCACAATATTCCACTGAAGGTGAGTGTAGTGAGAACCCAAGTGCAGTTTATCAAAATCCAAGAATAAGCAGATAAACAATAAACAAAGACATGACTTGGCTTGGCTTGGCTTAGACTTGAACATGAACACAAGTCACCAATAGTGGGTTACACCAACAAAGCTGGACAATGGACAATAAAACTTGAGGGCTATATTATATATATATATATATATATAATATATATATATATATATATATCTATATATATATATATATATATTTATATATATATATCCTTCTCAAAAACAAATTGGGTTCATCACATAAGATAAAAAAATCCAACCAATGCACACCAGAGGTCTTTTATTGTTTTTAGCTGATTTTGGCATACAGCTCATGAAACCCCAAAATCCCAAAAAACAGCATATTTCAGACAAAAAGAAAAGTGATAAACAAAAAAAGTCACCCCTTCAAATAGGTTCATTTGCACTCAATACTTTACTTTGCAGAAATGACTGCTTCAATTGTGTGCATGGCGTGAGGCAACATGGCACTGCTGAGGTGTTAAGGCCCACTCGATAGCGGACAGCTCATATCTTGCGTAGCTTTCTCTGGTATATACTGTGGTCAGGAATTTAACATTTACTGTTTACTGTATTTTGTACATACATGAAGCTTAGTCCCAAAGTTTTATTGATAAAAAAAAGTGGGCAATGGCACCCCAGACCCATATGATTGACACTGGACTTCAGGCATTTTGGCATTTTCTCCCCAGCCTTCTCCAGACTCTTTGATTTCACTGACAAAGTCCATTTAGTTTCTGGTTCAAAAGCACACGCCTGTGCAGATGGCTGTTTCTACTCCAATCTATGTTTTTTGAATCGGTCACTCCACAATCTTTGTGGTTATGTTTCCTTATCATTCATCTGCCTATAAATACAATCCTTTCTGTGTTACCCCTCGCTTTTCATGACTTGGAACACAGTCTTACCATGCGGTTTTGAGTTCCGGGTTTTTAAAACCACACAATCTTTTCATGACTTGAACACATCATATGGTTCCGGGAAACACTGAATTGTGCAACAATTTTCCTGGAGTGTTTCGCGGAATGATACGGTTCCAGGAAACACTGAATTGGGTAGATGTTTATCGAGATATCTGTAACATCAATTTGTGACTTAGTGTCTCTGTTTTGTTAGGTGGCTGTTTTAATAGGAAAACCGACAACCCGAGAAGAAAGCTACATTCTGCAACAGTGAGACGGGAAAAAGAAAAGGCATTTTCCACTTCAAATGATCTTCCATCTCTGCATTTTCTCACCTTACAAGCTGTAAGAGCTGTATTCAACCTATGAAATGGCATGACTACAATGCAAATTGTAAAGATGGATAAAGAGATTCAAAATACATTCATTTGCAAACATTTTCAGCTCCAGAGAGGCAGTGAGTGATGGAAAGACACAATGGCTTATGGATTGACGAGACACCCATCCCTTGTATCACTAGATTCAGGCACCTCCATCCTCCTGTACATCTCCTGCAGCTTCACCTACTAGGCCAATGCCCCCTGTCTATTCCCCGTCCACCATACCTTCACATGCACGCACACACTCCCTCGGGGCAGCGTCACCAACGCACTCAGTCAGGGTTCACTGCATCCCTCTGACTGCACCGTCTGCCTGGCCCTGCTGGAGATATACACACATATACATATACTGAACGCACACACTTTTACACTTCAGTACTCTTCTTTAAAATACATCATGCAGAGAGCTTTGAGCAACATACACTCTCTTATGACCTCAGCCAGCAGGAAGAAAGAGACACACGGGACTGAGATGAGTCTGAAAGCACTCCATCTCTGTCTTTCACAATATCTCACTCACTTTATTTTCTATTTGTGTGCTTACATTAGAGTTAAAACAAATAATCAATAATGAAAATAATGAGCATTGGATTTTATCATTGATTAGTCTATTGTTGTGATGTGCACAAAGATCCACCATCTGTGAACTTTAAAGTAGTGACATTTTTTTTTCATATTTTCTGTTACATTATTATACTGTGAAGATTTAATTTATTTTGCAGACTAAAGCAAATGAGCAGAAGTACTGTGAAGAGCATATTTATTATGTCACACTGACATTTTTAAAGTCAATCAAGTCAAGTCACATTATTTATATAGCACTAAATGCAATAAAGATTTGTTCAAAGCAGCTTCACATTAATAAACAGGAATAACAGTGTTAATGGTGTAAAATTCATCAGTCATGAAACAGATTACATTTCAGCTGTAAAGCAGCACTGAAGAAGATAATAGTGCCATTATTCAATTACATTCATTATCCAATAACAGTGCTGATGGTGCAAAGATAGTGTCGTTATTCACATCACTGCAGTTTAAATTTTGCTCTCATCTAACCAGTGTCAGTGAAGTAAAATCAATAATTTTACTGAATATTAATTGTGTTTTAAACCTAACTTAGCCAATGGCAACATTAACATTAACATCAGTCATTCATTGTTAGTTCATGTTAATTCACAGTGCATTAACTACTGCTAACAAGCACTGTTGATTTTAATAATACATTTGTAAATGTTGAAATTAACATTAACTAAGATTAATAAATGCTGTAGAAGTATTGTTCATTCTTCATGTTTACTTAAGTAGTAAAATAATGATAACTAATTAACCATATTGTAAAGTGTTACCATTTTAATTGTTATATATTTTGTCTATTTAAAGGATAAAATGAAAATATGAGTTAAAGTTTACGTGAAATCATTCTTTTTTATATTAGTATATCAGTAACTACAATCCAACATTTGGTCACAACTAGTTATAGTGATGAATAAATGAGGCTCATGAGGTTTCAGCGCTATCACCCATCTGAAATAGTCTATTTATCTAAACATTTTGTCAAATAAATTGTGATGTTTATTCATTTTTAATAATAATAATAATTTCTTTAATAATAACAACACATTAAATAGACATTATAATTAAATAGACATATATATATATATATATATATATATATATATATATATATATATATATATATATATATATATATATAGTGTCTATTTCATTTTAATGTGTATTTCTACAAAACTGCTAAATTACACAACAGGGTTTTTAAAAAGTATTTTCTGTAGGCAACTGACAAACTTTGGGAACAGCTTTAAAAAAGCTGCAAACTTTAAAAGAAAAAGAAAACATTTATTTTATCATTTACGATAAACCATTTCTAAAGTTTAATCACTTTTTTAAGCCCTATTGATGGAAAGTTGAGAAACACTGATACATAGCATACATTACATAAACTTCAGTGTGCTCATTGAAATGCTTTGAAACAAACATTGGTGGAGACATGGAGTATCTGATTAATTAAAGACATAACTGCAGATAAACTGATTATCAAATTAGTAGTTACAGTAGTTTTAGCCTACTAATACTAGCCTACTATTAGTGATGCACACATCTGGCTGTTGGACTTGTCAAGCTGGAAAATCTTAAAACTTAAAAGAGAGCCAGAAGATCAAGTGTTTCACAGGATCTTCCCCTTCCTCAGGGGAAAACTGATGCCTCAGTGGGAGAAAAAAAAAGGCAGAAATGGTTCTGAGGTAGAGCTCAAGATTCAAACCCTTCATAAGGTGACATCTGTTTACGCTGTCAAGTATTACCATAGCGGATGTCTAAGTCACTTACCCAGTGCATTCACTATTTTTCACATCTCACTTAGTGGGATACGTCAAGAATCACGCCACTCAAACCTATGTCAGCTCTCTGAAGCACAGCTACAGTTTCTTTGACATCACATCCTCAGGGAGACACGTGTTAACTTCTGCCACAACCAACAGGATTATTTCAGGTAAAGCAGCAATGGAGCTATTCACCCGAAAGTAAAGCCTTACTCGACGTGCCGTTTAACATCTTCACGAGTAAGCCGTGTGTATGAGCTCTGTGGATAAAAGGGCACTTTGTGGAACATTGTGAAGGAAAACACTTTTCAAAAGATTATAGGTGGCAATCCGCTCCTCAAACAATGGCAGGACTTTTCCAACACCTTTTTCCACAAAGCAAAAGCATTTACATGACCGGAGGGACAAGGCAAGCATGCAAAGAAATTGTTTGAGACTGAAAGGGAAAGTGAATTAAAGGCAAGCATGCATGTAAAGCAAAGCAGTTTTGTGTTGATGGCACTGAAAACCTTCCCGTGAAAATTAAAAGGACAGACACTGGGTCTAATATACACCTATAAAGGTTATTTCCTCTCAGCATGACACATACATGGTAAATTTGTTCGGACCACAGAGTTAGTATTCTGCCAATGGCAACATATTATAGAAATGTAGTTATGAATAAAGCTCATTTGAAATCACATTTGACATATTTAACCCTGCAAAGCCTGAAATATGAAATGATAGGGTTTTTTTAGTATTTATTGTTTAATTTAAATTTAAAGCTGCATGTGTTCTGTGTTGAGTATCATATTAAATTGGGCTTTTATGGCCCAAATTGTATGATATAGTCATAATATGCAACTTACACTTGAGGAGAAAAAACACCAAAATTTTATTCAGAGGCCCAAACTGAGTAAAATAAGAAATTATAAAATTCTGATTGCTTGTAATGTAAATCAACAAGATCTTTCTAACAGTATAGCAGACTACACTCTCAGAGAAACAGCTACAAAAGCTGTCACTGGAGATGTACATTTTTAAAAGGTACACTGATAAAGACACTAATATGTAGATTTTATAGGCTTTATAGGATTAGTGCTGTTATAAATTCTGTCTTTACATACAGTATTCAGCCTTATCATGAGTTGAATTGTGTGAACGTCATAATACTGTTAATTTGCATTAATTAAATTCTACTCAACTGTGATGCATTGCCAACAATCACTCAAGTTGCATGACAAATGAAAATCTTATTCTAGTATCAGATATGAATTTCTGATGAATGGTGCCTAAAAGCAAAATTAACTATAATTTGTCACTTTATATGTCTATCAAACAGACCTTTCCTGAGTTATAGTTCTTAACCATAATTAGCTGGACTCAAAATGGACTCAAAGATACAGTTTACTGTATGTATGTAATACCAGATTGAGTTAACCTATTAGTCTGTGCCATCTAGAGTTTCATATCAGAGCTTTGTATTTAATTAGTTGGGAGACAGTGCCTCATGGAAGTGGAGGGGTGCTAAACCACACTTTAGTGGGTTTTTATTTTTTCACCAGAAATTCTAATGTCAATGCAATTATTATAAAAAATAAAAAATAAAAAAAGTCTCTGTGAGATCTCGTGTCACTGTGAAATCGTTCCTACAATCAACAAGTGTGGTCTTGCGGTCTGGTCGAATCATCTAGTGTGCGAGTTCAGAGGATTATAAGGCTAAAAATCAGGTGAAACTGTCTTCATGTCTGTGGTCTCTCATGGTTTTAAAATCGGTTAAGATTTGAAAATCATCTAGTGAAAATCATTACAGAGACATTATAGCTGAGATCATTAGGGCACAGCAAACTCATGTCCTAGCATTTGTAATGTATTATTTAGGGATTTAGGAGAGATCTGGTAGAGTTGGTTGGCTTGTCTCGATGCTGGGTGTGTTCTTCATGTGTCCTCATGTAATGGTGCAGTAAAAGAGCGGAGTCCCTGCGGGAGCTCCTGCAGAGTGGAGCTGGAAGTTGGCCTAATCAGTTGGCATGGTGCACCGCTATCACCCGAAGTCACATGCCTTCTACAGTCCCATGAAATCATTAGCCTTTTATACATAGTGACAGAAAGAAACCCATTTGTGTGGCTGCAACTATTGTTCTCAAACACACTCTCACACTCGCATTCACAAAAGATACCTGCAGATTATTTCAAATGCATCTTCCACTTTCATCTGTTATGTGAAAATTACGGCAGTACTGAAGTGGTTAGAGACCCGTCTCCTGTCGTTTCCAGTGTGCTAACATTGATCATGCTGATGACAGATCTACGTTAAAAGATAAAGATACTACACTTAACTCCATTAAGCCAGAAGCTCAATCAATTGGGTGTCAGAAATCCCTCCTTGATAAAATTGCATTAAAGGAAATGGTCTGCAAACTCCTTTGTTTAAAAAAAAAATAAAAAAAATAAATAAATAAAAAAGGGGGGCGTAAGTCAGTGTTCTGTGAGGTTTATAAAAGTCAAGCTCACTTTATCTGGCTAAATTAAGGCCCAAAGTTACCCCAAAGTCTAATATTTGGAGAAAGATATCTGCAAACATCCTGCAGTTCTGAACCTTATTATTTGGAAGATGATGAGTGGAAAACTGGTAAAATATTGCGCATATATGCTGTTTGTTCCTCATTTATAAGTCAGTTTGAATAATAACATCTAAACAAATAAATGTAATGACAAAAATGCTACCTAAGGTAATAAAAATTCAAAAATAATGGGGTAAAACAAATAGCCCATATCAACACAATTGCATATGCGATTTTATTTTTATACAACAGTTCCATAAACAAGAGGTTATTTAGGTGACATTTTAGACACAGTATTGTCAGCATTGCCTATTTTTGAATCAGTTAAGTGAACCTTTCAATGACCAATGCATAAAGACAGTTACTAATATTGAGGTGTGTTCATGCCATATCGTAATTACTTTAATTACGAGACTCCAACTTGTAAAAAACATTCACTTCCTCGTAGAACTCGTAATTGCATCTCGTGAACTGAGAGTTTATACGTAATTCCCCCAGAACTGCTTCCGTTTACAACAGTAATCGCAAGCTAGATTCAAGTGATTATTACATTTTGAATATGGATATTTTTCTTACAAAAATGCATCAATTTGCTATAGAAAGCCTTTGTTCACCTCCCGGAGCCATGTGAGATACTTTTTTTTATGGAAGGGCGCCTTTTATTTGACGTATTTTGGACTGAAGCAATGCAACACCCGCTGACTGCAATGACAGAGCTTGAAAGATCAAAGACAATTTTTAATATAACTCCAAATGGATTCGTCTGAAAAAAGAAAATCATATACACCTAGGATGCCTCGGGGGTAAGTAAATCACAGCCTAATTTAAATTTTTGGGTGAACTAACCCTTTAAGAAAAATAAAGTTTTAAGTAGCTATTATAAATGTGCCATAAGAAAACATTACTGGTGCATCTTGAGGTAAAACAATAGAACTGACTTATTTTAAGGTATGTCAGTGCAAGTTTCTTTCAGTTAAAACAGCTCAGAAATATATTTACATTTACATTAAGTCATTTAGCAGATGCTTTTATCCAAAGCGACTTACAATTAAGGACAATGGACAAAAAAAAAAAAAAATAATAATAATCAATAAAAGAGTTTCAGCTAGCTTAACGCAGTACACGTAGCAAGGTTTTTTTTTTTTTTTTTTTAAATAATATAATGAATAAAAAAAGAAACAGATAGAATACAAAAATATTAGAAACTTAGTGTTAGTTTTTATTTTAAGAAAACAAGCAGCAAATGAATAGAGTGCAAGTCTAAAAGGGACAAGTTTTTTTTTTTTTAAGAATAGAATAAGAATAGGGAGTGCTAAAGTTAGAGTGTCAAATAAAGATGGAAGAGATCGATTTTTTGCCAATTCTTGAAGATGGCTAAGGACTCAGCTGCTCGGATTGAGTTGGGCAGGTCATTCCACCAGGAGGGAACATTTAATTTAAAAGTGCGTAAAAGTGATTTTGTGCTTCTTTGGGATGGCACAATCAAGCGACGTTCACTTGCAGTACGCAAGATTGAAGTCTGAAGTAAAGGGGTGCAGCAGAGCCGGTGGTGGTTTTGTAGGCAAACATCAATGCCTTGAATTTTATGCGGGCAGATATTGGTAACCAGTGCAAATTGATAAACAGAGGGGTGGCATGCATTCTTTTTGGCTCATTAAAAATTTATCTTGCTGCTGCATTCTGGATTAATTGTAAAGGTTTGATAGAACTGGCTGGAAGACATGCCAAGAGAGCACTGCAATAGTCCAGCCTGAACAGAACAAGAGCTTGAACAAACTTTCCAAAAGAAAGGGCCTAATCTTCTTGATGTTGAATAAATAAAGTATGTATGAATGGATGGACTTTTTTAGATGTGTTGTGTGAGAGTGTGATGTTATTATGTGTTATATCTAAGGTTTTTGTGTGTTTTTTTGGGGGTTTTGTTTTTTGTGTGTGAGTGGATGGTGAAATTGTGATGTGTAAAACTCAAATTTGATGGGTTACTAAAATTGAAATGGGGTCTGACTTTTCTGTGTGAGAGTTAAAATGTGTTAAAAGAATGACAAACTCAAAATATGGTTAATAAGAATGTTGTATTTACAAGGTCACATTAAAAGACTTTAAAACAACACCATAAAACCAGTTAAACTCAGTCTGTTAAAAGAATACAGGTATTTTGTCCATACCCTAAAAACATTCCAAGAATCCCAGTGTGTCTTTGAGTCCCAATGTGAGTGTCCACCTGTGTATATACAATCCAAGTTGCTGCAAGTGACCTGGAAAGGTAAGTCCAATGGAAAAGAAACTCCACAGTCCAGGTGTCAGTGGAAGCTGTGAATGGCCTCCTTGTTTGTTTGCCATGCTGCTCTTCTTATAGTGCTCCTGCTTCCTGTCAGGTGACTGATCACCTGACAGACTAACCATACAGTTCTTAAAAGACACACACACACACTAAAATGGTTAAAAGGCATAAAATGGACGTAAGAAACATGAAAACCAATTAAAACTCTATAATACATAAAATCAATGTAATAAATAGAGCAGTAAAAACATGTCCCTTGTGTGACAGTGACACAGATGAAATTATGTGTTTGCTGGAACCACAAGCAGTTCTGTCTTGGCAAGGTTGAGTTGAAGGTGATAGTCCTTCATCAAGCAAGAAGTGTCTGTTAGACAAGCTGAGATGTGAGCAGCTATCATCGGATCATCAGGATGGAATGATAGGTAGAGTTGAGTGTCATCAGCATAGCTGTGATAAAAAAAGACATGTTTCTGAATGACAGAACCTAATGATGCCATGTAGACAGAGAAGAGAAATGGTCCAAGAACTGAGCCTTGAGCCACCCCAGTAGTTAGATGTTGCGACTTGGACACCTCACCTCTCCAAAACACTTTGAAGGACCTATCTGATAGGTAAGACTCAAACCACTGAAGTGCGGTTACTGAGATGCCCTTGACCAATAGGGTTGACAGGAGGATCTGGTGGTTAACAGTGTCAAAAGAAGCGGACAGATCCAGCAAGATAAGTATTGAAGATTTGGAATCCGCTCTTGCGAGTCTTAGGGCTTCAACAACTGAGAGCAAGGCAGTCTCGGTTGAATGTCCACTTCTAAAACCAGATTGGTTGCTGTCAAGGAGGTTGTGCTGTGAGAAAGGCAGAGACTTTGAACACAGCTCATTCAAGTGTTTTTGCAATGAAAGGAAGAAGAGAAACCGAACTGTAGCTCTTAAAACTACACACAACATTCTGATATTTTATAAACTAAATTCTTATTGCTTAGCACATTATATACATAAAAATGTATATTTTTATTATATAATAGCAAAATATTTACATTCTCGTTTTGTACGACATTTAGCCTATATGTATAAGTTGTTTATTTACTGTTTATATGAATGCATATCATATTTCAGAATATTTTACTCTCTTTCACACATTTCAGTTTGGCAAGATAGGAAAAGCCCCACTAGTAAAATGCGTAGCTACAAGTTGTGAGTGGTCGGCACATTTAACCTCTTTACTTCACAAGTCTTTGGGCTTTACAGAAAAGGGGCTCTGTTAGAATGGACCATTGCCAATTGTGCAGGGTGGATATAGTAAAGCCCCTGAAAATGTGTGCGTTATGTGTCTGCGGGATGCTAGAATGGTGTCAGTTGGACTGAAATGAGTAATATGGAACTGACCCTGAAGGGATGACAGGGAAATATGCAAAGCCGTCCCATCATGAGGGTGAAGATCGTTCCCCTTGACACTAATCTCCTAGCTTTCCATGCAAAATAGACTTTGGCCTGTTTCAATGCAGTTCAGGATTTTACAGTTTGTCCCTCTAATCTGAACCCTGCTAAAAACACACTGACCCAGCTGTGCCTGTGTATTTAACCGCATGTTGGAAACCACTGTGCGTATACCAATCACTATTGATTTCAATGTGATTTTTAGAGGATGTCAGTTCCCCTCCAGTTCACACAAGTGTCAGAGTAACTATAGATTACCCCTCAGGTTGTGTTCGGGTCATTTTGACCCAGAGAGAATTTTCTTTCTCCCGAAGATGTTACTTTATGTTATCACACTGGACTAAGATTTACTGACTTTGTTCACACAGGGCATAAATACTTCCACCACAAAAACTGTTAATTTCCGTTAAACACTTTTTATGCTATTCAGCCTTGTTACACTTGTTGTGTTCCCAGTCAAAAATGTCCAGCCTTCAAAAAATTGCTTATAAATCTCTTGTTATACAATATTATCACCTAATATTGGTATCAATCTTTTTGTCAGCCTGTTTTCTTTCAATTAGGACTGGTTGTGTGCTTATTTTTGGCAACGATTTTTTGTAGGCCTCATTAATCTGAGTTTATGTACTTCAGTTTTTGAGTGAAAAAAAAACAAAACATTATTTGAGGATAATTTTGTCAATATTTAATATATATATATATGAAAACAATTTGTACTCTTTTTCACACTAACATGCTCTAATGTTTAACCAACAAATGTGTTTATATCTTATAAAAAAACAACACAAAAGAACACCTGTGGTGTTCCCGGTCAAAAATGACCATCCTACAAAAAATTGCTTATAAATCTGTTGTTGTGCTATATTATCACCCAAAAATGGGATTCATCTTTTTTCTAGACTAGTTTTCTTTCAATTAGGAATGGTTTTGTATTATTTATTTGTATTTATCGATCTTAGCTTTATTGGTCCAATGACCATCCATTGAAAATAAATGGGAGCGACTGGAAATCTGAGAAATATTTAGTGTTCAGAAGCATGTTGAACATGTTCACATTTATGTATTTGTGTCTGCAAATATACTGCTCAAAAAAAATCAAGGGAACACTTAAATCACACATTGGATCTCAATTAATAAAATAGCCAATGTAAAAATCTTTATGTATATACAGTCTATATGTGACAACAGTCCAACAGAAACCAAAAAAGTCTATATGTGACAACAGTCCAATGGAAACCAAAAGCATCAACACACTGAGGGCTGGATTCAAAATCAAATCAAAAATCAATGTAAAAAACTAAAGTTACAGGCTGATCTAACTAGCATGAAGTTCATCACAGCAGCATTGGATGCGCCGAGACATAATATCCAAGAGGTTCTCAATTGGATTCAAGTCTGGGGGAACGTGTGGGCAAGTCAATGCCATCAATGCTATTGTCATCTAAAAACTGCACACTCTAGCCACACACACAAGAAAAAACACAAAAAGAACACCTGTGGTGTTCCCGGTCAAAAATGACCATCCTACAAAAAATTGCTTATAAATCTGTTGTTGTGCTATATTATCACCAAAAATGGGATTCATCTCTTTTTCTAGACTAGTTTTTCTTTCAATTTAGGACTGGTTTTTGTATTTATTTATTTGTATTTATCGATCTTAGCTTTATTGGTCCAAATGACCATCCATTGAAAATAAATGGGAGCGAATGGAAAATCTGAGAAATATTTAGTGTTCAGAAAGCATGTTGAACATGTTCACATTTATGTATTTGTGTCTGCAAATATACTGCTCAAAAAAAAAATCAAGGAACACTTAAATCACACATTGGATCTCAATTAATAAAATAGCCAATGTAAAAATCTTTATGTATATACAGTCTATATGTGACAACAGTCCAACAGAAACCAAAAAGTCTATATGTGACAACAGTCCAATGGAAACCAAAAGCATCAACACACTGAGGGCTGGATTCAAAATCAAATCAAAAATCAATGTAAAAAACTAAAGTTACAGGCTGATCTAACTAGCATGAAGTTCATCACAGCAGCATTGGATGCGCCGAGACATAATATCCAAGAGGTTCTCAATTGGATTCAAGTCTGGGGAACGTGTGGGCAAGTCAATGCCATCAATGCTATTGTCATCTAAAAACTGCACACTCTAGCCACACAAAAGAACAACACAAAAGAACACCTGTGGTGTTCCCGGTCAAAAATGACCATCCTACAAAAAATTGCTTATAAATCTGTTGTTGTGCTATATTATCACCAAAAATGGGATTCATCTTTTTCTAGACTAGTTTTCTTTCAATTAGGACTGGTTTTGTATTTATTTATTTGTATTTATCGATCTTAGCTTTATTGGTCCAATGACCATCCATTGAAAATAAATGGGAGCGACTGGAAATCTGAGAAATATTTAGTGTTCAGAAGCATGTTGAACATGTTCACATTTATGTATTTGTGTCTGCAAATATACTGCTCAAAAAAAATCAAGGGGAACACTTAAATCACACATTGGATCTCAATTAATAAAATAGCTAATGTAAAAATCTTTATGTATATACAGTCTATATGTGACAACAGTCCAACAGAAACCAAAAAGTCTACATGTGACAACAGTCCAATGGAAACCAAAAGCATCAACACACTGAGGACTGGATTCAAAATCAAATCAAAAATCAATGTAAAAAACTAAAGTTACAGGCTGATCTAACTAGCATGAAGTTCATCACAGCAGCATTGGATGCGCCGAGACATAATATCCAAGAGGTTCTCAATTGGATTCAAGTCTGGGGAACGTGTGGGCAAGTCAATGCCATCAATGCTATTGTCATCTAAAAACTGCACACTCTAGCCACTGAGGCCGGGCATTATCATGCACCAGGAGGAACCCAGGACCCACTGCACCAGCGTAAGGTCTGACAGTGGCTCTGAGGATTTCATCCCGGTCCCTAACAGCAGTAAGCGAACCATTGGCTGGAGGTCTGTGCAATCCTCCACGGATATTCCTCCCTAGACCATTACTGACCCAACGCCAAACCAGTCATGCTGGATGATGTTGCATGCAAAATAATGTTCCCCCCGGCATCTCCAGACTCATCTGTGAAGAGAACAGGACACCAACGGCAGACCTACCAGATCTGGTATTCTCTGGCAAATGCCAATCTACATTACAATTTCAAAGAATTATTTTCTATTTAAATATATTTCAAATTTTAATTTCCTCATGTAATGTTAAAACTGAATTTTAAGCGGCATTTTAATTGTATGAATTTTAATTATAATGAAATTAATGTAAGGTTGCTTAAGATGCAACCAGAAAGTTCTACTTTACATCTATTTAAGTGCACACATCCTTCCCAGTCACTCACATTGATACATACACAAACACACTGAATCTCACCCCCTCTGAATCATCTGCTCAGCCTCTCCTGATTTTAGACAGAGCTTTTAGATTGTCTCTGAGGGAATGACACGCTTCCTCAGCCAACTTGATATTAAAAGCTCAACCATCCCTGCAGGCGTGTATCCAGAGAGAAACCCCACTGTGGCAGAGCTGTTTGCTATCCCTGGCATGTGCTTCTCTCACAACACACATCTAGAAGTCCTCCACTGCCATTACCAAAACAGACCCTCAATAGGTGGAGAACATTTGTCTCTGTTTTCCGCTTTCAATTATCACAGAATTATGACTGATCTCGGATAAGTGAAACCTTTCAGGGAGTATCTCATGCAACATTAAGTACATTTCCATCTCGGTTTTCATTACCATAAAGCAAAATAATAATAATAATAATAATAATAATAATAATAATAATAATAATAATAATAATACAATTAAAAAAATACATTATATTTACTGAAATGTAAAAAAAAAAAAAAAAAAAAAAAAAAGAATGACATATTATTTAATATGTATAATGGTATAATTTTTTGTATTGCCATATGCTGTTTTGAATAGAATAAAATAACTGTATTATATATTTTTTTTCTGTAACGCAGTCACAATTCAGTTGAAATCAGAATTGTGTCATGATGCAAAAAGTCAATATATAATGTATTGTATTGTATTATATTATATTATATTATATTATATTATATTATATTATCAGTTTACAAGTTTGGGGTATGTAGATTTGTAAATTTATTATTTAATGTATTTTTTTTTGTTATTTTGTATTAATTTATTTTATCAATACACGGTAAAAACAGTAATGATGTGAAATATTATTACAATTTAAAATAGCTGTTTTATTTTTTTTTTTGATGGTTTTGTTTTTTTTAGAAGTTTCTTATTATTGTCAATGAAATATATATATATATATATATATATATTATGTTACAAAGTCTAAGTATTAACTGTCACTTTTGATCATTTTAATGATTCACTGGTGGATAAAAGTATTATTATTATTATTATTATACACGGTATTAAAAACATGTTGATTTTAGGACAAAATGTTTTCTTGTAAGACTTGTAAGAATATTTATTACAATTTAAAATAGCTACAATTTGTTATTTATTTCTGTGATCAAACTGAAAAATGGTTTCTTTATCTGGTTAGTAGCAACTCAGAAGGCAGCAAATGTTTGCAAGGATTGTATGATGATTTAAATAATTAAATGAAGATCCTCGATTAGGGTTCTCACGATTCTTCGGCGTAGGCCCCCATCCTTCGTCTAAGACTTTCTGGCAGGTCCTGCCTGGTGATGCAGGCAGGGGCTGGAGCCTAGACCAGGGGTCGGCAACCTTTTCGGCATGACGTGCCATTTTTAATTTTTATGGTTAACCACTGTGCCAACATCGCCATTTAATATTAGTTGACTACTATTAAATGATTTGCACCTTCATCTTACCTCGCTCTCTTTAACGTTAAACTGAAAGCTTCACGCTCTGCTTCTGTCAACAGTAAACCCCACCTTCTTTGATTTGATTGGCCATCTCAGTCATTTTGACACTGACGAGCGCTGTTAGACCGCTAACGCTGAGGCTTTGATCTGAGGCGCCTAGTATGTACAGCGGTCACACGCAGATCCGTAGACAAGCGCAAGTTCATTCTTACACTTTAATAGTATTTAAAGCTCCTAACAGGCTGTGTGACTATGATAAATTATTACCTCAAAATGTACGCCAGTATGTAGTTTTCACTATTGCTCGCGTGCCAGCGCTTATCCCTCTGCGTGCCAGTGTTGGCACACATGCCGTAGGTTGCCGACCCCTGCCCTTGACAAAAGGATAGGGACCAAACCTGGTGGTGGAGGGGAGGATGGAGGGGAACTTTGGCTATGAAACCAACAGACAGCGAAATGAGAGAGGTCAGTCTTTATATTTAAGTCAGGATGTAATTAGTTAAGATAATTGAAAATAGGTCATGTGGCATTTGAGTCTGTCTGGTAGAATTTATGCTTAAGCTTTCGTTTCTGCCTATCGAAGCCTTGTTAACATTCCTGTCGAAAATTACATATTTTGCAACCCTGATGGTTTATGGTAGAGAAACCTTCAAGGTGGAAATGAGAATTCCACCTAACTCAACTTTTCCAGTCTCCAAGTTAAAGACACTCTCACTCTTTCTTTCATTGTTGAAATGGCATTTTCAAATTAACAAGATGAATACAATTGACGAATACAATACCAGTGCACCTTGGTTTTTTTGGTGGTAGCATTCCTTAAGCGCTGAGGCTGTCAGTTGTCCTTTGTGATAATTGTGTTCCAGCCCTTCCTCTGCGCCTCTACATATGAGCCCTTGAGACTATAATAGTATTTACACATTTATTTTTATTTGCTATCCGTGACTTGACGGGCAAGTTTCTGATCACCCTGTAAGTATCACCAACTTATAAACATGAATTTGTGATATCACAAAAAGGCAGAAGACTGAGTAAGTAATTTGGAGCTTAGTTTCAATTAACTTGTTGAGAGAGCCCTGAAGGACACTTTGAGCTCTGAAAGTTACAATGTTTTCATAGCATGTTAAGTTCTCTTATCTCAAAAGATCAAGGAAGATTAGATTTCTCATGTATTGTTTAAATTAACTTGATGAGAGTTGTTTCATTAAGCAGGTTAATTAAAAGTATTTTCAGGTTTTATGACTGAATCATAAAATCAATTGTAGAAATTCGCAAAAGGCTGAAGAGAAAATAGCTGCTTATCAAAGCCAGTTCTGGGGGTGGAGAGTGGGGATGCTGATTATGTGGGTTGAGCTGGAACAGTAGAGAAAAAGTGCAAATGTCAGTGAAACTGTCTGCTTCATTTACCCTGAACCCAAAAAAGTGGATTTACAAAAGATTGTTTGAGGATAGAGCGTTCAGGAGACCTTGAGGATCTGCAATGAAGACAACAGGAGAGCCATAGAATAATCTCTTAATTTAAGAGATTTAATGCATGTGTTTTTTTTTTTGTTTTTTTTTACCTAAAGCTAAGTGGTACTGAAGAAAATAACTGATATAAAGGGCAGAAATTACTGTAAATGGCTTGTTCACAAAAAGAAAGAAAGAAAGAAAGAAAGAAAAAGAGAAAACCCTGTAATTTACTCTCCCTTGTGTTATTCAAAACATGATTCTTTGTGACTCCTTTCCTGTATGTCATCGTTTTGACTAATTTTATATGTGAGACACAAATCATGCAGTTTTGAACAAATGGTAATTACACGCTGACGTCAGTGAGTAAATAGACTTAAATCACACAAACATAAAATATACATAAATGTAACAATTCCTGGTTCATTTTGTATTGGACATAACTGAAAAATGACTCGCATGACGCCTTTCCTGTATCTAATCATTCTGTATGACTACTTTCTGTCATATGAGTCAGTAAATAGACTGAAATCTCACAAACCTAAAATAAACATCACAGTAACAGTTCTTGGGTTTGTTTTGAATCGGACATAACTGAAAAATGACTCACATGACTCTCTTTCTGTATCATCATTTTTTCTTCTTTTTTCAACGTGTAATTTGTTGTAGTTTTTAATGGTTCTGTGTTATTCGGTTTTTGTGGTTTAGTCTGATTAATAATGAAAAATTTTGAGAAAGTTTTGTGAATATTTTGTAAATAGCTTATTAAAAATTTTAATTAACTAATGTCACCACACATGATGATGTCTAATGAAATTGCATATTTATGCATGGCGTTTTCCCAACTGTTTTTCCGATAACTTTGTGTGAAGAACAGACTGAAATGTATGAAAGTCCATTTTTGCCAAAATCAATCAATCAATCAATCAAATCAATCAATCAATGCACTGTAAAAAAAAATTCTGACCTCTCCAACTCAAAATTTTCTATTGACTGATCACATCTAAATGTTTCAGTTGGCCAAATTGAATTTGTGTGAATTGAATTTCATAAATTTAATTAGGCTAAACGAAAAATTTAGATGTGACTAGTCATTAGAAAATATTGAGTTGGAGAGGTTTTTATTTTTGACAGTGTGTCATGCTTTGGCAAATCAGAATTCTGGTATTCAAACTTAAAATTATGCGATACTAAGTCATTATTATAATATAAATTATGGCATTTAAAGGTAAATATTCAAATAAAATAATTAATATAAAGTCAAATTTTGACAGTTGTGAATTGTAATAATTATGCCTTTTTATATCATCTCAACTTATGTCATAATTATTATGTCAATTGTTTAATGTCATAATTAACATATTTGTCATAATTATTACTTTAGTACATAATTTCAAGTTTTTTGCCATAATTATGACTTTCTTTGTGTCACAATTATGACTTATCTCATAATTTCACCTCATGTCATATCATTTACTGTTACTATCATAATTTCAACTTTTTATCACATAATTATGACTTAAGGCTTGTTCACACCAAAAACAATAACTATACAGATAACTGTATTAGTGTCCACACCAGCACTCGTTTGCCGCTTTACATTCTCAAGCTCGTTATAGCAAGATTGATTCTGATTAGCTGTCAATGTTTTTATCGTTCATTAGCTGGAAAAATTCATTCTGAAAGTGATTCCAACAATATCATTTTACTGTGACTTTATCTTTATAGCTGTGGTGTGGAACCTGCTATTTTTTAATACTGAGAACGATTTGATATTTATCGAGAACTATAGAGCTACAGCTTGGTGAGCACAAGCCTTTAGAATGACATAATTTTGAATTTTTATTAATTATGATTATCTCATAATTTAGACTTTTAATGTCATAGTTATGACCATCTGTGTCATAATTATGATTTAGCAAGCATGACTTTTCTCTCATGTGGTGAAAATGACAAATGCCATGATAGCATGTTTTCTAAATGACACCTAAATGAACATGATGTGGCACACCAAGGTTAAAATGTGCATACATGAATGAAATTACAGATTTTTGTTGTTGTTTAATGTTATTTTATTCATAAAAAAAAAAACTCCATTGTGTCAAGAATGTGCATTTTTTTTCTCCAAGATCGTCATACAAGGTTATATCTACATCTTTATGATAGTCCTGAAATGCAGTGCAGTATTGACTTTTTTTTTTTTTAAGAAGAAGAAGAAGAAAAAGACTATTCACGTTCATCCTAGAATCCTAAAAAACTCACAAGGGAACATTTTTTGCATTATATGGCCCTGCTTCACTAAAATGACTTCATCTCCCTAAATATTCTTCTACAATGGACAACAATCTTCAAACTAAATTATTCCTCTGAGAAACCTGCATGTGCCATTATGGATCTCCCAGCAGTTTCTGCAGTTGGCAACAGATGTGGACCAACAGTGTACTTTGGCTTTCCTCAGACATAAACCCTTCATGGTGGAGAAAAGATGACACATCACACCATATTGGGCAATGTGATTTTGCGCTTTGGATTTGAATGTAAGCAATTTGCTGAATGTTAGCACTGCCACAAATTCCCCAATTCCAAGAAGTTGACAATGACAGTTTGAGATTTGGATTTGTAGGATCACAAAACAGCTGGTTCTGTGAATTTGAAAGTATCTGAAAACTTCTGTGGAAATACAACATCAATCCTGTGATGTGTGTGTGTTGTTTATGTATGCAAGCTTCAACTTGAGACCTGCATTCCTTCCTTTTCACTTAATTTATTCATTTTTTGCATGTGCTTTAATTATTTCATGTGTTGTTTTGTAACTGATGCACCTACTGTATAATTTTAGCAACACCTTTTTACCTCTGTTCCTTCATATGGTTTTGAAAACTCACATGTCATAGCGTTAATTGTCACACCTCTTCCATTGCTCACAAACACTACTAATTGGCATTGTGACTGAACTTTGCTTGCCAGGTTACAGATATCAAATCTCTGAATTAGAGTTTCATTACAACCATTTGTAGCACGTAAATACATAGATTAAAAGAGCTGTTTATTCCACTTTTTTGTGTTGCCTGTGAGACAATCAGTATTACTTTTAGATGGACACAAATTACTACATATATTTTCCATTATTTCTTTTTATCTTTCTTTCTTTCTTCTTTTTCTAAATGTGTTTTGTAAATTCGTGGGTGTGAATAATTACTAAATAGCCATTAATTTAAGAAATCTTACACTCACAATTCGGTAAACAAGAAGTCAACACTGAATAACTTGCATTTTAGACCCAATATTGCCAGTATATTACATTTTTACGATGCCAACGAAGACAAAATCCAAGCATGATGGATGGGTCAATGTGTCTGCAAAACATATAATTGGTGTTTTGTGAATAAATCAGTGTTTTGAACAAATCAGTTGAGCAGTTAATTCAATGACTCACTTATAAACACAGTAGTTTGTTTCATTGATGAAGGAATCAGTGTTTTTGAAATAATCGATTGAGTAAGTAATTCAATGACTCGCTCATAAAAAAAACTGTAGCTTGTTTCAGTGATGAATGGTTTACTGTTTTATGAGTCATTTGAATTAATGGTTCACTTAGAAGGATAGTTACTTGTAGTCACCTACTGCCATATTAATGTTACCTGCAGAGAAATCCCCACCACTAATATAGTCTGTCTGGAACGAGCAGTCAAGAAGAGTGATACAAATAACGATAAGTCCCAGAGCTGTCTGCAGACTGTGACTGATAATGCTGAAAGGAGAAATGCTACCTGAAAGAGTGATATTAGTCTAATGATGTTGTCATGCCAATTGTTCTGGCTTTAACATAGAGGTTATGAGTTCAGTCCCAAATTGGTGTGAACCCAGGAATGAAGTTAATGAGATCACAATCCTTCTCCATCACCACTGTGCCCTTCGCACTCATTTAACCCCAGGTTACTCCAAGAAGACTGTCAGTGCAATCAGTATACTGCCATTTTCATTGGATTAATTAACAGCATATGCTTAAATACCAATTAGCTGAATGCATGGTAGATACGAAAATAAATTATTCTGTATCTAAAGTGATTAAAGTAAAAGATAATGGTAATCTATCTTCTATTTGGTTAGAACTGATATTGGAGACATTCAACAAAACAGACTACTGTCTTCTGCTTCTTTCATTTTCTCATCACCTATTCTCTTTCTGTGTCAACATAGCCAGAAATAGAACAATAACTACACATTAGTGTATCAAAAGATATTGACAAATTGAAACCTTGATGAAGAATGAATTGAGAATACACAACGGGTTCACAATTGCTCCATCTACTGAAGAAAATCTGATGGTACTGTTAAAATAACATTATATATAAAATAATATTTTGCATAACACGTATATATTAAATGCCGAAGCTATTTTTTTTTTTTTCCAGATGTTACTAACTACTAATAGAACCTACATAAAAAGAGAGAATGTACTTACAAGCCACAATTAGATTATGCTCAGTTATGTTTTAATGGACTTTAATGTTGTATATGTAACTCTTGTATTCCTTTGTTTGATTTTCCCGCTTGTCCTTGTGTTTCTGTGGTTACTGTTATTATTAGTTTGTTTGGTTCAGCTGTGTTTCATTAATTACATTATTTGCTTCAGTACTTAAGTCTTTCCTGTTCATTAGTTCAAGGTCCGACCGGTCTACATTTGAGTTGCATGTGTTTGCTGCAACATGTCCTTCAACCAATACGCCCGCATAGGTTGTTTGTCAAAATCCCTGAAATACGACCCATCAGGGCATATGCTACAATTTTTTTTTTTTTTTTTTTTTTTTTTTGTTAGAGGACAGTCTGGTTTGCTGCTATCTTCTGTGCTTGTTCTATGTGGATTCTTATTAAACACTTGCATTGGAACGTCATTTGTCTGCCTTGACTTCAGTCTGTGCACACACATGTGACAAAAGACCCGGACCATAAATGGAATATGCAGTTAAGTTTGCTGCTGTGGCTCAAATCAGCCACAATTTACTGGACTATATGGAGTACTTTTGCCGTCTCGCTGTCACCTGCCCCTACGACGATGAGATCCTGAAATCATTGTTCTTGATCAGGGCAAACTATCACCATCCCATTGACCTACCAGACACCACAGGACTTGACTGGAGGGAAACTGTCATCAGGTGTCTGGAAAGCATCTAGGCCCAGTCCAAAACACAGCCAGACCCAAAGCCTACCCCATCAACACCCTCGACCGCGGAGACTTTGCTAGAGCCCCCCACAGACAGAGAGTGACCATCCTCCATGCTGAGTGAGCCAGATCCCGAGGAGAAGAGGACAGTGCCGGCCATTGCCCCAGAATCAGAGCCCCAGAGTGAGTCTGACCGAGGGTGTGAGCCAGCGACATCAGCAGCAGAGGGAATCTGGGTGGAAATGGACACAGAGGACTGGCTGATAGATCTGGACACGTAATAAAGTACTACCTCACACCCTATCCCACCTGCAATTATCTGTCTGTTCATCATCATCCCTGTTTCTAGACATCAATGAACCTGCTTCACTGGGCAGTTGGCAGTTGGAATTACCATTATGGGTCACATTAGACTTCCCTCTGTCACCCTTACTGCAGTGTTCAACCACCCCTGCCGCTTCTGGATGCTTGCAGCTCTTCATCTTCCCTGGGAACGACTTGCTATGATGTGAAGCCTCAGGTCCTGCAACCACCATCCTCGTCTGAGCGAGAGAATCGTCGACCTGTCGGCTCCCTCTTGGCTCCTCCCACCCTTGGCTCCACCAGGGACCCTTGCGGCTCCACTCCACCTTGTCTCAACGGCTCCTGCTTGGTCAGTCATCACTCTTCCTTCCCTTCAGCTCCACCTGTGTCCTGGGTCACACCGGCTCCACCTCAGTCCTCGGGCACTCTAACTCCAACTCAGAAGCTTATCGCAGTGACACCGCCTCGGTCTCCAGTGCCAGCGGTGTCGCTCTGTACCATTGGCTCTCTGTCTGCACCCTGGGATCCATCGGCTCCTTCTCTGTCGGTCATCTCCAGGATGCCGTCAGCCACAGTGACTACACAATGGCTGCTCCCTCTTTCAAGGGGAGGGCTGCAGCCAAGGTGGGCTGTCATCCCTGCTCTGCTCTGGGTTTGTGTCAGCAGGCAGGTATCCTCATCGACACTGGGGGTTTTGTCGTCCTCCTGTCACCATCCCTTTGCCTGTTCCTCTTGCCATCCCTTCACCATCTCCACATCCACTTCCAAAGCCCCCGTCTTCCCTCCCACATCTGTTTGTTTGTTTGTTTATGTTATGGCTCGAGGTCAGGTATCCCAGGCATAATTTAATAATAAAAAATATTATTAAAGTATTTAATTTAGTGATCCATTAAAAGTTGAAATGTTGCTATTTTCACAATGGCAAGTAAAACATATCAAGGTTCATTGTTATATACTGACTAACCAGTATACCAACAAACTATAAATGCGGCAGCAACAAACTATAAATGCGGCAGAAAGTCTAGTCTCAGAACAGCACTTGGATCCGGCTTTGATTAAAAAGAACTTTGCAAACATAAGCTGCTCCAGTTTTCTTTGTGGATGTTTCCCACGTCTTTCTACCCTTTCTGGAGCATGATGAAGATAAAGTTAGACAGCGGAAGAAGAAAATGGCAAATTATTGCTGCAGAGTCACTGATGAACATGCGGCTGCATGTCTGCTGCTATCACACTGGAGAAATATACAACCAAACACCATTAATGTGGGAATTATGCGTGCCAACAGCCGAGTCATTTAATGATTTACACAGTAGTATAACATTTAGAAATGAGACCCTGCAGAGTTGTTCATATTTATGGTTACCTTGTGTGAACATCACAGACATATACAGATCACATAAACCTAAAATACTCGAGACATTACACACTGTGCCAACTGAATAGTTGCACAAGCAAAGGTGACAGACAGTTTAATTAAGTTGTATTTTTCATGCTCAACACAGAGACATTCAAAGTGACACAGATCTGTCTTGCATATGCTGAAAAATATTCTGTCAAGGCTAATGACAGTAAAAAAGAACAAAACAGATATCTGGAGTTTTTAATCTAACAATGTGGTAAATTCATCATGCATCTTCTGAATTTATCAAACAGCAGTGCTACGGAAATAATGTTTTACAGACAACTGCACAGTTCTCTGCCTGGGGATCTTCAGCTCTGACTAATTTTGAACTACCCAAAGGAAAATGGTATTTCTTAAACATTTGCTTTGATGTAGCTCAGGAGAATTAATACAATTCCAGTTACGTGTCTTTATAGTATCGACTTTGTCTGAGATGTTTTTGTTAAAATGCCTTTGGAGAAATAAAAATAGACTCAAATAAGACAATTGTTGACATACAGTAAGACTATAGAGCTGATTATGCATTAGATGAATCTGATGAGAAGCGTAGTACCTTTTGATAGCAGTTTCAGTATCTTGGCAAATCTGAGCTCAATGTGAGGCAATATTAATCTTCTCTCTAACTCTAAAGGTGAGTCTTTTTCTCAGGAGAAAAGTATGAGAGGCAGATTTACATAAATCATTTGTTCCACTTCCACTTGTTCTCTATTTAATCTTACTGCTGGTGCAATAGAGATATAAGATATTTCATTGGTCATTTTTCTTCCCTTAGGGTTCAGCTTACTGAATCATTTAAAATGAGAGAATATTTTGTATATCTGTCAATTGTGCAATTGTAAGTCCATGGACCATTTTCCTCTACCTACAGCACACCGAAATGCATATAAGGAGTCATTCATAAAACATATTTTTGTGGTGTTTTTTAAACACATTTCTTTATATTCTTTTAACTTGTATGCCACATTATAAGAACACAGTGTCATGCAAGATGCGAACACAATGGTCAAGCATGACTGTCTTCTGCTGGTTTACAATAGTGCAAAACAGTGGAAAAATGCAAAAAATGCCAATAAACACTACTGCGTTAACAGTTCCCAACAAAACGTAATGTACAGAGTTTGAGACAAAGGATTTCTAATACAGTACATGTAGACTTCATGATGAATTCAATTAGAAAGAATCAGTCTGGCACTAGTAAAATAAATATTGTAATAAAATATGTGTAATGCATACAAGACGTTTCTCTCTTTTTTTTTTTTTTTTTTTGGTCAGAATGGCCATCAATAGATTCTTCTGTCCCCATAATGGTTTATTTTTCAGCACAGGCTGACTGGTCTATGCTAACCATCTAAATCTAGCCTATGAATGAATACTGAAATGTTATATCATGATTTTAAATTTCAATCTCCTCAAACAGCAGATTTAACCCCAGCAAACAGGAGAATTTCTCTCTCCGTACCAAGAAAAGTGGAGAGATCTCTTTAGAAGCTGACTTCTGAAATCCAAGGCTCAAGTGATATTGCCAGTGCTGGTGCTGCATTTTTGTGTTAAACCCTGCTGTAAGCGACCATACAAAAACTCAGTGCCAGTCTCTAACACCTGGCCGTGAGACAGAATTTAAGTTTAAAGCTGTATCCCAGCCAAATAAAGTTCATGTAACCTGTAAAGTCAATGTTACTGTATTTGAAATGGGATTAGCTACTGCAGTTCAAACAGATAAAACCTTTGAAGAAGAACACAAAATGTTTTTTTTTTTTTTTAGTGTGTAGTGATGTTTTAGGAGTAATATTTAGCACTCTCAATATAGTTTTTAGGAAAGCGTGCATGGCTGGGTTGTTTTGTGTACACATGCCTTTATTCAAGCTGTTGTTCCAGTGTGGAATTGTACAGCAAAAGCCAACAGCCATAAACCAAAAGTCACACACCACCATCTGCTGTTCATGTTTTAGTACTTCAGGTAGGTCTAATACAGCAAGACTGAAACCTTGTGCTAAATCTTTCCAAAAAAAAAAAAAAAAAAATTCTGAGAGTGAACAAGTGCATTAGTGTCTTCGAGTGACTCTATTATTACCAGATGAGAAAATGACAAAGTGTAGCTGACAAAGCAATTTCTCTCTCCTCTAACACGGACCTCCCATCTGAATGAGATGACAAGACAATTATGGCACCAAGATTGATCTTTCAAAAGGCTCTTCACTTCTTCGGTAATTACATACTTGATATGAGGTCTAATGAAGGTGTTGTCAAGTTTGCAATGTAGTTAACATGGCGAGAAAAAAAAAAAAAAGAAAGAAAGAAACTCACAATTTCTTTTCCTGTCTCACTTCTAAAATGCTGCTGTCTTTTAATTATTTTTTATTAAGGAGGAAGCAATACAACAGATTGAAAGAAAGATTACTTTAAAGACAATATTAACAATATATATTAATAGAATAATTAATAATTTTTTGAAAAAGAAAAAGGAAAGAAAAAATGTAATATTTGTGGATTATACAGTAAGAGCATAACACTGAAAATAACTTAAAATATTATTATTATTATTATTATTATTATTATGAATAATAATCATTAAGGACTGAAATAAGTTACATTTTGGTAGGTATAAATATGGCAAATTATTGTGTGAATAGTATTCCCCATACAGAATCTAAAAGTTTGCATTCCATATGAACATATTCCTTGCTTCTGTGTATAAGAGCATATAACGTCTTTCAGAGACATCTTATAATTAACTTCTTTTATGTTCAACAGAAGAGAGAAGCTTATAAAGGTTTGGATCAAGTGGAGAGTGAGTAAATGATGATAGCATTTTCATTTTAGGATGAACTATCCCTTTAAAATAACCTTTTTTTTCCCCTAGTGTAATCTACAGAACCATTTTCTATTGAATCTTTTGTGCAGCGAAAAGGTTTCATGAATGTCAAAGGTTCTTCATGAAACCATCGATGCTGATTAAGAATAAAAAGTACAGTACAAAAAGTACATTTGTTGTCAATGTCAATGAATAAGAAGCTTCTGTCTTGCAGCTATTAGCTTCGCATTCACTACGCAGCAGTCATGCGTAATTCAGAGGGGATTTTCTTTTTCCTCTCTACTGCTTCTGTGATTTCACATATGATATCATTCGAGTTAACATGGTGGAAATACGCATACACTGGCTTTATGTGTGAAAATGTCAGCTGCTACTGCAGACCTGACTGAACAAACAAGTCACATTTCCATATTTCATCAGTCTGTGGTGTAGCCTATACCTGCCTTGGCATCAGGCATTATTGGGATTTTATGTCTCTGGCTTTTGAAAAAAAAAAAAAAAAAAAAAATTAATCTGATGCCACATATCACTGCCAGAGTCTCATTAGGAGTGAATGCAAATGCGCTTCCAACATGTTAGAGCTTTGTTGGTGGGAGTTGGATGGGCTCTAATGAAGTACGGCGTAGGAGAAACACTTTCATTGACTGCATGAATGGCACTTTATTATCTTTATCTCATTAATCTTTAACCAAAAAAAATGGGAAAATTATGACAATTTACCACATATATACTCAGACAAATCCGCCATGATGGAGGAGAGAAGTATGAGAGCTGGTCCGAGGAGTTATTGCACTGCCAGATAGATTAATGACCGTGGATGAAAACAAATCAGGTAGCTGTGGTATCAGCTGGATAGAGGTTCAGCGTCACGGTGTGCTGTTTTCTGTCAGCTGTACCTAAGCTAAGCTCAGGGTCATTATGTCTTCATAGTTATTAAGGCAAAATCAATAGAGGCTGAAAACAAAAGTAACTAAGAAAAAAAAAAAAAAAAAAACTAGCTAGAAAAAACGTGTGGAGATGGTTAGTTTTGAATGCTATTTGTTACTTTGAACATTATTTATGAACAAAAAACGAAAAGAATCAGACCATATTTCAAAGCCTCTAAATTATCAACATCATGGTCAAAACATGGTACAAAAAACCTGTTGTACACAGTCATCTGACTGATAGTTCTAATAGTATTTTTTCAGCAAATTAAGTGCCTTAATTCTATGAATATAGTAAATAAATAACTACGTAACCGAAGCAACTTAGGTTTACTTAAAGGGATAGTTCACCAAAAAAAGGATAATTTAATGTTTATCTGCTTATCCCCAGGGCATCCAAGATGTATGTGACTTTGTTTCTTCAGTAGAACACAAACCTAGATTTTTAGCTCAAACCGTTGCAGTCTATCAGTCTTATAATGTAAGTGGATAGGAATCACGGCTAAAACATACGATAAAACTGAAAAAAAAACAAAAAAAAAAAACAAACACAAACAAAACCAAATTAAACCCTGCAGCTTGTGACGATACATTGATGTGTAAAGACACAAAACGATTGGTCTGTGCAAGAAACTGAACAGTATTGTTTTTTACCTTTGATTCACGCAATGTCCGAACTGTAAGAACTCCTGTGAATGCGTGTTCTCAGAAGCAGGCGCATGAGGCGTCTTGTTCTTCTTCTTGCTTTATGGCAGATCGCAGACTTATAAGTGCATTACCGCCACCTATCTCTCAAGTGGACCATTGACACTCCTAATTGAGACTGTAGATAGAGTGTAATGGTCTATTTGAGAGATTGGCGTCGGTAATGCACTTATAAGTCTGCGATCCACCATAAAGCAAGAAGAAGAAGACACCTCACGTGCCTGCTGCTGAGGATGCGCTCAGGAGACTGATAGACTGCAACGTTTGAGCTAAAAATATTGGTTTGTGTTCTACTGAAGAAACAAAGTCACCTACATCTTGGATGCCCTGGGGGTAAGCAGATATTCAATTCAATTCAAATCAAATTTATTTGTATTGCGCTTTTTACGATACAAATCATTGCAAAGCAACTTTACAGAAAATAAGTTTCTACAATATTTAGTTGTAGCTTATCAGTGGTGACTGTCAGTTCATGTGCATATGGCAGAAATGTTCAGAAAAATCAATAAAAGATGTAAACAAACAGACGATTAACACTATTAACAGCAATTATGCAATCAAACTTATAGCAAAATGTGGTAGATATGATGTAAACAAACAGACGATTAACACTATTAACAGCAATTATGCAATCAAACTTATAGCAAAATGTGGTCATTATTGCCAATAATATATATGATGATGTATTAGCAATAGGCCTGTACCATAGGCTGAGTAGGTTGTTTTTTCGTTTGTATTTTAATGATTTATTTCCCAAGTCAAAAAAGAGTGTGAGAGATTCAAATTATAATCCCGTTTCAAGGTATATTACATTTGCTAAAAGGTTAAATAAAGCTAAATCCAGTGCCTAAAAAGTGAAAGTGAAATCAAATTATTAATATAGGCTAGTTCAGTTGACATTTCTACGGTACTCTACAACAGTGTGATTGTCAGTAGAATTAGGCTGCATACATTTATCAAGACCTTACAGCTAAAATATTTACTTTATTCCAAAACATCTTTACATACAGATATATTTCTTCTACTTTCAGTTTATTGACACCTGAACTAAAATCGATCAATGCATTTTGAAGGCTTACAGCACCTCCCTTAGGAAGCATAGTGATTTACAGTACATGTCTCTTTTGCAATGTATGACTGGAAACTTTACCGTATAATTAAGCTATAGCACATTATTATTTGTCAACATTATGATTGGCAATTTCAAAAGAAGCATGCAGGGGGCACACAATAACACAGCGTTCGTAAATATTCGGAACCATTGTTTCAGGGTTCAGGTTTCTCGGCTCATTCTAGTGCTGTGCTCTCACTCACAGCAGGCGGCGCTGAGCAGCTTGTGGCAGCGAAATAGTTTGATGCTGGAAGTGTGACAGGGCCATTAGGAGCAGACCAGGAGGAACGACATGGCACTAAACTTGACTATCAACAGTAGCAACCCACCTCTAGGTAAGTACACATGCGAGGTGTTGCAAATACTCTAAACTACAATGTATTTTGCAACTGAGCTCGGGATGCGGCTCAATAGACTGACATGTAACGTTGAGTATCCTCCTGCCATCGTGGCATTTCTAAAATTATCAGTCTACCTTTCATTAACTAAATGCTGTAAATAGTGCTTATTGATATAAATTGTATCCAGTGCAGTAAATTAATAAAATTCTATTGTAAAGTGTTTTCTATTTGACTGTATTATGGGATACTATTGATAAAATAAAATTAAATTGAAAAATAAATGAATAAAACCCAATAAAAGCTTATTATTGAATAAACTTAAAACTTATGACGAGAATGGTTGACTCTCATTAAAACTATTATGTACATATATCTCTACAAGGGACAATGCACCACATATTTTTTGGCAAGTGCAGAAAATATAAAATTTTTATAATTGACTTGTGCATCTAGTTGACTAAAACTAAAATAAATGTTTTTAATGAAGGTTTCTTGGCAATGAACTAGATAAACCACATAAATGCTTTTCAAAGTAAGTAAGCACAGAATCTAGATGGACCTGTTTGATCAGTTTGTGTTGTTTTAATATCATCTCATAATGTAACCTTATAATGAAAGCACGTCTGTTTTTGTTTCACTTGAGGTTGTACTCTTTTATGTTTTCTGCTCACTCAACCACACCCCATGTTCACGATTTTAAAAAAGTGCATGCTATTGTGACAGTTCGGTTACATCCGTTTAAGCAAAATATTGTTGGCATAAATATGTTGTACACAAATCAATGACAGGAAATGTTTTTTTGTTTGTTTGTTTGTTTTTTGTATTAGTAGTGTATTTGTATGTATGTGCTCAATAACATTGGGGGGAAAAAAAAGATTTGGGATTTGGAAATAAATGACCGAATGCAGGAACGTGCCATTTTAATTTTAGAGTTGTACGCATGACTTTGCAAACAGCAGGCACAGTATAAGATTTGCATTGACGGTTTTCTCTGCCTGTAGGGGCGCTGTTGACTGCTGAGCATGTGAAGGGCAGCGTCAATCTCTCTGTGAAGGAGGGCAAAGACACCATGCTCCATGTCTCTGAGTGAGTATAGGGCCTGTATGAGCAAGATTTATCTATTATAGTTAAAGCCTTTTAGGGACAAAAGGAAATGTATTTTTCATGTGTACTTGTATATGTTCATCATTCTGTCTTATTTCCTTATTTCTCCTTCAGTAAGGTGCAGTTCAGTGACGTGAACTCCATCACGCGTTATCTTGCCCGAGTGGCTCCGGCGTTGGGACTCTATGGTTCTAACATGATGGAGCAAACTGAGGTTAGATTTAAGATTCATATACTATTGTTTCACTGGCACTCTATAATAAATTCCAAAGATTTCATTAGTTAATGTTGATGATCTTGTTCTGCCATTTGCAGGTTGATCACTGGTTGGAGTTCAGTGCCCGTCGTCTCTGTGGTCAGTCAGATCTCTCTTCTGCTCTGGGTGATCTGGATAAAGCTCTGGCACTGAGAACCTTCCTGGTGGGTCACAGTGTGACCCTGGCTGACCTCTGCATCTGGGCTGCTCTCAAAGGTCAGTCATTTAGCTATAAGTCAGATTAGAACATTATTTATTTATAAATAGTTCTCAAAAGTCAGTTTGGTGCTTCATCCACAGGAAATGGTGAGTCACAGGCCAAGCCAAACTCTTACCCTCATCTGTGCCGCTGGTTTTCATTCCTGAGCTCTCAGGTGCCATTCAGTTCAGTGGGCAGCAAATGGGCCAGCAAGATCTCTGCCATCAAAGCCACTGTGAGTATATCACCCACTGTGCAATCCCAGGGAAATGTGCGATTGCAGGTTTTGCAGTTTTATGTGTTCTGTTGAGGGGGAAATTTTTTTTTAGTTTTAAATGACATTTATGACAATACATGATTAAAATTGAAGTCAGCCTGGCAAAACATTGAACATGGAACCTTATATTAATGAACCTTATATTAACATGGACCTCATATTAATTAAGTTGTTAATTTGTCCCAAACTATGTTTTTAGCCTGTGGGGAAGGAAAAAAAGCAGGATTTGGGAAAGTTTGTGGAGCTCCCTGGTGCTGAGATGGGCAAAGTAGTGGTGCGTTTCCCCCCTGAGGCTAGTGGGTAAGTAGCATTGTCTATACAATGAACTTCAGTCACAATATACATAGTCCTTATGCTCACCAAGATAATTTAAAGTATTCCAACTCCTCAGATACCTGCACATAGGTCATGCCAAGGCAGCTCTACTCAATCAGCACTACCAGGTCAATTTCAAGGGCAAGCTCATCATGCGCTTTGATGACACCAATCCTGAGAAAGAGAAAGAGGACTTTGAAAAGGTATGACATTTTGCCCCTTTTCATACAGAATTATGGTCTTTGTCCTCTATAAATGGCCCATATCCTCAATTACCTCCAAAAAACAAACAAAAGCAAGGAGTTTCGCTACATGAATTGTGTGAGAAAACCATATTTAAACCAGCATGTCTGGGATGAGCACTAAGGCTCAATGCATGTCTACAGCATGTACAATATCCAAAACACCTACAATATGATAACACCTTTTTGCTACAGGTCATCTTGGAGGACGTGGCCATGCTACAGATCAAACCGGACCAGTTCACCTACACAAGTGATCACTTTCCCACCATCCTGCGCATGGGAGAGAAGCTTCTACAGGAGGCCAAGGCCTATATAGACGACACCCCTCCAGACGCCATGAAACAAGAAAGAGAGCAAAGGGTCGAGTCTCACAACCGCAGCAACTGTGAGCATCACCAGTGCCGGTCTTAATATTTGTCGTCTCCAAAGGAAAGGTGATTTGAGCTGTTGTAGTGAACATGTGGTCTATCTACATAGCTGTGGAGAAGAACATGCAGATGTGGGAGGAGATGAAGAAGGGCACAGAGTTTGGCCAGACTTGCTGCATGAGAGCCAAGATCGACATGAATTCCAACAATGGCTGCCTGCGTGACCCCACACTGTTCCGCTGCAAGAACACTCCTCATCCTCGTACCGGCAATACTTACAAGTGAGTGGACATCACACATGCAGGATTTTACTGAATAGTGCCAAATGATGGCTTCCGCTTACTGATGTTCCTCTTCTTTTTTCACTCCCTTCACCCAGAGTGTACCCCACATATGATTTTGCGTGCCCCATTGTGGACAGCGTTGAGGGGGTGACACATGCCTTACGTACCACTGAGTACCACGACAGAGACGAGCAGTTCTGCTGGGTAATAGATGCCCTTGGTTTGCGTAAACCGTACATCTGGGAATACGCCAGACTCAATCTTAATAACACTGTGCTCTCCAAGAGGAAGCTCACCTGGTTTGTCGATCAGGGCTACGTGGATGGCTGGTCTGCATCACCCTCACTTTCTGGACTTTATAGAAAAGAGCTCTTTTGGATTGCATGGTTAAACTTTTCTCTCCTTATCTTTCCTTCCTGCAGGGATGACCCTCGTTTCCCCACAGTCAGAGGTGTGCTGCGTAGAGGAATGACTGTCGAGGGACTCAAACAATTTATTGCTGCTCAGGTATGTGTTTTTCTCACAATTAGAATCAATTTTGGGTATGAATTTAAACGCATTAAGCCACAAGGTTGTGTGTTACACTGATTGTTACCATAGTAGGGGCTGTTCTTTGGCATGGCACTAATAAAATCACTGTAAATTACATTTTATAAAACAGTACTGACAGTAATTTTATGTCTTCATAAAGAGTAATGATTAACTGTTTTAATTAATGAATTCATTATTATATTTAAAAAATTTATAAATTAGTTATTCTTTAAATTATTTAAAAAATTATAGTTATTTATATTTTTTAATATAGTTTCATTTTAATGTTTTTATTTTTTGTATTTTCTGTTCTGTTACAGGGAGGCTCGAGATCTGTAGTCAATATGGAGTGGGACAAGATCTGGGCATTCAACAAGAAGGTAAATATTAAAATCTTGCCAGGGTTCATCATGGCTGCACCTGATCTCCAGTTGGTCCTTGTCATCCCATTCATTCACTAGTTTAAAAACCTTAAACTGAACAGCTGGCTAGCATCTCTGCACTTTCCCAGTGATATTCTGTCAAGCAAAACTTTATATTTTATACTAATTTTCAAGACTTTAGCCACTAAGCTCACCAGACCCTCAGTGCATTCACCTTTAGTGCTCTAATTAGTCTTGCCCTTTAACATTTGCACGTCTCCCTCTCTCCCACTTTTCTCATTCTCTGTTCCTAACTTACCTAAATGCACTGGCATTTAATTGTTGTTTTTTAGGTCAGAAAAAATGCATATTATTTTCTTAAAATTAATTTTATTTAACAGGAACCACTGCTTTTGTGTTGCTTTTAATTGTGCTTTCACGTTTATTCAAGTCATAAAACCATCATCTTTTAAAGCTGCACTCATGTTTGTAATTCTGCATCTGACACTGATCATCTACTCTTACTACTATTACTTGCATCAAGCATGTCTGGCGCGCTTTAACACTTTGCTCATTACTTAAGCTTCAGCCTTCTCTTCTTTTCTTGGTTTGGCACCATTCATTTTCTCATGCTTTTCTTTAATAAAATAGTTTTTCAGAAAAGTATAATTCTGTCATCATCTACATTCATTAGAATTTTTGGCTGAGTGATTCCTTTAAAGGGATAGTTCACACAAAAATGATTTCCAAACAGAAAAAGTGTTGTTCTATTCCCAACCCCAAGACTTTGTTTCATCTTCGAAACACAGATGGAGATATTTTTAAAGAAACCTGAGAGATTTCTGCCCCTCCAATGAAAGTCCATTCCACTTTTATGTTTTAAAAAGTTAATGAAGATATTGTAAAAATAATCCATAGGAATCAAGCAGTTTAATAGAGACGCAATCACTTTGTCATAAATAGATTTGAGGCTTTTATTCACAAACGTAGACAATGATCAACACGCAAAAACAGGTCACGTGAAATATGATAAACAGAAATGCAGGCATGCTTGTTTGACATGCAAGAACCAAGTTTTTCATGCAAGTTTTTACTCATGTGTCGCGCAAGTACGGTAGACCTTCCATTGACCATATTTGATGATCTGATTTCTTTGACAATTACTTTATGTACTCTTTGAAGCTTAAATGTTTTGGTAAAATGTACTTTCAATGGAGGTATAGAAAACAAGTCTTTTGGGGTTTGGAATGACATGAGGGTTAATAAATAATGACATTTTTTTGTTTTGGTTGAACCATTCATTTAACACCATCAACCCTTGGTTCTGATATGTCTAAGAGCAGAAATGTTGTTGTTTTTTGTAGCCAGGATCTCTAAACCCTCTTAATTTATTCAGAGACCGTTTAGCCAAATGGTTTTAGTTTCTTCTAATGGAGCTAGCTTTATGGTCAAAATGGCCTGATTTAGGTGATTGTGATATCACACTGAAACACTTTGCGTTCTGTCTGTCTCTGAGCTCTGTGTCCCCTGCTCTACATTAAAGTGCATCTCACTCTTCTGTTTACAAGCTGCCAGTTAGCTGTAAAAAGGTACTCCTACTCCTCTTCCTCCTTCCTCTTGTTCCTCTTTCTCAAGTTTCCTCTGATCCCCTGCATTGTATGTTCCTTCTTTCCCTCTAACGTTCTATTTTCTGGCCTTTGGCTTTCACAAAAGTCCAGATTATTCATCTGACAGAATATTTATTCTGCCGTGGATTCTTCACTCAAAAATGAAAAATCTCTCATCATTTAGTCATTCTAAACCTTATGATTTTCTTTATTCTGTGGAACACAAATATATTGTTGTTTCCTGGATGTCAAAAGTTTGACCTTACATAAAAAAGTACACTCACTAGTGTGGTAGGTCTGTCTACACTGAGAATCATCATTCATTAAATAAAAACCAGGTTGCACTAATTTTCCATACAGTAGACAGTGAAATGACATTTATGGATAAAGCACAGAATAGCTTGAAATCACTTATTTTAGATAGTGTAGATCTGTAATCATGCACCTTGAAATTTTTATGGGTATAATTGTTTTGGTACAGTATATCTTTGACTTCTTCCAATATGCAGCTCGAGTCTGTGTTTGTGTTATTGCTCATTTCCTCCCCTCATACAGCTTCTGGCAGATTCTCTAGAAAGTGAAAATCCATTAATACAGAACAATTCATGTTGTTCAGTCAAACTTATTTAGCTTTAGCACGCCCCAGTGACATATTTCAAACCTTTTGCTCTTGATTTCTCTCTGAAAACCTGGTAATGGTGGTCAACTTCCTCATGTCCCAGTCAAAAAAAAAAAACACTGTTCATGTTTTAAACCTACTGAAATAAAGGCTGTAAGCTGTTATGGGCAGTCAGTATGCACCTCTGTGGCTGTTACAGTCTGTTCAGTACAGTGTTTGGCTTTCCCTGCTGTTCATTTCACTCTTCTCTACCTGTCCTCACTCATCCGGTTTCATCTGTCGATCCATACTGAGCAGTGTGAGAGTAAAGAAGCTTTAGTTTCGTGTTTTTGTAACTATTATCTAAAGAAATAGTCGTACCCCTCTCTTTCACTTCCTGTATAGGTCATTGACCCAATAGCCCCAAGATACACTGCCCTACTAAGCTCACAGTTTGTTCCAGTCTGCATTTCTGAGGCCAAGGAGGAGATGAAAGAGGTTGCTAAACATCCCAAGGTAATAAAGTTGGCAAGCACACACACCTAAATAACTTGTCAGTGCCATACAAAATATTTTTAGCAACTGTCACAGTCATTGAGAGACATGTTAAGTGAAGTGACATCCTATCTTGTGGGGATTTGCAGAATGCAGATGTGGGAATGAAGCAGGTTTTTTACGGGCCAAAGGTCCTTATTGAGGGAGCTGATGCAGAAACTTTCACAGAGGGTGAGACCGTCACCTTCATCAACTGGGGAAACATCATAATCACCAAAATCCACAGGTAAAACTCTCAGAACAAAAATGTTAAAATCAGACTAGCACTGCCTTAAAGGTGCAACACAACTTAAGGTTTAATTCCTCAAGAAATTAGAAGTGCTCTTTACAAATATTTAAAATTAATAATGTGAACGAAACAAAAATATACATGCCCTCTCACATTTTGTGCTCTGTCACAACCCTATTTTAAAATTTAATTTATTTCTGTGATGGCAAAGATGAAATTTCAGCAGCCATTAAGAGAGAGAGAAAAAAAAAAACATTTGTTTGACAAATAAATATTTTGTAACATTATAAATGTGTGTTCTGCCCTCACAGAACTTGACTGTACTCCATTAGATGAATAGTGAACATTTTGGAATAAAATCCCAAGGCGTAACTTTTCTTGGTTATTATTCTTTACTGTAAAAAAACCAAACAAAAAAAAAACTATTATTTATGACTTCAAAATAAAAGTCCCAAAATTATTCGCAATGTTTAAAATAAAATACTAAAATGATACACAAAAACTGTATATATTTTTTTAAAGGCATCACAATGTCTTTACTGTCATTAAACTCAATTTTGTGTCATTGCTGTAAAAAGGTGTTTCTTTTTAAAAAGATGTGATATGTGTGTGTGGAAGTATATGTGCAGTTACATGTAGTTTCTGTCATGCTGTCTGCAGGGATGCCAGTGGAGCAATCACATCTCTAGATGGTCGTCTGAACCTGGAGAACACTGACTATAAAAAGACCACTAAGATCACCTGGCTCGCTGAATCTAGCCACGCTCCACTCGTGCCCACGGTCTGCGTCAACTACCAGCACCTCATTACCAAGCCGGTTTTGGGCAAGGATGACAATTTCAAGGATTACATCAACAAGAACAGCAAGGTGTTGTACTCAAGTCTGTTGGGGTGTTGTCTGAGTAGTATGTTCTGTTCTGTTCTTGGCTACTTTAATTTGTGAAAATAAATTTATAATACATAAATGCATAATACATAAATGCCTTTTTGCAATGTGACAAATAGTCAAGACAGAATTATTTTAGTCTTACTGTATGGTCATCATAATTACACACTTAATTTGCATAACATTTATAAATGGTACTACATTACACGAGAAAGTGCAAAAATATGAAAACATTCAGAAGTCTTTTAATATATCCTTCAGAAATCTTTCTAATGTAATGAGTTGGTGCTCAAGAAAATGTATTATTATTATCAATGTTAGAAACAGTTGTGACACTTGATATTTTTGTGGGAACCATAATACATTTTAGGATCTTTTGAGTAGAAAGTTTAAAAGAACAGCATTTATTTAAAATAGAAATACTTTGTAAAATAATTTGTCTCTACTGTCACATTTAATCAATGCATCCTTGCTGAATAAAAGTATTAATTTCTTAACAAAAACACTTGAAAGCTTGTGTGTATATTGTTTTAATGTTGATTTCCATTAAAATGAGTATTTTGTTTCCAGATAGAGGAGAAGATGCTAGGAGACCCTTGCCTGAAGGACTTGAAGAAAGGTGACATCATACAGCTGCAGAGACGAGGTTTCTATATCTGTGATCAGCCTTATGAGCCAATCAGGTTTCACCTCTAATCCGTTCAACACAGTGTCTTATGAATAATACATTTTCTGCATCTATGCTCGGTTTGTAATTTGACCTCTTTGTTCAGTCCCCACAGCTGCAAGGAGAGTCCCTGTGTCCTGTTCTACATCCCAGATGGACACACAAAAGAGATGCCCACTGCTGGCTCCAAGGACAAGAGCAAGAGCCAGACAGCTGCCAAACCTGTGAGCACAAAATTGAATCATCTGTTCGCTCTCTTTATTAGTTTGATTTCAAATGTTGAAGAAAATGATCGCTCTATTCATATTGTTCTTCCTTCAGGTGAAGGCAGAGTCTGTTCCTCTGAGCAAAGCCAAGCAGTGTCCTGTTTCCAGTCCAGCGCCAGCCGCACCAGGAGACTCGTCCGTCCTGTACTCCAGCATTGTGGCTCAGGGAGACCTGGTCAGGCAGCTCAAGACAGACAAGGCCCCTAAAGAGAAAGTCGACGCTGCTGTAAAGCAGCTCTTGGCCTTGAAATCTGAGTTTAAACAACTGACCGGACAGGAGTACAAACCTGGCATGGCTCCACCTACATCTGCTCCAGCACCGAAGAGCTCTGCCCCCACTGCTGCAGCAGAAAGTCCAAGCCTTGCCTCCAGCGGTTGTCCATACACTCGTGTTGCTGAGCAGGGCGAGGTGGTCAGAAAACTGAAGGCTGAAAAAGCACCCAAGGTCTGTTTCAGTCACTGTTGCATAACCTAGCAAGCTGCCTACCTAGACAGCATTTTCTAGCCACACTTCTGCATTCTAAGCATTTTCAGTTGCTGATAAGTGTCTGCTTCATTGGGATCCTGCCTGAAGGTGTGGTCACATTCTCAAAATTATGCTGGTAAAAATAGGGTCTATTGTAAAATGAATAGTTCACCCAAAAATGACAATTCTGTCATCATGAATGAGTTTCTTTCTTATGTTGAACATAAATGATTTTGAAGAATGTTGGTAACCAAACAGTTGTTGGCCCTCATTGACTTCCATAGTATGGAGGAAAAGTTGTTGGCCCTGAGTGAGTGGGTTTGTGTTGTTATCTTGTTTTTTAAATTTTTTATATTTTATTTTGTGTTCAGCAGAAGAATGCAATTCATACAGGTCTGGAACAACTGAATTTTCATTTTTCAGAATTTAATTTTGGTGGAACTATCCCTTTAATAGTCTAGCATCTTCTGTGTAGTGTCACAAAGAAGTCTCTCTTGATCAGGAATTTGTTTGACAAACTTGAACACAAGTGAAATCTGTGTGGGGAACTTTTTTGCCCTCACACAAAACTTTTGATTATACAGTTTTCTATTGATGTGACAAAATTTTGTGGAGAAGTGTTGTATGTGTGGACAAATTTTTAGGAGGTTTTTGTTATATAGAGGGGGACAATGTGATCAGACATCGTGTCTGTTAGTAGTTTAGAAGTTTCTATAACTGTGGTGAATATTGAATTCATTGTTGACCGTTGTCTTCTTCATTTTACAGGAGGAAGTAGATGCTGCAGTGAAACAGCTCTTGGCTCTTAAAGCTGAGTTTAAACAGCTCACTAGTCAAGAATACAAACCAGGCATGGCTCCTCCCACAACATCTGCCCCACAACCCGCCCCTTCACCTGACTCCTCCCCTGCTGCCATATATGGCCGTGTGTCTGAACAGGGGGAGGTGGCCAGAAAACTGAAAGCAGAGAAAGCACCAAAAGTGAGATCATAGTTAAATCTATTTTCTATAGAGTAATTTTTTCTTCAGTATACATTTTTCCCCCTACATTTTTAAATATTATACTATATATACATTAAAAGAAATGGCATCCATATACATGTGTGTGTGTGTGTATATATGTATATATATATATATATATACTGTATGTATGTGTGTGTGTGTATCATTTTTATTGTATAATACTTAATTTATTTTAAATAATTTATTATTATTATTACTATTATTGCATTTAATTTCTTTATCGCTATGGTGACTTCAGGAATCATGGTGTGTAATTTGCAATTTACTTCAAAATAAAGCAGCATATTTTTTCCCTCCCCAGGACCAGGTTGATGCTGCGGTGAAGCAGCTTTTGACTCTAAAGGCAGAATATACGCAGGTGATAGGGCAGGACTACAAACTCGGTGTTCCCCCTGCTGGTGCTTCTCCATCAACTCCAGATCAGCCTTCTGCAGTGTCTGGCTCCTCTGACAACTCTCTTAAGGCTATTTATGATCGCGTCTCTCAACAGGGTGAACTTGTGAGGAAATTGAAAACAGAAAAGGCACCCAAGGTTTTGACTTATTTCAGTTTTGCTCCGAATTTTTAAGTATCTGATTTTAAAATGATTGTGAGTAGCAGTATTCAACAATTGCTCATATTTTTACAGGATCAGATAGATGCTGCTGTGAAGGAGTTGCTTAGTCTTAAAGCCGAGTACAAGCAGCAAACTGGACAGGAATACAAAGCAGGTGTGCCTCCATCTTCAGGCCCTGCCCCTGTACACTCTAGCCCTGCCCCACCCCAATCCAGCTCCTCCCAGCCTCAATCCAGCTCCTCCCCTCAGGCTCAAGCACTGTTTGCAGACATAGCCCAGCAGGGGGAGCAAGTGAGACGGCTTAAAGCAGAGAAAGCTCCTAAGGTTGGTTTGCGTTAATGTGCAAAAATTAATTATTAATTTGGCTTTATTTTTTAACTCATGTGATTCTAATCTGTATCTAGGAACAAGTTGATAAAGCAGTGAAGACTCTGCTTGAACTGAAGGGTCAGTATAAAGCCCTCACTGGGGAGGAGTACAAGCCTGTGACCACTCCAGGATCCTCGGGGAACACGGGAGGAGAAGACAAGAGCCGCAAGGAGTGGGAGAACAAGTCTGAGAAGCAGGGAGGACGCAAGCAACAGAAAGGAGGAGAGAAACCTCAACAAGTCCAAGACTCTGGAGCAGGTGGAGCAGGAGACGGCCAGGGGCCAAAGAAACAGACTCGGTGAGTGGCAAAATCGCAGCGCTGAGCTGTCAAATGCCCTTTGTGGTTCCACAAGATGTTTGAATGGAGACTTGAGAAAGTTTTGCAGTTGTTTAAATACTGCCACAACTGGTTTTGTCCTCTAATACTAAACTCCAAACACACTGTTGTGTCTGAATGTCTTTTTCAGACTGTATGCAGTGTTTATGAACACTTCACTGAAAGATATTAAGTTTTGCATTAAGGAAATGTGGGGTTTGAGAGCAGGGACAGTAGGTTCACAAACTTACTGTGTTTATCAAATGTAGGCTGGGACTGGAGGCAAAGAAAGAGGAAAACCTGGCTGACTGGTACTCGCAGGTACACTTTGTTCACATGATTTTGTAAATGTTTTTGTTTTTCAGCTGTGTAAAAATCATTGTTTTTTGCTGTTTTCAGGTGATCACCAAGGCTGAGATGATCGAGTATTACGACGTCAGTGGCTGTTACGTGTTGAGGCCCTGGTCTTACTCTATCTGGGATGCCATCAAAGAATTCTTTGACCGGGAGATCAAGAAGCTGGGTGTGGAGAACTGCTACTTCCCCATGTTTGTCTCTCAGGCTGCCCTGGAGAAAGAGAAGACCCACATTGCAGATTTTGCTCCAGAGGTGAGGAGGAATGAAAGGATATGAGGGATATATAGGATGCCCTGGAGAAAGAGAAGACCCACATTGCAGATTTTGCTCCAGAGGTGAGGAGAAATTAAAATATATATATATATATATATATATATATATATATATATATTAAAGGATATGAGGGTCATCAATATTATTCAGCAATAGATTGATTAAAAATGACAGCGAAGACATTTATAATGTAAATGCATCACATTTTCAGAAAAAATAAGCTGCACAACTGTTTTCAGCATTGATTAAAAAATAAGAAAAATATTTAGTTTGAATACCAAATCAGCATATTAGAATTATTTCTAAAGGTTCTTGTGATTTTTAAAGACTGGAGTAATGGCTTTTGATCTATTTCACAATATTATTCTTTTTACAGAATTTTTGATTAAATAAATGCATACTTTTTATTGTGGATAATTGGAATGAGATCATATAATGTAATATTTGGACTTATCAATGTGTGGAAAAGAGAACTACAGCTATCTGCAAACGTCTTTGTTGCTTGGGTGACAAGATCAGGAAAGACAGAGCTGGCGGAGCCCATCGCTGTGCGTCCCACTAGTGAGACAGGTGTGCAGCTGCAGCTGTATCTTAAATGGACTGGATTATCATCTTTTTATTATCTATTTAACGGATTCAATTTCTTTTTTCATTGATGCAGTGATGTATCCTGCCTATGCCAAGTGGGTTCAGTCACACAGAGACCTGCCAATCAAACTCAACCAGTGGTGCAACGTTGTGGTCAGTTTTAGCCTCAGTACTACACTTTTGCAAACACATCTAAATTAAGGGCCTATGTCTTCCATTCTGCTTTTTGCTTTTCTTAGCGTTGGGAGTTCAAACACCCCCAGCCCTTCCTGAGGACCAGAGAGTTCCTGTGGCAGGAGGGACACACAGCGTTTGCCACTAAAGAGGAAGCTGTAGAGGAGGTCAGATATGATCTATCACACCTCATTCACAACTTACGATTTACATGCAGATCCAGAAGTAATTTATACCATGTTTCTGACCCTCCCGCTCTTATCTGTCATGTGTGCAGGTTCTGCAGATTCTGGACCTGTATGCTCGGGTGTACCAGGAGCTGATGGCCATCCCTGTGGTCAAGGGCAAGAAAACAGAGAAGGAGAAGTTTGCAGGAGGAGACTACACCACCACTGTGGAGGCTTACATCTCAGCAAGCGGCAGAGCTATTCAGGTTAGCCTTTGGTTTGCAAAACATCCAGATAGTCTTATTTTACAGTCTTTGTTTGGTCTGTTTAACTGCTTAAAAAATATAATGAAACAAATTTAATTATACGAGATCACTTTAAAATAAGAAATAGAGTAGAGCTGGGTATTGCCATAAACCTTCCAATTTGATATTATAATTAAACTTAGCTGCCATTATAATATGTATTCAGATATGAATTTTTCAATTATTTTAATGCATTAAGCATTATTTATACATTTTGGCTATTGATTTCCTAAATGTTTACCAATAAAATAAAATATATAATAAAATAAAAATGTAAGTATAAAAGTACTGTTTAAAATAATAATAAAAATAATTTATAAAATGTATAATAATTTAAATAGGTGTTGTATAGTCAAGCATTTTTTAAATTAGTTAAAAAAATAGCTAATAATAAAATATATATATATATATTATTTGCTATTTTTTTAACTAATTTGAAAAATGCTTGACTATATAAAAATGCTTGTGTATATATATATATATATATATATATATATATATATATATATATATATATATATATATATATATATATATATTCCCATATATTTACTAAACCCTTAAGACAGAACATAATGTTTACATATGTTGCACATCATACAAGAATTTGGGCGCTGCAAACCACATGAGACCTAAATGCAGTGGTCAAAGTCTTCCATACAATGAAAAAGAAGCTTAACTTACAGCTGTGTCAGATATACCTCTACTGCTGCAGAAAAATGGTTGCTTTTTATCATATTTAATTATTTTTTTATTTTTTTTTTTGGATTTTATTTTTTTTTTTTTTTTTTTTTATGGGGAGATTTTCTATTTTTATTTTAAATATTTATTGTTTGGTGTTTGGGATGTGCCAAAGATCAGAACACAACACAAATGTCCTGGAACCCACCCGCAGCACCATAAACATTCAGAAAATGTAAAAATATAGCTGCAGGATAAGTCATTCATTCAGAAAATTTAAGTATTGTGCACCATCAAAGTAGAGCAGTAAGATCTGAAACACTCCACTCACTCTCGCAGGGTGCCACATCTCATCACCTGGGCCAGAACTTCTCAAAGATGTTTGAGATTGTTTTTGAGGACCCTAAGAAACCAGGTGAGAAGCAGCTGGCCTACCAGAACTCATGGGGCATCACCACGCGGACCATCGGAGTCCTGACGATGGTTCATGGAGACAACATGGGACTGGTGCTGCCACCCAGAGTAGCATGTCTACAGGTGCGCTGGAGATCCGTCATTTATTCCTATTTGGTTACAGTGGATCATAGCATTGTATCCAAACTTACACTGTGATTCGCAGGTCATCATCATTCCTTGTGGCATCACAGCCACTCTCCCGGAAGCAGAGAAGGAGCTTCTGTTTGCCCAGTGCTCCAAATATCTTTCTAGACTACAGAAGGCCGACATCAGAGTCAAGACAGACCTGCGTGATAATTACTCACCTGGCTGGAAATTCAATCATTGGGAGCTAAAGGTATGGAGGTTCTCTCATAGCATAATCACAATAATGTACAAAGGCTTTATGTCTGACTTCATTTTCTTTCTTTCCGTTTTCTGAATGCAGGGTGTGCCGATAAGGTTGGAGGTTGGGCCAAAGGACTTAAAACAGGGCCAGTTTGTAGCAGTAAGAAGAGACACGGGAGAAAAGCTCACTGTGCCAGAGGCTGACGCTGAGAAGAAAATCCTAAACCTTCTGGAAGAGATCCAGAACAACCTCTTTAAACGGTACAAACACCTGCTTTCTAGTTCCTGACCTGGTATCACCACATTAGAGCTCTCTCATTTCCATCAGATGCAGGATGACTTGTGAATTTTTATTTTATTTTTTTTGTCCCAGGGCCTCTGATGATTTGCACAAACACATGGTTGTGGCTGATACAATGGAGCAATTCCAGAAAGATCTGGACCAGGGAAGAGTAAGTAACCAATGTGGATCCAGAGTTCTTTGGTAACTTTATTTCCATCAAAACCAGACATTTGCCTAATTCACATAATTCTTACAGATTGTGCAGATTCCCTTCTGTGGAGGCATTGAGTGTGAGGACTGGATTAAAAAGACAACAGCCAAGTAAGAGACCAGTCCATTTCTCCATACTTTTGGGTTGATGTTCCTAGATAACGAGTATTCCATTACCTTGGCATTGAAATATTAAAAAATATTTCAATGCCAAAGGACCCAAAAATATGAAGATCCCTGCTATGGGGCCCTCTTCCTATGTATTTGTATGTATATTGAGCCAATTATACTGTGTGAGGGGAAGAAATGTTAAGCATGATATTATAGCGACAACTTTTTATTATTATTATTATTATTATTATTATTATTATTATTGTATATTAAATTATTGATAATGTAATTTGTTTTAACCATTAAAAATAAAAATTAAATTAAATGAATGCAAATATTTTATAAATGTTTTTTTTTTAATTATTAAATATTTTCTTTTCTTTTAAAGCTCTTATATTGCCACTACTAAAAGCAAAACTAATTTGAAAAATATTTGCTTTCTAAGTTGGCACTATATCCTTTTTTTTTTTTTTCTATGCGCTGTTTTATTTTATATCACTTAGTGTAAAAAGTATAGCTGTTAATGGAATAACAATTGTCATTGATCTCACAATATCTGAACAGAAAAAAAAAAAGAATATGTAACAATAGAAACAATAATATTAAATGCTGTGAAGATTAAAAACAAAAATGCCCTCACACACAGATATTCCTAGGATTAACTAGATGTGATTACCATCAACACTGTTCTTTTCTGTGTCCTCAGGGATCAAGACCTGGAGCCTGGTGCACCTTCAATGGGAGCCAAGAGTCTGTGCATCCCCTTCGAGCCCTTGAAGAAACTGCAGGCCGGTCAGATGTGCGTCAGCGGCAAAGAGCCTGCGCAGTTCTACACACTGTTTGGTCGCAGCTACTGAGACAGTTATGCCTAAAATAATGACTCCCCTTCTTGTCAAATGCACTTGCAGAATAACTCTAAGACATCTGTCATCTCCTCTAACCACTCAAGATACTGTGTTTTAATATATTTTAGAGGAATCTCATCTATTTTTCTGGTCACAGGTTTACTAGCAGACAGGCAGAGCGTTTTAGGCTGAAATTAGATGTTCTATGCCACCATACTTAACCTTTGCACATCTTTGTCCTAAATATATGTATTAAATGGATTCTTAATTTCTATCATATTTTTGTCATATTTTATGTGTTCATAGGGATCAGAGATGAAGATTTTTTCTGAAATTATCTAATCTGTAATAAATGGATTCTTAATTTCTATCATATTTTTGTCATATTTTATGTGAAACATTAATATTCTAATATATGCATATTTTAATTTAACTTTACAAAGTATGTGTTCATAGGGATCAGAGATGAAGATTTTTTCTGAAATTATCTAATTCTTGAATACTGATATTTGAAATTATTTAAATAATAAAAAGGTACTTTAAATGTGAAATTCAAACCGCCAGACATTTTCGATTTGTCAGCTGTCGGGGGCCCCGCATGCAATTGCCTGCCTTGCCTGCGTTATTGTACATATTGATCATACAATTATGCATGCAAAAATAAAACTAAACGTGAACAAGAAGAGAAAAACAAGTACTAAAATAAAAAGTGCTAGGAGGTAATAATAATATAAAATCAGAAAAAGGGGACAATCGGGTATAAAAATATAATTTTGTGAAGCTTACAAACTTTAAAAGTCTTATAGCTTTTCTATATTAAGAATATCAAATATAAATACTGTCTATATGCAGTCGTACTCCAGTAAACAAAGTTGGGATTTAAATTGCATTTATGAATCTGAAATTTGTTCTTAATGTTTCATTCTGCGACTCAAGTCCCGGTGAATCTCGCGAGAGTATGGCACTTTGACGGTAACCTTCTAGACACGTGCTGGGCGTGTTGTCAAACGCACAGGTGTCACCGCTCGCTCCGCCTGCTCGTGACACGTCAGATTTCCGACAGAAAACTGCGGAAGCAATAAGTGGAAAAACTGTTTCAGGTTATCAGCGTTTCATCACACCTGTCGAGGTTTGTTTATGACGGTAAGTGGAATATTGCCGTTTTATTGGCTTACAAGATTGTTTAAACTCGACGTTTGTTGATGTTCAGAGTATGAAGTAAAAAGCTTTATTTACATCCAGGTTTCCGTTAATATGACCTGTACATTGTTGAAAAGGCAAAGCAACGTACAATTCTTTAGATCTGCGATGCCTGTTCGTTAATAAATAAATTAATAAATAGGCCTATATGTTTGTGTAATATATGTGTGTCAAGAGACAACTTTTTTGTAATATATGATCTTATACATTTTTAACAATTTTACTGAATGTAATTGCTCCTATAAAATATTGTTATGAATATAGGTCAATGATTGTTATGTAAAATTGGAATGTTAGAAAATACATAAAAAAAAAATAGATGTAGGGCTTTTTAGAAGGTGTAGATGACAGAATATAAATTCAAACTACAAATTGCATATCTAAATAGATTTGTTTTTCTATTATTTTCTCCTGTTCCTTCCTGTATGTAAATATCTCGTGTCATTTTCCTATAGGGCTTAAAGTCTAAATAAAATTTAATGTTTATGTAAAATGTAATATTTTACACCAGGAACATGTTTCTCCCTCTCTTCAGACTCCTTGGTCCTCTTCCTGTTAATCGAAGTAAAGCAACAGAGGAAATGTCTTTGGAAGGAAGTATGTGTGTCATGTAACCTGCCTCTGAAACACAATGGAAACTCCCTGCCTCCTGCGGGACACCAGAGAACAAACTGCTGACTGCCAAAAGTGTAGCTACAAAGACAACAACAGAATTTAGGTCAATTGGGATAAAGACATGGTAACCCTGCTGATCCTGCTATAGCTTGACAGAACGAATAGATGTACAGTAGACAGGACAGTAGTAGACTCTCGGGTGTAATTGGATTACGTTACTGTGTGTAATGGGGGAGTGTATGTTGGACCGTTATGGTGAAGATTGTTTTCAAAGTTGTGAAGAGTTTGACGATTGGTCCACATTCAGTTCTGCGGACTGGACAGAACCCCAGCAAGATGGCAATGGGTTTTCAGACTGGGGTGCATTCCAGGACAAAACCAGAAAAGAGGAATCATCAACCCCACCTGTGGCAGAAGCAGGAACTTTTGAGTTTCCTGAAAACGTATGTTATGTTGTTTTGCATATTTATTTTTTTCTTGCGGTTGCATTACTGAATCCATTTATTGCTCTAAAAGTGACCTACTTTCAAACTGTTATGTCTGTGCTTAAGTGTTATTGTATTATTTAATGCTGTTGTTTCACAGACCGAAAATGGCGATAAGGGAAATCCCTGGTTTATTTTTAATGACTGCTTTCAAATTGAAGAGGAAGAGAAAGATCCTGTCATGATGGAAATCCCTACATTGTCTCTGCTACAGCAGAGCACATTAGACAAGTCGTCTCAGTCTGCAGCGATATCAAGGTATAGTCTATGGCTTCTCTACTGTTCATCATGAAATAATGAATCTGGTTGTGGTGAGATGCATTGCATATAGTCATCCAAGTTCTTACTGTAGTAGCTGGTTCATTGATCAGCCATATCGGTAATGACTTTCTTTGCTCATTCTATTATTTTTATTCATAAAATCAAATATGAATGCAATTCATACATACAATTAAATATTGAATATTCCTATTCCTTTTCTGACTTGCCCTAATAAATTATTATTATAATTTATTCTTAAGGGGGAAAAATTTCAAGGCCCTGGAAAGTTTTTGAAAATAAACATACATTGACACAGGTTCTTGAAAATGCTTGAATTTATTTTGTCCAAGAAGTTTTATATGGAAAAAATTCCATATTATTCCCTCTGGTCCGCTAATGCGTTATTTCGCCAACACTTCGTGGCCTGTGCATACTAGCTTGCTTGATTTACATTAGTTACGTGCATTTATGCGTTACATTAAGTGTTTCCCACGTGAGGTACTTTGTGTTGTACATTGCCATGACGTTAGAGTGACCATATTTCCTCGTTTTCCCAGACATGTCCTCTTTTTGGATCTAAAAAATGCCTCCGGCAGGGATTTCTGAACCGCCCAAAATGTCGGGGATTCTGCTTTTGCTTTCTACATTTCCCAATGATTGTGTGAGTTTTTGTATTAGAGAGCCACAAGGGACAGTTTTCTTAATCCTGCTCCCACTGAATTTCTGACCATTATTGCCCACTCCCGTGATTTTTTTGTGTCCAGTCCCACCCGCTCCCGCAAACATTCTAATATTGCATAATTTTCGTGCATCTGGGGAGCATCTATCAATACGCAAAGTATTTAAATCTCTTTTAAATAAGCGCTCGCTGTTCACTTTCACTTCTGTTTATGCGATCATGCACGCTCTGTGTTAAGTAAGATCAGATATTTGTCAATAAGCTCAGAATCTGTTGAGCAGCAAATCCTCCAGCACGGTCTATCAGCCATCTCTCTCTCCTCAACCCGTGATCAGTCAAATCTGACTCCTGCAGCTCGTGTTGAATGCAGGGTTGCCAAGGCTGCTTTTTTTTTTTCCTATGGCTACTTTTAAACTGTTAATGGGTTGATTTTGTCCTGTGGGTTAAAGGTTTGAAATGTTGCTTAAATTACATTTAACTGAAATGCTTGTATTGAAACATTTTGCATTCTGCCCATGATAAAACTGCTAGATGTTCAGTTTTGTGAAGGAGGGCCACTGGTTGTAAGCTTTTTAGCTGTGGTTATGATCAATTCGTAAAAAATGTATTTTAGGTATGGAAATGACATATTTTCACACTACTTTAACCACCAACCAACCACACCCCAGCCCCCCGCCCCACCCGCACCCAGTGTCCTTTTTGGAAAACTAAAATATGGTCACCCTACATGACGTTCATGCATGCACAAAACTACTAGAGTGGCACCTCAACGTTTCACAGACACACCGTGAAAATGTTGAATTGCTTTGCTTGTTAAGATAATGTAAACCCATGAGGTAAGAAACACTTTGGAGCATATTCTTATATCTTAAAACCTCTGGTTACATGAGCCTGAACTCTTTATAATAAAATCCATGCAAAAGTTAATATTAGATACTTTTAAAATACAGTATAGGATGTATTGAAATAGAAATACATATCAGATCTCTGTCATGGCCAAAAATAAATGCAAAAAAAAAAAGAAGCTTTTTTGCATAGTTGTGTTTGAGACATGAAAACTGTAACAATGTATCTTACAAGATAACATGATGTAACCTCGCTCTCACTTGAAATGTGTCCCCACATCAAGTCCTTGAGTTTGAAGGTACTGGACCTGGAAAGTCCTTTAAAGGTCCTTGAATTTGAGTTAAATCAAGGTGTGGGAACCCTGGAATAATGATTATTAATTGTTATTTATTAGTAGTAGTAGTATTCATACAGCTGTACTCTCAAATTTGTGTAGGAAAAATATGTATTTTTAAGTGATTATCAGAGTTAACAATAACATATAAAATATAAAAAGATCTTATAACTAAACTAAAACTAAGAAATAAAAATGAATAAATACAGACATTTAAAATAACTAATAAAAAATTACAAAAACACAACAAATTCAGCTAAACAAAGTAAAAACAGAAAATAAAAAAATGAAATCTAACCTCAGATAGTTGCCTTACATTATTTATGTATGTTTTATTATTTAAATGTAAACTTTTATTGGGAACAACATGAATGCTTGGGGTACATTTCTAAAAACACTAGATTAGTAGATTTTCCCTTTTTCTTTATCTTAGTCACTTTTATTCATGATTGACTCTGAACAGGACAGTGAAAGACTGAAATCTTAAGTATGTGTACACTGTCAATATTTTCCCTGATTACAGTGTGCTCAAATAACTTTGCATAGTAAAATTGTGTGGTTTATTATTCAAAAACTGTGCACAATTCTGTTTTAATTGATGGAGTGTCAATGGAGTGTCCATCATTGTCAAAAGTTCCTCTCCTTCTCTCTCTTTCCCATTAGTGAAGCTGCAAATTTCTGGTGTCATCTACAGTCTGGGTCCAAAATTCTCAGACTGTCAGGTCCCAAACCCAAACTACACTCCCATGAAGGACTGCTCAAAACCCTCCAGCTCAGACATCCTGATGCAAGCGCTGACTTGCAGGTGAGTACAGACTGAGTATTAACATTTGGCACATTGACACACCATTTGAGCTACAGACATTGTTACCTCATGTGGCTTGTTTGGGTCAAAGGTGTGCCATACTGTATATATTCAGACTTTTGATGTGCTATGAAAATTAAGAAACTTTTTTTTTTTTTTTTTAGACCACTACTCTTTTAGATCTTGAACCAGAAGATCTGGAAGATCATCCTGGAGCACTTATTCAAACCAAGGTCTGTGTATGTGTGTTCTCAAACTGTGGTCCATGTACGATTCCAAGTTTGACTATATAGTGTGTGTATTGTATGTAAACAAACATTTTGTGTGTGTGTGTGTGTGTGTGTGTATACTCAACATATATACAGTCCCTGAGACTTAAACCACAACCTTCTGGTTACAAGTCCGACTCTCTAACCATTAAGCCTTAATCTTACTTTTAAGATTTACAGCAGGATATAGACCGAGGATGATTTATACACTCCTAAAGACAGGCAACCCCAAAATGAAACTGTCATTATTTACTCAGCCCCATGTTTTTCCAACCCTGAATGACTAACCCTAACCCTAAGTGGGTTCACTGACCTTTTAAGCTTTTTTTTTTGGCAGCTGATGTCATCATCGCAGTGTCGGAATGCACCAGGATTCTTTTATCAGATCTCACGCCAGTGGCTCAGCCAGTACAACATGAACCTGCTGCCCTACCAAAACAAGAAAGATCCTCTGCAATAATCAACATCACATGTACACACACACACACACACACACACACACACACACACACACACACACACACTTACAGTTGCACTGACTACTTCAGAAAACTAAACCTGCAAGGAAAACTTTTATTCCTAAATGGATATTTTTCGTCATTTACTCACTTGTTCTAAACCTAGTGTAAATGCATTGAAATGAGCTACTCGTGCATTCTTCAAAACATCTCAGAAAATCATACAGGTTTGGAAGTAACCAAAATGATGACCGAATACTACTGCCTGCATTCATTAATGTTTATGGAAACAAGCACAGGCAAGGTTTTCCAAGCACTTCCACAAATACATCCAAGCCTGTTACAAAGCATGCTTGACAAAAGTATTAGCATGCACACTAGCTCAGGATGGAATTCCTGACTTACTTGATGTACACACTTTGCCACTGATCTAACATTAAAAGAAGGATTTTAATATAAGCAGAACAAAACTAATAAGTGCCTAAAAAGAACAAAATCATTGTTAACCTTAAGTACAGGAAGTTAATGCAGCCATATACTTATATATATTCCACTGTCTGCTGCTGCTGCCTAAGCTCATGGCTTACTGTTCTTAAAGCTACATTATTTTTATTGTAAACTGACATCTGAAATCTGTGACTGTATTTGGTATATTTATGTTCGAGATATTTAAACGATATATGAATATATAGTTCTAAAAGTTTGTGTCCTGCACTTTAGAGCAGTTTGTTAATAAAAAAGAGAAGTTCAAAGTTCTTCAACAGCATACCGCTGTTGCTTTATTTGTTTGTTTGCCCCTTATGGCTTCTAGGGTAAATGCAATTGCAAAAAAATAAAATAAATAAATAAATCAGCAGGATCAGTAATAAACAGATTGAACTATTTATTTATTTATTACAAAGTGTAAAGAGATCTTTAGAGAGAACCTTAAAGGGATACTCCACCCCAAAATGATAATTTTGTCAATCACTTACCCCCATGTCGTTTCTAACCCGTAAAAGCTTTGTTTGTCTTCAGAACACAATTTAAGATATTTTGGATGAAAACTGGGAGGCTTGTGACTGTCCCATAGACTGCCAAATAAATAACAGTGTCAAGGTCCAGGAAAGTATGAAAAGCATCTTCAGAATACACCATCTACCATCAATGATTCAACCGTAACGTTATGTAATCGACGAGAATACTTTTTGTACACGAAGAAACAAAAATAACGACTTTATTCAACAATTCCTCTCCTCTGTGTCTCTCCAAATCAGCATTGCGCCATTTTAGAGAATCTGAGCAGTACGCAGACAGCATATGCTCTTCTGTATCATTTGCGCTGCGCCGATGAGCTGTTTACTTTCAAACCAAAGCGTAAATACATGTAAAAAACGTATCCTTGTGGTGCAGCTGACACAGAAGAGCGTACGCCATCTGCGTGATTAATGACAACATTTTCATTTTGGGGTGGAGTATCCCTTTAAGATAATCTCAGGGTCAATTTGATATCAAGGTCATTTATAATATCAACATAATTTGTCAGCAAATTAGTAATTTTATCCATTTAAGCCTTTTACCTGATTTAGTTTGCTATTACAATCTTTCTGCTTGACAAAAAAAAAATTAAAGATTGGTACATATAGCTTTGTGTGTCAGTCTTGGGTTATGTGAACAAAAGTTAATTCTGTCAAACTTCCTGTAATTCAGTGTGATCGCGTTCAAACTAAAAAACAGAACTATTCTACATTTTATTACAACCTAGCAAATAGGAAGTTCACACAGTTAAAAACACACATTTCAGCATCCGTTCTCATGCTCAAAGTTCTCACCACAACAACACATTTTAAGTTCCAAGACCTACGGTATTCAGAGAGAACTGCTTATGTTCATACTTTACTTTTTTATATGTATGAGCTAGCAATGGCAAGGTCATGGTTTCATTTCTCAGGGACATAAAGAACTGATAAAATATATTGCAAATGCACTGTAACATGCTTTGGATAAAACTATCTGGCAACTGCATAAAATTCTAATAATAAGGTTATATTTAATGGTTACATGGGTTATCTATAAAAGGTTACTGTACTGTAGTAGGGTTTTTTTTTTGTTTTTTTTTTTTAAATCAGTGTTGCATTACTAGAGAAAAACAGAAAAAATTTGCTGTGGACAAAAATGGAAAACTTCAACACCCATAATGCCTTGCAGGCTTAAGACTATCTGTGAGTAGAGATACAAAAATGCGAAAGGTAACACATTGTTCATTTATGTGTAACAACATTGTAACAATACAAAGCTGGTTTAAAATCAGTGAACTTACCCTTAAACTATATATAGATAATATATATATATATATATATATATATATATATATATTATATATATATGTAAATCCTTAGTATGTAACTACGTGTCTTAATGCAGGCACAAAATATGAATATGTCTAGACTGCAAGCAGAAAGACATCCTTTTTTCACACATCTGCACCTTGTTTAAACCTCTAACCATTTCCTCTATACGTGTCTGTGGCTTATTGCATAACATTTCACACCAAACTCAATAATGTCTCCTGATTATACACATGGAGTTTGCTAAGATATAATATAAAATGGGCAAATAGTACTCTGGGGGGGGGGTAAAAAGTTTAAAGTATATTTATTATTAATTTATTGAGAAATTCATGCATTAATTCCATTAAGTAATAAATAGTATGTTTAAGTTGCACCACACCACATTACTTTTACACTTCAATAAAAAGATCCAATTAACTTACATTTCAAGAGATCTTGACGCATCATAAGGGTCTTTTTCTGTTACATAATTTCCTGTTTCATGTATAAAAAAAAAAAAAGGTTTTCATTTCACTGTAGGTAAAGTTTCAGGCAAATTTACTGTTGTTCTATGAATTTTTGCATGCAAAATCATTCAGTCATTTCAAAAGCAATCCATGCAATCTAGAGTTTTGTGTAAGGGTGAAAAATTTCTCAATGCAGATTTCGCAACAGAAAGCTGCGTGATTTGAGTGGCCTCTGTGTGAGATGAGCTTCGTACAGTACATCTACAGTACTGACAACAGACAATGGACCTTTTTGGCCAGTGAAATTTTTGCCTAAATTCTGCTAATGTGATTTTAAAATGCAGTCTTGAATTAGTTCATAGATCTGGTTGTTGATTGAATGGTAGGCAGATCTGAATGTGAGCTTATAGTCTACTGTAAGAAGGGGGATTTATGCAGCTGGAATTATTGAAGAATTCCGCCATGTGTCACCAGGGGAAATTCGTTTCACTAGAAGATTATGACATTTCGATTAAAAATTCCAAGGGCAAAAAAAAAAAAAAAAAGTAAACATAAGCACAATAACATGCATTTAGAAAATAGGTTCCAGTAATGCTTTCCAAATGTTTGGAAGACTCATTTTAATAATCAGTATAACAGAAGCATTTTCTATTTAAATTCAAAACATTTAAATGTTTTACAGGCTACAGATAAAGGAAAATAAGTCCCAGTTGATAAAACGAAAGAAATCATTCAAAAGAAGATCTCGAGCTGCTACGTAACCTTTGCAGGCCTTTGTGGATCCTCTTATGAACACTGTTGCTGCTAAGCACATAGAACACAGGGTTAATGGCACTGTTGATGGTAGAGAGACCCAGAGCGATTGTATAGGGTGTGTAGATACTTCTTTCAAAGTCACATTTCCCATTCGAAAAGTGAAAATTGATGGCACGTAGCAAAAGGATCACATGGTACGGCGTGAAGCAGACCAGAAAGAACAAGATGACTGCAAAGGCCAGGTTACGTATTTTGATTTTGGCCTGTGGCTTCAAACCTGTGCTAGCTTGAACTTTAGCAATGATGGCCAAGTTGGTGACTATTAAAATGCACAGTGGGATGAAGAAACCTATTAAGAAGCTGGCATAGTTGAGGCCCATCACTACGACAGAGGGGTCGCTTGGCTCAAAGCACCGCTTCTCCTTCATTTTCTCAGAGTCGCCCTCTGTCATGGTGAAAAACGGCACGTGTCCCACAGCAACGACCCACCACAATCCCAACGGTGATGATACGGCATGCCTCATCCTTCTCAGACCTCGAGACTCCACGGCGTAGACCACCGCGACAAAACGGTCGTGTGCGAAAACGCAGCACATCAAGAAGATACTGATGTACATGTTGTTGAAGAACACGTACCCCATGAGCTTACAGGACAGAGACCGCACTCCCAGCGGTGACCCCTGTTGATGTAAATGGCCCAGAGTGGAAGTGTGCCAAGATACATCAGGTCACACACTGACAGGCTGAAGAGGTAGATTCCTAGGACGTTCTTCTGACACACTTCCAGGAACGTGAGGAAGACTGTGATCAGGTTAGTGGGCAGACCTAAAGTGAGGACTGTGCTGTAGAGAACCACAAGTGGGAGTGGGTTTTCTTCATCGTAAGGTGGTTCACAACTCTTTGTGTGGTTTGGGGGACTGATTGTTGTACTGGATATGTTCATGGTCACTGGGAAGTTGACCCAAAATGTTGGAAAAAAAAAAAAACATAATTCAGTTAAACCGGTGTTTCATTTTAAAAAAGCATAGGGTTCATATGAAAAATTAGAAAAGAAAGGAAACACCAAAAACAAGCTAATGGCATTAGAAACACAAAAACCTCAAGTGCTACTTTAAATACATTTGTATGGTTTAAGTTGTTTGATAATTTGTTGGCCCCCTTCCTGATTTCTTATTTTTTTTGCATGTTTGTCACACTGTTAATGTTTCAGAGTCATCAAAAATGTAAAAATAGTCAAAGATAACACAAGTGAAACACAACATGAAGTTTTTTAAATGAAGGTTTTAGTTATTAAGGGAAAACAAAATCCAAAACTACATGGCCCTGTGTGACAAAAGTGTTTGCCCCCCTAAACCTAATAACCGGTTGGGGCGACCCTTAGCAGCAACAACTGCAATCAAGCGTTTGCGATAACTTGCAGTGAGTCCCGTTTACAGCGCTGTGGAGGAATTTTGGTCCACTCATCTATGCAGAATTGTTGTAATTCATCCACATTGGAGGGTTTTCGAGCATGAACCGCCTTTTAAGGTCATGCAACAGTATCTCAATAGGATTCAGGTCAAGATTTCGACTAGGCCACTCCAAAGTCTTCATTTTGGTTTTTCTTCAGCCATTCAGAGGTGGACTTGCTGGTGTGTTTTGGATCATTGTCCTGCTACAGAACCCAAGTTCGCTTCAGCTTGAGGTCACGAACAGATGGCCGGACATTCTCCTTCAGGATTTTTTGGAAAACAGCAGAATTCATGGTTCCATTTATAACAGCAAAAACAGCCCCAAACCATCACACTGCCACCACCATATTTTACTGTTGGTATGATGTTCTTTTTCTGAAATGCAGTGTTACGCTTCAGCCAGATGTAATGGGACACACACATTCCAAAAAGTTAAACTTTTGTCTCATCAGTCCACAGAGTATTTTCCCAAAATTCTTGGGGATCATCAAGATGTTTTCTGGCAAAACTGAGATGAGCCTTTTTTTGTTTCTTTTTGCTCAGGCAGCGGTTTTCGTCTTGGAACTCTTGCCATGCAGACCATTTTTGCCCCGTCTCTTTATATGTGGAGTCATGAACACTGATCTTAACTGAGGCAAGTGATGCTGCAGTTCTTTGGATGTTGTTGTGGGTCTTTTGTGACCTCTTGGATGAGTCCTCACTGTGAACTTGGGGTAAGTTTGGTCGGCTGGCCACTCCTGGGAAGGATTCTCCACTGTTCCATGTTTTTACCATTTGTGAATAATGGCTCTCACTGAGGTTTGCTGGAGTCCCAAAGCTTTAGAATTGTTTTTTATAACCTTTTCCAAACGATGATAGATCTCAAATACTCTTTTTTTCATTCATTTTGTTTCTGAATTTCTTGGATCTCAGCATGATGTCTAGCTTTTGAGGATCTTTTGGTCTACATGACTTTGTCAGGCAGGTCCTCTTTAAGAGATTTCTTGATTGTGAACAGGTGTGTCAGTAATCAGGCCTGGGTGTGGCTAGAGAAATTGAACTCCGGTATGATAAACCACAGTTTTAACAGGGGGGGCAAACACTTTTTTCAGCACAGGGCCATGTACTGTAGTTTTGGATTTTGTTTTTTCCCTTAATAATAAAAACCTTCATTTAAAAACCTGCATGTTGTGTTCACTTGTGTTATCTTTGACTAATATTTACATTTGTTTGATTTTCTGTAACATTAAACTGTGACAAACATGCAAAAAAAAAAACAAAAAAAAAAGAAATCAGGAAGGGGGCCAACACTTTATAACACTACTGTATATTGTTCTCATTTCCTCTCAGATTACTTCCCACAGCTAAGTCAAATATTATAAAAAACGGTATGGGTATTTTCTACTATTCAGAACATCATACAGCCTAGTCTTACTATGTTGGATAAATTAACTCACCATTTTTAGATGGAAATAACATCACAATTAAGAGCACATCAGGATTAATTTTAGATTTTAATTTTTAAATATAAGGTTTAAGCTGAATAAGCTAGTCACCTGACCTAAACAGGACAACCACCATGTGGCACACCCACACACCGGGTAAATAAAACAGCTTTTATTAGGCTACCAGTGTGACTGGAAACTGGTTGTGAGTGTATTTTATTTTTTATTTTATTTTAATCAAAAATGTAAACTTTTCCATTTGTCTATCCATTTCTTCACAAAAATCATAACATGGACATTCATAAAAAACATTCTGCACTGTTATATACATTTAGTGTAATATTTGTTAAACTTTTGTTTTTTTTTATTTTTTTTAACATGAACTAACAATGAAAAATACTTCTAAGCATTTATTAATCTTAAAAGTAATCTGTTAACTTCAAAATTTTTTAAGTGGTATCTGTTCACTTAGTAAATGGAACTAACTAACGTTTAACAAAGATTAGTTCATCATACTATAACAAGAGTATATTACTAGTTAATATTAGTTGTTTTTTTTTTCTTTCTTTCTTTTTCAAAGAATTTTAATAATGCTGTGCGCTTAAATACCGGTTTCCCTTACGAAAGAAAAGGGTAAATAGGTTAATAGGCTATAGTTAAACCATGGTAACCCACAAATTAACCATGGGTTTTACTAGGCTACTCTAACACTGTGGTTACAAATGGTAGACATTCTGCCAAAGAAACATGGTTACTACACTTTTACTATAATAAAACCATGGTCAGTTTTCGGTTTGATTTCCATTCAACAACATCTCGTTTCTCTTCAAGTGGTGAGTTCTGATTCTACCTCCATGCTGTACATAATCAATCGAATAAAAACAGTTACCTCTTACTCCCCAGATGATTGCGGAAACTTTACTCAATGTAACAGTTCATGTCATCAGTCTCCGTTCATATTGTCAAATCAGCCCAAACTCTCTTTTTTTTTTATCCCAGAGGACTTCAGTAAAAGGCTACCACACGCTCAGTCTGCACACTTGCAGTGAAGGAAGTGACAGTGGTGAACAAGCGTTTCATCATGCACGCGGTGTGTGTGACATGCTTTGATAGGACACAGAGGGGAAAGAGTAGCTACGTTTGAGTAAAATGTAATTATTTACAGAGTGGATAAAAATTTGATTTAGCATTTCTTTGGGAGACTTCATTTGCGGCCGTTATTTTTTTTTTAATTTACATGGGTTGTAGAAAACATCTCCCCTTACTGTAAATACTGTTATGAGTGGCAGTATGTAGGCTATTTATTTACGTATTTATTTTGACCCTGTCACTGACGTTTGGATTGAACCACGTATGTTACAGTATCTGTGGGCGTTTCACATCTGGGTTCTGACAAGACAGTCTCTCATGCTAAACCATAAATAATAAAAAGTGGTTTTTCCTCCAGAGGGCGCTGCAGGCTAAAAATAAATCTAAAAAATTGTTTTAGATTTAAAAATAAAATTATAAATCACAGCTTCCGCTCGTCACTGTTACTCTTCAGGAACTAACTTGCTCATTTTAAGAAGTGGGAAAAAATGCTCACATTGTCCTAAAACGTGATTATTAATTATTTATAAATTGAAAGTTAATCAGAGTTAATTCTAAGTTGCTAAGGACTCTCTCTCTCTCTCTCTAGCTCCATCTCGGTCTCTCTCATCTCACTCTCTCTCTTCTCTCTCTCTCTCTTCTCACTCAATTCGCTATTACTTATTTAATCTTAGTTAATATTGTTTCCGTATTAGTAGTTGAAGTGATGTAATTGCTGCTCTTTTGTCCATTTACTTCCCGAATAAAAAATTCCCGAACTGCTGACGGTATTTAAAGAAAGATTCAAATGATGAAGGTCACTCGATTGCAGTTAACTTATAAACTTTATTTGGTTTTATATAATTGGCTATAACTCACAGATCTCTCTTATAGCCTTTTACTTATTGGTGTTATGTAATTTTTTTATGTCTATTATTGAAATGCTTTACAACAATTTGGCCGCCAATACTGTAATTTCATTAAGTTTCAATCCATCTTAAAAGACTTTTAAACAACTGTTTGCAAAATCGCGTCCTAGTTGTGTTGCGGTATTGGCGCTTTACGGCTATTTGGATCATGGGCGATTCGCCAGAATGTGTGTAGCAGTTAAGCTACTGTATATTATTTGGCTTTAAAACCACTTCACATATAAATTCAGTCGGTGTGTGCAGGGCGCAGGTCGACGGTCGCAATACATATGCGCCTGGCAATATATTATGATTTAAGGCAGGGGAAGGTTTATGCGAGAAGCATGCGGGGGTATTGCCTTTCATTGCTAATGTAATCTACTACGATTGAATGATGAAACACATTGGTAAGATTTCTACATGTTTACAATGATTGTGTCAATCATATGACGATGTTAACACGAGCCGTATTTAAACACCGGCGCTTTAAACTTTGTGGATTTAGAAGTCTAGCTCAGCGCGGCATTTTAATAGGCAGTTTAAAGTATTAAGTACGGCTGTGTTTCTTCTCTTCAAAGTGACTGCAGATAAGAACATCATATTTTTTAATGGTATGTTTTCGCGGGCTGATGCTTTTGAAAGTTGGCGTTTGTTTACGGAATGACTCCAAAATCGTCCATCGTTCATTTTCTTTTTTCATTGCCTGCTTTGAGAGACTCACCATTTCACCACAGATTGCGCTTTATTGGCATTTTTTTTCTTTCCATCTACATTTAATGCAGGCCCCTCTTTGTAGCATATATTTTAATTCTACAGACTCAGAGAGGCAGTATATATTTATTTATGCGTCTATTACAGAATGTAGTCTTTTATATAGTCCTAAAATTTAGTGTGTTAATCATTAATGATTTATGCTTCCTCTTTTGTGGCGTGTCTTCATTTTACATCTTACAATTTTGAAAAGTTTTGATTGTGGAAAGATGAGGGGCAAGTTTTAAACGCTAGTATTAGTATTCAGTGCTAGATTTAGCATTTTCACAGATAAAGTACATCACGAGGGTATGAATATGTACTTCGCTCAATACTTTTCATTCGCTTAAAATAGTTCGCCAGCAACAGAGAAAAGACCTGCTCTCTGAGTGAAATCTGATAGTGCTGGTGAAATGTATGTCCATCTGATTTATTGGTCAATGAACAGGTATGCACGCTGCGTAGGCAGTTATGCCTGGCTATAGGGGTCACAAAAGGCCTATTTTATTAGGATGGTTTTCTCTGTGGCATTAAGAAGCGCCTGAAATTTTCTTGGTCGAAAAGATTAATGCAAATCATTTACTATTGGCACTTAGTGTACATTGAGTTTGTGCATCGACAAACATAAAAGTACTCTAATATCTTCATTAGTATGGAGGCTTGTGAAATGGGTTTAGACTGCTTAGAAAATCCTGAATAGTGACGTGCAAAGCATATCCTTTTTTGCACAGTGATTGGTGCATTTGTGTATATTAATGTTTAACGTGGCACGCGAAAATTTACATGCATGCATTGTTGCCTCACGTTATTAATTTTCTTTTAATAATAATAATATATTAAATATATCGTAAAGACATGGCTATATTAGTATTAAATTAATGAATGTAAGGTTTAAAAAATATAACATGCATAATAGTATTTATATATAATCTATATATATAGATAATATATAATTATATATATATATATATATATATATAGATATATATATATATATATATTTCCCCATTCCCCCACCGCGCCGCGTTAGCAGTAGCAATCAAAATTTTCAGCAAGAAAAATAAAGGAACTTGGGAGGGGTAGCGAATCACTGAAAAGATCAGGGGCTCAGCACGCTAGGATTCTATATTGTTTCCAATAAATAAATAAATCTTCAGAGTAGTTGCGCATAAGGTTTGAATCTTGAAATGCAGGGTTCAAAATGTTTATGATTATTTTAATTTTTTATTGGCTGCTTCATGGAAAACAAACAACAAAAAAAAGTCACTTTTGATGGAGGTTATCTAGTTTATGCATTTGCTGGGCAGGTGCAAGGAGGGGTGAACGGGGAACTAAAGTTTTCTTGAGCCAAACGAAAGAAGGCACCTTAAAGCATTGAAAAAAGTAAACAAAATTTACAAAAATGGATTCCATATTTGCATATGACGCTCCTTAATGTTATTTGGTTAGTGTGTTGTAAATTTTTTTTTTGGAAAAAAAATTTTTTTTTTTTTTTGGTTTTTAAAATAAATTGTGTTTTTTTATTTTTTTGTTTTTTATATAATTCTGAGCTTCTTTCTTTTTTGCCGCCCGGAAAAATAAGTCAGGAGGCTTCAAACAGCAGAGGCTTGCCATACTCACTATTTGGGGAGCAAGGTCCCCCTTTTTACTGCCTGGAGGCGGAGGCCACAATCAAGGGATGGGGAGGAGCAAAAGGTTGAGGAACGCCTCCATGTATCCTCTGGAAGGCTTCATTTTTGGGGAGGACCCCAGTGTTGGGCATGAGAGGTACGCATACAGCGGCACTCATCAGCTCAGCGGTGGACTGTCTTTAAAGAGGGCGGACGGTCTACTCCTGCAGGTTATACCTGAGCCCCTTTGATAATATATGAGTCACCATCACCTCCTATACAAGTTTCAAAGGCACACACTAGCTGATTGATAAGCCAGCATCTCAATTGGCACATTGTTCTTGTACAAGCCTTGTCATTGAGAATGCCCATTTTGTTTATTCAAAGTATATGGTAAACAAACAAATAATAAATGCCATGAATGAATGTTAAACAAATAAATAATTTATTAAATTTAAAGTTTGATCATTTAGGTCCAATCTATTTGATTTATTTATTTAGGCATCCTTTTTTTTTTTTTTTTTTTTTTTTTAAATCGACTACACGTCTATATCACCACATTCCAAACCATACTTCTATGAAGCTCTTATGCTGAAAAATACGTCCAGAAATGACCACATCTGAACGCAATTTTAACCTTCTATAGACGTCCTGTAGACATCGATATTGGACGTCCAAAAGACGTCGAAAAAATACGTCATAAAAACTTTCATTCTGGCGCTTCAGGGGACGTAATTTCAACGTCCGACAAAGACGTTGAAAAGACGTCGATTGGACGTACTTTTGCTCAGTGGGATTAGTAGTTGATTTGATTTTGATTGGACGTACTTTTGCTCAGTGGGATGAAACCGGTTCTGAATTAAAATAATAATAATGGCCTTTGATTAAAGAAGATTCAAATGATGAAAGTCTCGCTTCGTAACTTAAACTTATTTGGTTTTATATAATTGGGCTATAACGCCTCCTCGTTATCGCCTGTTACCTTATTGTGTTATGTAAATGTTTATGTCTATGCAAATCTTTTACAAATTTGGCCCGACAATCTGTAATTTTCATTATTTCAATCCTCGAACAAGACTTTTAAACTGTTGCAAAATCCTCCTAGTTGTGTTGCTGTAGTTAACGCTTCTGCATTTGGACATTGCTGGAGTCGCAGAATGTGGTGTACATTGTACAGACACGGTAATTATTTGGCTTTTAAACCCCTTCACAGATAAACTTCCATCGTGGTCATCGCATGGTCACTGACGGGCGCATACATATGCGCACTGCAATATATTATGATTAAGCAGGGGAAGGTGAAGGTTTTATGCAGAACATGCGTTGTATAGTCCTTTCAATTTATAGGTTGTAATCTACGATTTACTGTGAACACATTATTGGTAAGCTTCTACATTTTTCCATGATTGTTAACCTCTGGAAATGTAAACACGAGCGAGATTTAACACCGCTTTAAACTGCATTTTACTTCTACATCAATCGCGCCAATTTTTTTTTTAAGCATTTTAAAGTAAGTACGCTGTGTTTTTCTCACAAAGTTACTGCAGATAAAAACCATTTTTTAATGGATGTTTTTCGAGCTGATGCCTTTTGAAAGTTGTGGTTTGTTTACGGAAACTGCAAAATCGTCCATCTTTCTTTTCTTTTTTCATTGCCTCTTTGAGAGACTCAACATTCACCAGATGTCGCTTTATGCATTTTTTTTTTCTTTCCACCTTTTAATGCAGCCTCTTTTGTACATGTTTTAAGTAATGATTCAGAATTGGCAGTAATATTTAGTATGACTATTATAGAAGGTAGTCTTGTATAACCAAATTTTGTTTTTAAGACCATTAATTATTACCTATGCTTCTTTTTTTTCTTTCTTCATTTTAACATCTTACAATTTTATAAAGTTTTTGATTGTGAAAGGTGAGCAAGATTTGAAACGCTAGTATTAGTATTAGTGCTAGATTTTAAAAATTTTCAGAGACATCAACAGGATGAAGCATGTACATTCCTCATGACTTTTCACAACCCTTAAAATAGTTCTCCACCTCTCTGAAGTGAAATCTGATAGTGATAATTGGAAATGTATGTCCATCTATTTACAGCATGAACAGGTATGTACCATGGTATCAGTTATGCCGCAGCTATAGGGTCAAAAAGGCCATTTATTTAGATGGTTTCCCTCTGTGCATTAAGAAGCTCTGAAATTTCTTTGTTTTGATTTATGCAAATCATTGCATATCACACTTAGTATACGCATTTCATTTTGTGCACTGCCAAAAACATAAAAAGACTCCTAATAGCTTCAGTAGTAGGAGCTCTGAAATGTTTTTAGATGCTTTAGAATCTGAATATTGACCCGACATAGCATGTTTTTCACAGTGATTTGGCATTTTTGTATATTAATGTTTAACCACCAAAAGAATTTTGCATGCATAATAGTTGCTCACTACTTATTAATCCTTTTAATAAAAATAATAATATAATATATCTTAAAATGCTTTATATTAATATTAAAATTTATGAATGTAAAAGATTTAAAAAATATAACAAAAAATAATAATAGTAATTTATATATATATATATATATATATATATATATATATATATATATATATATATATATATATATATATATATTTCCCTCGCCCTTAACAGTAATCAAAATTTTCACAAAATAAAAGGAATTGGAGGGGTAGCGATCATCAAAAAGATCAGGCTCAGGAATGCAGGAGCTCCAATTGTTTTCCAATAAATAAATAAATAAATAAATCTTCAGAGTAGTTGCCAGGTTTTTGATCTGAAGTGCAGGTTCAAATAATGTGTATGATTATTTAATTTGTATAGCTTAGCTTCATGGAAAACAAAACAAACAAAAAAAAAAATCAATTTTGATTAGGTTACTAGTTTATCATTTCAGTGCAGTTGCAATGAGCGGGGAACTAAAAGTTTTCTTACACAAACAAAAAGCACCTTAAAAAGCACTTGAAAGTAAGCAAAGGTACAAAAAATGATTCCATATTTCATATGAACCTTTAATGTATTTGGTTAGTGTGTTATATAATTTATATATAATTTCTTTTTTGCCCCAGAAATGGCAGGGGGCTTCAAACATAGAGGCTGCCATACTCAGCTATTTGGGGGAGCAGGTCCCCCTTATTTACTGGGGCCGCCTGAGGCATGGAGACGCCAACAAGGGGAGGGAGGAGGCAAAAGGTTGAGGAACGCCTCCTGTATCCTCTGGAATGCTTCATTTTTTGGGAGGACCCCCAGTGTTGTTGGGCTGGAGAAGCTACAGCAATACAGCTGCAGCTCATCAGCCTGAGTTAAGCAGTGTGGTGATCGGTCTCTAAAAAAAAAAAAGAGAGAGGCGAAATGATCTACCTCTGCAGGTTGTGACCTGAGCCCCTTTGATAATAAACTAGAGTCATAATCAACTCTGATACAGAAGAGTTTCTAAAGAGCACATCAAATGTGGCTGATTGATAAGCCAGCACTTCATTGCACATTGTTCATTGACAGCCTTGTCAGTTGAGACGACATTTTATATTAAAAACATATGGTCAAAACAAACAAATAAATAAATAAATGATGAATGAATGTATAAACAAATAAATAAATATTATTAAAATGTAAAGTTTTATCATTTAGGTTATATATATATATATAGTATATATATATATATATATATATATATATATATATATATATATATATATATATATATATATATATATATATATATATATATATATATATTTATTTATTTATTTATTTATTTATTTATTTATTTTTTTAAAATTTTATTTATCATATAATTTAATTTCTAAGGACTTTAATGACTTAACTATTATTATGTATCTGGTGTGAAAATAGCAATACAAAGAAGAGTAGGTGTGTCCAAATCTTATTTGATTTATTTAGGTAATCTTTTTATTATTATTAGTTATTTTTTTTTATTGACTACAAGTCTATATCCAGCACATTCAAAACCATACTTCTATGAGAAGCTCTCATGCTGAATTCATAAGGAAGCTCTGTTAGTTGTATAGGTGTAGGTACATGGGTTGCCTGTGGCACTGTCAAGCTTAATTTTGATGTGTCTTTATATGTATTTCCAAGAGAGGATTGTGCAATAGATCCCACCTGTGTACTTTGCATAGAATGCTTCCAGAAGAGGGTGTGCACAAAAAGTCAGCCGTTACAAGGTAAATGCACTCAGTACTTAATAATAGTATAATTATTATTTTAATTACTATTTTTCCCCCAAATCTCAACCTGTTCTTCTCTACAAGTTTTGGCTTATTTTTCTATATTTTTATTATTAAATTTATTTTAAATTACTTCCATCGCAAGTGCTTATTATTTGTATTATTATATAGTATTTATTTATTATTATTGTTATTTAGAAATTATAATTATCTCCATTAAGTACTGCAGATGCATGCCTCAGCAGGAGGAGGTTTCTGCTGACCGTGGAGACTTGGAAGCCTGGAAGACTGGACCCTGCTGCTCCCTAACATGACCCTTCTGCGCTTGATTTCACTATGGAAGCGGTATAGCCGGCTCTTTCTGGAATCTTATCGATGTTGATTTTTTTTTTTCCATGAACACTATTGTTGAACTAACTTCCTGCCTTGGGGTCAGAGGAGCCGTTTCCTGTCCGTGCGTTTGCTTCAACCCAAACCCTCCTTCTCTGTGGGAAAACAGGGTGTGTGGGAAAGTGACTTTGTGATGCAAAAAACCAGCTGGAATAAAAGCGGCGAGTAGACAAAGAAAGTAAAAAAGCGCTAGTTAGAGGGTTTTATTGTACAAGGAAATGAATTTAAATAACTAGAATGAAAGTGAAAGACTATCACTTGTAGAATTGTTGTGCTTAATGGCATAATAAATCATCCCACAAATCCCAGTGTCTCACTTAAAAGCAAGGATGTATGTTATCGACTGTATGTATTCATGACTGATTTCTTGCTGTATGCCTACATTTTGGCTTCCGCGGCGCAGATGGTGGCCGATAACTCAATAGATCCACCGCCGATAAAGATCAGGCTCAGATCCACACTCACTCATGGCCACTTTGTTTGGAGAAAACAGCAGGTGCCTTTTTGTGTTTGACACCTCTGGCGCAGATCTAAACATACACAAAAATGAACACTACAGATGGACATTTAAACCAAATCAGCAAGCATCATATCCTGCTCAAGGGCCTGCAATAAATTGTGTGTTTTGTTTTGGTTGTTGTTTGGTGCTTGTTCAGTCAAAAATTATCTGAGCTGTGAGAGCTCTTTCGGGCGCTAATTTACTATTTTTTGGCGTGACTGCATTTTAGGAGATGTTACAGATCATGATCTTCTGGTGATGAGAGGATGTTTAAAAATTTACTGCAGTAGGCGCGGGGCTTGATTCCTGCCAGATAACAGGCAAATATACGTATGAGAATAAACAGCAGTGAGTTCATGTGTTTTTGTGATCTTCTCTATGCAAGCCTGCTATCCCTAAAATAATACTAATAATAAAAAAGCCATTTAAAGAATTTTCATTTTGGGAATTAATTACTCCTTTATAATCCTCACATCATTTGTTGTTTCAGCCCCTTTTGACTTTTATTTTTGGTTACACTTTATTTTAAGGTGCCCTTGTAATAAAGTGTTACATTATTTTTTTCTTCTTCTGTGGAACACAAAAGGCGATGTTTAGCAGAATATCCAAGCTGCTCTTTTCCATATAGTGAAAGTGAATGGGGACTGGAGCTGTCTAGCTCTATAACAAAAATAAAGGATATAAATATATATAAAGTATAATCATGTGACATTACAATTTTCCACATTTATTGATTATTAGGAGACAGACTTCGATCCTGTATTAGAACAAAACTGTTTTAACAACGACAGCAAACAAGGAGAAGTAACACGGGCGCGCAAAATAAAAGTACTGGCACGCCGTCAAATAAAAGTCCCGCCTCAACACATCAGCCAAGCAGAAAAACTTATCGGGGCCAAGCCGAATTTGAAAATGGCAATATCGCCTATATATCCGTCGTTTGAGCACAAAAATAGTAGTATTGGTGTTATTATTAGGATTTAAGAGTTAAGAGTAATATTAATTATTATTATTTTATTATTATTATTACACCATCAGTTTCGGTGCTTGAACAGCTCCAGTCCCCATTACTTTCATTATATGGAAACGTCAGCCTTGAATTTCATTAAATATCTCCTTTTTGGGTGAATTAATAAATTGATTTTTTTTTTTTTCAAGTTAAATTCTGTGAACAGCTAAAAACTAAGTGACTCTGTGACTGTGTCATTTGCTGGTTGTGTGTATCATAGGATGAGTGTGTGATGGATCCAGGCCTTCGGGAAAGGGCTCAGACGCTATTCCACCTGCTGCTGCGGTACACAACAGACATGCTGGTTTGGGAAGATACCAATGAACTATCAGAGGAGCTGAAGCCAAAGTGAGATCTGCAGTTACTAAACCTGCCAGCTGGAAAGTCCAAAATAGATTAACGTTGTTTAATGTTGTTTTTAGAGTGAAGGAAGACACCTACTTCTGTGTGCTCTACAACGATGAACATCACTCATATGACCACGTCATCTACACACTTCAGCGCGCGATTGCCTGTGACCAGAATCAGGCCCAGATCTACACTGCACTTATTGACAAAGAAGTAAGTATTCTGAGCATCACCTTTCCGCATAATCTTACATGGTCAATGTATAGACTTTTCATTCCTTGTGTTACTATGATTTCAGGGGCGGAAAGCAGTGAAGAGAGGTACTCTCAGATCCTGCCAGCAAGCCAAGGACAATATCAGGGTAAGCATACTTGGTGCACTTTTCAAACACACATATTTTTTTATGCTTTATGCAGGGTGCATGTAGATGACTTATTTAACCATCTTTGTATGACCTCTGCAGCGTAACCGGAGCCACATCATCCAGAAACTTTGGGGTGGAGATTCTTCACACTGCATAAAATGGCTCATCAGACCTTCGCCCTCAACTGGGCATGGTTCCAAAAGATTCATTGGCTACTCAGTAGATGATTAGGAGCAGGAAAGTGAACCGAGAACTGGTGAAACGTCTTTTATTTTTTTAAACAACTCGTTTATTTAATACCATACCAAATAGTAAAAGAAAAATATTCTTTGAGTTTTTTTTTTTTTTAAATGTTTATTTTATATTTAATTGTTATCAGTACTACATTTATGCT